>NW_026585742.1:8462435-8462587 GCF_907164565.1 Psammomys obesus
AAGAAAGAAAGAAAGAAAGAAAGAAAGAAAGAAAGAAAGAAAGAAAGAAAGAAAGAAAGAAAGGAGGGAGGGAGGGAAGGGGGAGGGAGGAAGAGAGGGAGGGAGGGAAGGAAGGAAGGAAGGAAGGAAGGAAGGAAGGAAGGAAGGAAGGA
>NW_026585742.1:8462597-8498109 GCF_907164565.1 Psammomys obesus
GGAAGGAAGGAAGGAAGGAAGGAAGGAAGGAAGGAAGGAAGGAAGGAAGGAAGGAAGGAAGGTGTTTTGGGAGGATAAGCACAAGGAAGAGAAATTCTGCCTACAAACAAATGAAATTGAGCTCCTGAAACAAGAGAGAAGAGAATTAATTCTAATTGCCCATGGCCAGCATGTCCAGGACTCCAGAGTGCAGAAGGAAGTAAAGATATGATAGGAGTTGGATAATGCCCTAATAAGAATCTGGGAGGGCTTTCTTACATAAACGAAACATTGAAGGATTTTTGCTTTCTAGACTTTGATTTCCTAGTAGAGAAGCAATTTTACTGAATCAGTCAATTTACAGAGAAGACTTCTGAGACTTAGGAAGTCCAAGCAAGTTTGCCAAACCCACACTTAAGGAGTCATCACAAGAGCCTTGCACATCTAGCTGCAAGTTGCTTTTTCTGATACTCTTGCTTATCTCACAGGAGAAAGCTAATGCCGCCTCTGCTCCTTTTTTTTTCCATTTATTTATTTATTCACTTTACATCCTTATTGCAGCCCCTTCCTTCTCCACTCCTGGTACCATCCTCCCACCCTCTTCTCCCTTTCTGCCCTCCCCTTCTTCTCAGAAAAGGGAAGCACCCCCACAACAACCCAACCCCAGCACATCAAGTTGTATCAGGTCAAAGCATATTCTCTTCCACTGAGGGAGCCCAGCTAGGGGAAAGTGACCCAAAAGTAGGCAACAGAGTCTACATCAGAGACAGCCACCATTCTAATTGCTAGAGGACCCTCATGAAGACTAAGCTGCATATCAGCTATATTTGTGAAGGAGGCCTAGGTCCAGTCCATGTATGCTCCTTGGCTGGTGATTCAGTCTCTGTGAGCCCCCAAGGGCCTTGGTTAGCTGACTCTGTTGGTCTTCTTGTAGATTTCTTGTCACCTCCAAATCTCTCTATTCTTCCCCACAACTCTTCCGTAAGACTCCTCTCTGTCTAATGCTTAGCTGTGGGTCTCTGCATCTGCTTCCATTGACTGCTGGATAGAGCCTCTCAGAGGACAGTTATGCTATGCTTCTGTCTGCAAGAGGAGTATGAATAATAGTATCAGGGGTTGCCTTTCTCCTCTGGGAAGGGTCTCAAGTTAGGCCAGTCATTTTTTGGCCCTTGCCTCAATCTCTGCTCCATCTTTATCCCTGCACACCTTGTAGGTGCAGTAAATTTTGGGTCAACTGTTTTATGAGTGGGTTGGTGTAACTGGGAGCCTGGCCTGGCTATAGGAGGTGGCCACTTCAGTTTCCATATCCCCCACTGCTAGGAGTCTCAACCCTATATCCTCCTTAACTTAGGCTAGTATGGCCAATCTCATGGGCCTGAGATCTAGGCAGCCTTTACTCAAAAGCCCGCAGTTCCCCCTAGAGAATCTTGAGCAAGCCATTTAATTTTTCTAAACCACTAAGGTTCATAGATTTTGTTTGCTTGTTTTGTTATTATTAAAGGGATGATGATGCTTCTCTCGGGAGATGAACATGGAGATCCATCACTAAAGGAGCAAGAATAGAGTGGCAGTCCTGTTGATTCACAGATACACCAAAATGGAATGTAGGTATAGCGTTTACTCATCTACATTAGCATGCAGGGGTAAGCAGTCCCCAGACACTCTCCGGGACACTGACATTAAACTGCCAGAGGATAACTCTCTCATTAGCAAGAACCCCTGCTGACTTCCCAATCCTTACCCAACCTTGGAATTCAGACAGACACCAGCCAGCAAGCCCCTCCTACCTACATCCTTCGATAAAGGGAGTGGGGTTTTCCTTTTCCCAGAAGGAGCATCCATTTCAGCCTCCTGGATAGTGTGGACCTCTGAACTCTTCTCATGTTCATTTCCCTACATGCCTTGCCTCCTACTTTGGGTGGGGAAGTTTGCTTGTTACACCATTGGAAAAAACAAACTGCAGAACTGCCCTATTTTAGGAACTACCAATAAAATTGGAAAACACCAGCAAGAGGCTGAAGCCAGTTGATGGCCCCTTGGTTACAGCATCTTACGTGGTGCTTGGTATATTGACTGGTGCGGTCAGTTCTCACTCTGTGAATGCTGCCTTTGGAAGTCAGTCTAGTGTAAAGGTGACAAGCAGGTGTCTCTGCTCGGACACCGCCCTTCTTCCTCCAAGATGTATGACCACAGCACAAATATCCAATCCCTCTGAAACTGTTTTGTTTATCAAATAGAACATTTACTCCTTCTTGGATCTTATTCCATGTATGGAATACCCTGGAGCAGGTGCCCTTCAGGTCATATGAGCTGTGAACATTCTATGAGCACAGTGGTCCTGAGTGCTGTGATACTTCCAAATCACCCCAGAAAAACACCCAAGGGGCCCTAGCCAGTGCACTTACCTGCTCAGTGAGGTGCGCAGGTTAACTAATAAAGGGCTTTCTTTCCAGCCTTAGATCTGCTGGAAACAGGCAGCCAGCCACTTGGACTCCCACTCTCAGCAACCAGCCATTGGTCACATAAGTCATCTTCACTATCCCGAGAGAGCGAGAGAGAGAGAGAGAACTTAGTTTTTCTATAATAAATTTATATTATACTAAACTATTAGAAAGAAATACAAAATTGCTCTTTTGGTTGATCAATATTGATTGTTTTTAGCTAATAGCCAATAAAGCTTGGTGGGTGACCGCCGTAGTCGTATGAATCAATGAACATTTGTATTTTTAATCCTCTGCTATTTGACTATTGCTCTTTTCATTCTGCCCAGGGAGCCTCCCCAGCTGATTTCCCTTTGTCCATGAAGCTCTGTCCAACAGCTGTAATACTCCTTGTGACAGAGCACTAATGGGCCACAGGTGTTTCAAATTCAAGACACCATGGGGTGAGAAATGTCTCAGCATGCGTGAATCCTCCTGTGCCTCTGAAAATGGAAGCAACCTTGTAACAGGTCAAGATAGTACAGACTTTCCTCCATCTTGTATTCTTGCTGAGGCCATTCCAGGTTTAATTAGAATTGGATGTCTTTGATGGAGAATCCCATAGAAAAGCACTCAACTCTGTTCTAGGAGTCAGAAATCAGGATGTCCTGATGCTAACTTAGCTTTTGTTAAATAGCCTGTTTGTAGGGAATCCCTCCACTTCTCTTAGCTTCTGTTAAACTCCTTGCTTCACACTAGTTACCTCTGTGAAGCCCCCTGCAGCTGTGGATTGAGATTGCAGGATGTGATATCTACCTTTAAAATCCCTGTGCTCTAAACACCCAGGTCCACACTTAGATCTCCCAAATACATGGATTTGGCCCCAGACAGCTAGAATAGTCTGTCAATTGTCTATAAACTGCCTGAGTGGTCATCTATGAACAGCCTGAGGTGACCTTCCCACTGTTTCCCAGGGACTACCGTGTGCAAGGCATTCTCAGATAACCTGACGTGTAGATTGAACCCCACCGAAAGTGCCAGTTCACACTTACAGAATTGGCACTCCATTGTCATGACTGTCACTTTGATGAAACTCCATCATCGAAAGCTTTGTTCTGAGAAATTGCGGCGATTTCCTCCCTTGCTTAGCTGGACTGTCTACATGGGAATGGTTGAAGAGCTGTCAAGTCAATTGTTCAGCAAGAGTGTATTAACGGCCTGCTCTCTCAGCCCCTCCCCCAAATTAACACAGATGACTGATTTATCTCCTGTATCATTTAAAGGCCCAGGATATCAGGCAGGGGCACATGGTGACAAAGGCAAGCTATCACACTGCAGATAGGTGCTTGGTGCCTCATAGGCCTGTGGAGATGAGAGTTCAGACTGCCGGGTTTCAGCCAGAAAGCCACTCTGATGCCATGTTACTAAGCAATATGAAATAAGAAAGATAAGGAGCTATTGACTATCAACTGCATTGTATGTTTACCTGTGACTGCTTTCTATTCAAGAATAAAATCACTATTTGCTTTTCTTACTGAATACGAGCAAAAGGGTGACAATGTTATCTAATAGGTTAGTTGTGATTGTTAGGGAATTCCTCTGTTAAAAGAACCAAGAAAACATGAACACCTGGGAAGACTCCAGCTCTGCTTGCTCATAGCTCATTAGTTCAGCAAATATTTACTAAGCTCCCACCAAAAGTCAGACACACACGGCAGACGCTAAGGATGTAACCAAATAAAGGCCCATAGGTGAGATATGCATTTATTCCAATTCTGCCTGGGCGTTTAACCATTAAGAGGCCCACTGATTATGTAAGAGATGGTTGCTTCATCACCTGTAACTCTCACACAACCATTGAGTACCTGTTGGAGCTGGAGGATCTCTGAGGTAGAATGATGCAGAGGACAGGCGGGAAGTTCCAGCCCTTGCCTGAAACCTGCCAGGAAGCTGGCAACTTCCCTTTCCTTGGAGTTTCCACTTCATCCCCATAAGAAGAAGGTTGCTCTCCTGGTCTAATGCTTATACATGAATGCCTGGTGTGGGGGACCTTTAATTAAGCTGCCAATCAGCAGCTTGTGAGCCTCATTCTTATTCTCTCTTATATATGACTTTAGAGTACACATACTACCCAAGATGCTTCATTCAACAGTCCAGCTGTCTGACTTCTCAGGGTGACAGCCAGTTACGGACTTTTCAATGGGGCTTTGGAGGTCCTCTGAATCCTCCTACCTTCTGTAGGCTGTTCCTTCCTCTTTCTCCTGCAGAGCCATCTTCTGTACTCTTAGAACTCTACACAGCCTCAGGGTACTTGTCAAGTTCCAGACTGTGTTTTCCTTCACCAGGAGAATTTTAGAACTGTTACCAATGTCTTCCAGGGCTCCTTAAGCTCACTAGAAATCAAAGAGCTGTTCTCACCTGCTGTACACCACACCCATCTCAGGAACACTGGGAACATCCGTTCCCCAGACACCACCCCTGGCTGATTGCAAGGGGGAAGAGGGAATCAATATTGAGTGAGGGCTCCCTGGAAAGCTGCAAGCTCATTGCAGCTCTTAGTAACCAACGTGCTGTAGTAACCTTTTTGTTGTCTGGGGCACCTGGAGAATTCTCTCCTTCAACATGGCTCAGATCTGAGCACCTAAGCTTGCCTGAAGGGCACATGCTGAGAAGGGCTCTATGCTTGGCTTAATGCTCTGCTGGCTCCACCTGGAGCTTCTCAGTGGTGATGTAGAAGCCCATGATCCATGCACCCACTCACTATCAAGAGCAAGGAAGCTACTGCTGAAGTGGTATTGATGGCTGCACAGTCACAGTTGAGAAAGAGGGACATCGAAGGCTTTGATGACAACCCGTACACACGCTCCATCACACCCATCCCTCCCCAAAAGAAACTGCCTAGACAGAAAGCCATCAAAGAAAACTCTTCAAAATTGTGTTAACGATACTGAGGTGCTGCTCTCCACAGCTGAGGGCATCTGGCCAGCGTGTAGCCGTAGAAGGACTCAGTTTTCTTTAAGGGGCTAGTTACTGGGAATCCAACTGTGTTCCAGTATGTGGGCAACACAAAATGGACTTGTTTTGTTTTTCTTCTTTTTGTGGGGCAGTCACAAGGGTAGGGGAACAGACCTGGGAGGACTGGGAAGTGGGTGTGGTGCGGTACATGACATGAATTCCCAAATAATCAATAAAAATACCATGCTGGGAAAAAGCCTTGCGCATAGCTGGTGACTCTGAACACCTGTCCAGCCTGTTCCCTCGGGGGCTGGATTGCTCAAGTGGCAGTCAGGCCTTACGTCTGGCCTCTGGAGCCAACTGTGCCATTGGCTAGTCTTGTTGTTCTGAAAAGTAGACTGCTCCTGGGAAAAACTGTTTTTCTGTCTCTTTGTGTTTCCTGCTGGTCTAGAAACAACACCTGTCCCCTTTGAAGGAACATCGCCAATATTCATTCTCCTCCCAAGGAGTGGCACGTTTCCTTCATATGACTTGGAGAAGCTCCATCAAGACACCTCACAAGCCGGCAACAGACCCACATCTACTCTGCAGGACTCACATCCTGTTTGGCTTCCCCGGCTGGCTTGGCAGGGAAGGATTCCCTGTGCTGTCTGTTTTGGCTGCTGGAGATCTGAAAACGGACAGCTGCCTCAAGGCAGCTTCCCAGGTATAAAAGCTGAGGGTCACCAGAGAGCAAGGGGGCAGACTTTACACCCATATTAGATTCCCATTCCACTCAAACCACGTTTAGTACAGGAATTAACTGTTTTCTTTCTCATGGTGCCACATGGCTGTGATTCAAGCATCTAGAAAGCTGTGGCAGAAGACTCTCCAGTTCAAAGCCAGGCTTGGCTAATTAGAGCCAGGCTTGGCTAATTAGCAAGACTTTCCCAAAGGTAAGGGGAAAACAAGGAGAAGGAGGAATAGGAGAAGGAGGAGGAAGAGGAGGAAATAGGAGCTATCCCTCCCGATGGCTCACTGCTATACCAAAACAAAAACGCCAGAATCAAATAAGCCTTTAATTCATTTCATTGACTGTAGGATACATATTAAGTTATAAGCACAAGATACGGCCACATGGGCCTGGATGACATTGCAATCACGTAGCACACACATTGAGGCCTCAGGCCTCAACTTGGTTATTTCCTGTACAATGTAGTCAGTTACTAGGTTGACCCTTTGACCTCTGGCTACTCTAACTGTTTCTCTTGGAACTTTGATCTGTGGCAGGAAAACACATGGTTGCTAGTCCCTCAAACCATGGTACTGGGAAATTATACACTGTACTTTGCTCCTCCCGCCTTACTCTCGTATGCACATATGCTCTCACCGAGAGGCTGCTCTCCTTCAGCCTGCCATCCTAGAGTCAGAAAAGCTCTTAAGAACGGAGAGGACCTACCAGTTGACCTGGAATCATAGGACCAAGCAGACATGTCCTAGTGTGCTCTGCTTGTCTGAAGGCAGCCAAAAAAACAAAACAAAAAAAAAAAAGAGCTTCATGCGCTGCTGGGTATTGTCAGGGATTCTTGCGCTGTGTGTTTGGTAAGCGCTTTTCTGAGCACTTCTTCTCCCACCTGCTCCTGCAAAACAAGGAGTTTCAGAGATGAGTCCTCCTGGAACTTCAGGGGTAGCGATTATGGAGGGAAGTGGGAAGGAAAGAAAGGAAGCAGACAGAAGAGAGAAGGGACAGCCTTCCTCTGTTTGTCTAAGACCGTGCTGGCATGTGTAGGTTTCCGCCCACATTGGAAGGCAGGGTGGCAGTGAGGAGGCAGGTCACACAAGGGTCTTCCCTCCGGGAAATAGCCTCTCTTTGGAGCGTTGTTTCCCAGTGTGGAGGGTAATGAGCACCACTGTTGATCCAATTTGCTTTTCCTCCAGTGTGGAACCCACCCTGTGATGTCAGCCCCAAGGATTTATGGATGCTGCAGGGAGTTTGGAGAAACACAGACATTGTTATGGCTTTTGGGTTATTTGTTTGAAAAGAAATGTTTGAATTGTCCTATTTGACAAAAAAAAATAAAAAGAAAATGGGTTTGACAGTCACAATGCCTATTTCTTACAATGAGAGCAAGAAAATGGAAAGATTAAAGGGGAAATAAACTGTGCTTTGATTCTATAGTTTTTCAATTAATGACATAGAACTGAAATGATTTTTGTGAGAAAAATGTTATGTGCTAAACTAAAACACACACTCCTAATAATGGAACAATGGTGGTTATTAAGTTTGTGGCTTTGCCCTGCAAATATCATCAGAGCAACTGGCCATAGAAATGGCAGATTGTGTGTGTGTGTGTGTGTGTGTGTGTGTGTGTGTGTCCCTACCATTGATACTGCAGAATAGCCTGGGTCAGGCCCCATTACTGAACACACCTAATATTGTTTTCTAAATTTTCAAAAACTATTCAAATAGAAGCAAGAGAAGAAAAATTGCCTCTCACCGGAAAGCCTTAAAACACACAAAAAGGCACCATATTGCCACTTTAGGGACACATTTGTTCCCTGCTGTTGCTATTTTATATGTCATTTCAGTCCTGCAGTTAGCTATAAAGCAAATCTTTTCTTTTTCCAGAGAGGAATAAGAGCTGCCTGAAGGGAAACAAGACTGGGAAGCATCCTTAAAATGACTGATTTACAATTGGCAAGGAGATCCAATATGAAAATTGTAGCTTTCCATTTTGAAGGTAGAAGCCCTGGATCTACCTCTAAACACATCCCCCGAGGGCCCCCTATTGGCCATGCAGAAAGGTTGTCGTGAAGGAAATGTCTGGCTTTCAGACACTGGAAGAGGTGGTAGGGTGCATGCCAGCAGGTAATAATGGAAGAGGGGAGCTCAGCAGGGCTTGGTGGAATTACAATGAAAATAAGAAACCTTAGCCATGTGTGCCACAACTCACCATGCACCAGAGATGCTCTAGGCCAAATACATTTGGAATTCAGATTCCTGGGTCTGTGATCCCTATTTGACAGTGACATACAGGCCCCTGCAGCAGTTCCCTTGTGTTTTGACACTAACTTATTATTTGTAATAAGAAAAATACAGCCACTGAAGAGGAGTTTGTGGCAACTTATTTACATTGCCAAGGGATATAGGAGACCATAAAGCCATCAATGGCATGCTGAAGGTAAGGCAAAGAATGCTGGTCAAAATCTCATGTATAGCTCATGTTTAGTTCCCAAACAATTCACCCTTCTCTTCAGGCAACATACCCCTAGGCTGTGGCTAAGTGAAAAGGACTCTGATTTCCCTTCTCAAAGAAGGGAAAGATTTACCTAGCTGGATGTGATGGCAGGCCTTGAAAATGGATCTACTGATCTCCCCTCAGAGCAGTCACTCCCTCATGCTACCCTCTCCCAGGGTGAGTCATGACTAACCTGTTCACTCAGAGGATTCAATGTAGGTTCCAAGGCACTGTGGCTTCTTTTGTCCAACTACTTTGGCTTTTTTTTCTCAGAGGGATATCAGCTTCCATGGGTAAGGATGTTGAAGAGGCTCCAGGGAAAAAAGCCCAAATACAAAAGAATCCACTTGTTAGTCCATATGAGCTACAGTGGAGATGAATTGTAGAGGTACAATTCATGAACTCTAGCACCTTTACAGGTAGCCAGACTGACTAACTCATGGTACATTGGAATAAGGAAAGTCTTGCGCCATTCTCATAAAGAGTCTATCTTCAAACTACTGTGCTGTTTGAGATGCTGGTAAGACTATTAAGACTATCCTGTAACTCAATAAATATCCACTAAGCAGACATCTGCCAGGTCCAGATTCTGAAGGAGGTTCTAAAGACTGTATCCTAGTTAAAGATAGTCCCATAAGGTGTCCCATCCAGTCTTAATGGAGACACGCAATAGATAATCACAACATACATAGTAAAAATTAGGATGAGGCAGACACAGGGTACAGTGCAGTTTTTGGATAAGGGAGAAACTGCCTGGAGCTTGAAGCATGAGGATGACTGGTATAGGAAGAGGCATTTAAGGTCATCTTCAACAGTCAACCTGAAACGTCAAAGTGAAGCTAAGAAAAAAGGCAGAAGGGACTACAGCATGAAGAAGAATGAACTGTGCATGAGAAGATAAAGTCAAGCGGGGAAAAGCCCAAAGGCTGGAGGGACCAGTGGTGTCTGCAGAGAAAAAGAATCATACCTTAGGCAAATGGTCCTTTGTAAAATAATGACCTTTTCTCTTATGAAATTAAAGATTTCAATGACATGAACTGAAGGTGAAAAAAATGAAGCCCTTCATTTCAAACTGCAGACATCAGTTCTTTCCCTAGACCTCTGCCTTCACAGGGCCATATGCTCATCCTTCCCTTCTACAGCTAGTGAAGGGGACATCCATGAAAGCACAGGAAAGGTGCTCAGGACACTGTTAAGCTCGTTGAGTTCATTTATCTCCATTTTGGTGTGTGTCACCTACTCCTCAAAGCCTTTTGATTCTTTCATACAGAATTGGGCTCTTAGGATCCACAGCAGTCACCACATCTGGAGCTATCACACAACGCACGATGCTGCACTGTCACGCAGTAGCTCATCTGTCACCGCTGACAGACTGAAGGTCTAGTGTCTCAGTCCTGAATGACATGCCTATTGTCCTCAAACTGGCACAGTTGTGAAGACTCACAGAAATGACAACGTTCCTTCTTTTCTTTCTTTTCTGAGGCAGGGTCTCTGGTGTTACCTCAGATTCACAAGGTAGCTGAGGATAACTCTGGAACTTAATCATCTGCATCCACACCCCACCCACTGGGGTGACAAAACATCCTCCATGTGTTCCAACTGGAGTTTGCACACAGCGCTTGACGAACTTCATGCCTTTGATACAAACCTAAAGGTATTTACTTTGGCTTTCTACTGAAAGCTAAATCTGCAAGCAATGTTTCAGGGAGTGCTCCGGACAAAACCTGCCTATGTGAGTGGCAGCAAAGAGCTTTCTGTGAGATCCTAACCAAAAAGCCCTCTTCAGACTCCAGTTGAAAGCACGGGGCACAAAAATGAAGCTGAAAGTCCCCCTGGGATTTGGGAAGAGTCTGGGCGCCCTTCTGGCAGAGACCTGGGAGAAGATCCCAGAGACCTGGGAGAAGATCCCAGAGCCTTGGTGAAGAGCACCAGCAATGCCGACAAAGCCGGCATAATTTTTCACCTTAGAGAATTCTCCTGGACCCCGTGGAGACGACACCCTGCACCCTCCCATGAGAGGATGGGGTGGGATGTGTGCAGAAGAGCCCTTTGACTTACTGTAATTCTCTTGGAGTCTGGATCATTTCCTTGGCTCACATATGAACACAACCTACTAATTTTTGAATGAAATTCATCTAACCTTTCCCCTAAAGCAGGTTTCATTAGACAGGATAGGAAGGAAAGAAAACACCTGGCTAGGCAATCTATGGCTCAACTTTCAGACTTGTGCAGACTTTTTATTTTAACCTTAATGGTTAATCATTGCTTAGCTTACTGTGGTGGTTATTTTTAATGGGTACCTATCCTATGGGGCCTAGTTTTAAACACCAGGGTAGAGGATGTTGTAAAAGAATTTATTAGATGTGACATTTTAAACCAGTAGATTGAGTAAATCAGTCTGCATTCTGCAGACAGGCTTTGTCCACTCAGGTGATGACCAGAAAAAGATGGTTGAGGTGCTCTGAAGAGGAAGGAATTCTGTCTGTAAACTGCCTGCTGACTTAATACTTTAACATCAGTTCCTGTTGAAGCCTCAACCTAATGTTGAAGATGACAGACTTCAGACTTCAGACCTATACGATAACTCAGACCAGTTCCCTAAAATCTGCAGATAGGTAGATGGATAGATGATAGACAGATAGATAATAGACAGAGATAGACAGACAAATGGCATATAAATAATCAGTAGGTAAATAAATAGATAATAGATACTAGAAAAATACATTATAGGTAGGTAGATGATGGGTAAGTAGACAGATATATAGAAAGATGAATAGATAAATGATAGTCAGATAGGTGATATTTAGATCCTTTACCTACAGAATCTTTGCTAAGACACTATTTAACCACCATTTTGAGTCATTTAAATACTGCCTTTCTATACCACTTGCACAACCATGGTTTTAAATGAGGTTCAATGCTTCATGAACCCCAGTGCATGCTTTGCCAGACTTAAAGTGAGACTCAACAACAGACAAGTCAGAGATCTCTAAAGAATAGAAGGACATGGACTATTCTTACTCAATATTCAAATTTTAGCCCAAGTTTACATTTTTTCTGTAAATTAGCATCTTAAGCTGCAATATTTGTCTAACTCCAAATAGTATCAGCAACCTAGTGAAGGGTCTCAGTCAGAATGCAGATATTTCCCTTTCTTTTAATACGCTTTGTTTATATCGTACTCCAAGATATGCACTTTTTAAAACACGAAACTTCTGCTTTTTAAAATATTTATAATAAGTTGTGTTTTAATAGCAATGGTGTTATATTACATGACTACACCATAATGAATTCACCTACACACGCAATGTTGAGTGCTTAGTCTGCTTCTAATTTCTTGTGATTCAGAAACCTCTGCCCTGAACATTGTTGTGCATACATCACCTTTCAGATGTTATTTCTGAGTCGTTTTTACACTAATAATAAAAGTCTGTGACTAGAGGACTTTCCTACTCCTGTGTTATTCCAGCCATGAGAATCAGCAACTATGAGCTGGACTTCACAAATAAATACCTTTTGAGAAAAAAAGCAGGCTTTTTTTTCTATTTTTAATTGTACAGAGTGTTAGATGTCATTGCAGGATTTGCAAATCAACTATGTTTTAGTAGATTTTCATTTGCTTTCATCCCTGATGTGTGTTTTTGAAGTTGGGGTAATTTTCTTTCAGACAGAGAAACCATCTAAATACTCACCTTGTGTAGTCTGCAAACTGGTATTTTGTAAGTGGCATCCAAGGGGTGGTGTCTTTCCTGGCTCCTCTATGGTGTGGCTCAGATAGTCTCAACTGGAGTCCTGTGCCCTGTGTCTCACGCACTGTCACCATCAGAAGCAGGAAGATGTTTCTTGCATACTCACGTGCACGGTAGTGAGACCCAGGAATCTGCATTCTCACATGTGAGCTAACACCATCCACTATGGCTGTCAAAACACAACTAAATTAGGAAGAAAACTATTGGGTTAGATATTCATGGAGAAGACATTTATGTAATACATGAAAATAGATAATACCTCTTGGCATTAGTACAGTGTAGAAATCAAGAGAGTTGAGGTTCATGTGAAAATTTCTAATTAAAAGCTTCCTAGAGCTAGTATTGCTAAAATAGAATGTAAATACTGGTAATAAACTAATGAGCATCTCTAACCTTTGAGCAGTGTGACGTACATGGTAGACATGTCCCTGGAAATGGGGATGTGGACCAAATCTGAGAAGGACTGTCTACACATCAAACACAGTGAAAGCTGGAAGGGAAGTATCAAGAGGGGGGTTTACTTTATTTTTGTGTTAGAGTAGACAGCCTGGAAGGATAGGGAAATCTGTGTTGATGCCACGCAGCTGTTCCCTGCACGGCTCTCCACACAGCACAGCTTCTAAAACTGACCCCTATCCCTGTGGCAGTGTTAGGAGGTTCTCTATCTTTTGCTACTCATCCGATTATACTTTTTCCACGAATTCTTTTATGGGATCCTGAAAGAATCATGGGACCTAGTAAGGAAAGCATGCTAATGCCAGTTTATTCAACTTGCTGTTTCTGTGTTCCCTTGGCAGGACTTCAATGGGCCAAGGGTGCTATATGCTGAAATGGACTGTTCTTGTACAACCAGAATATTATCTTCACTTCTCCAGGAAAACGTGATGAGGTTGGGATGTGTCAGTTTATAAAAATACACGTTGGGAACCTACAGCAAACCAAAGTTTCAGCTTTCAGGATCTGAAAAAACAAATAAAAGATATGCTTAAAAACACCAGCCATGTGTGTATGTGTGTGTGTGTGTGTGTGTGTCCATGTGGAGGACAGAGATAAACCTTAGGCATGCTTCCTCAAGGACTATCCCAGCATTCTAAACACAGGATCTCTGCGTATCTGTAGCATAGAACATAAGCTAGCCTGGCTGGCCACCAAGCCCTAAAGCTACACCCATCTTGGCCTTCACAGACATGAGATTATAACCATGCTATCATGTCTTTTAAAAAAATGGGTTCTAGGCATATAACCCAAGTCCTCACACTTTCTAGGCAAATGTATGGACTAAGGTATCACCCTTTCTCCTGTTAAAGTTCTTACTGTGTGGCCACTTGTGTGAACTGTGGATCAAATGAACTGCTTGCCTGTTTCCCAGATATTTCACTTAACACAAAGCTTCAAAGGCTTTACCACTATAGATTACCTGGCAGTCCCTGATTTGTTGTTAATGGTGCAATTCATCCCCACACTTCCATGGTAAAGCTTTTAGGTCAGCTCACAGAAACTGAAGGCCCTGGGTTTCATCCACACATTCTGGGTCCTCCTGACTTGGTGCATCCTACAGTTACACCGAATATTTCTGTTCAGGGTTTTATCTTTCACACCACCTCAGTCAAAAGTAGATAGCACCTCTTTTCTGGTCTCCATGAAAGAATTCTTCTCTCCAAGTCAGCTTCCACGTACCTCTGTTGGGATGGTCTTACTGAGAACCCGGCCACTCTGCCCTCTGGCCTCTGGGAACCTTCAGTTTTCTCATCTTCACAAAGAATTAGAAACATGATCTGCATTACTACACAAGGGAGTGAGGGCAGGGCTGTGCTATTGATCTTTGAGGGTGTTAGAGTGAGCCTTTAATCCCAGCACTCGGGAGGCAGAGGCAGATCGCTTGAGTGTGAGGCCAGCCTGGTCGACAATGTGAGTCCAGGACAGCCAAAGCTACATAGAGAAACCCTGTCCTGAAGCCAAACAAAATACAACAAAAAGACTGCTAGAGTGTGAGTAAAGGTTTATGGTTCCCTAACACTTGTGATCTCTCCTTGTAGTCAAGGCATAAGAGTGAGGGGACTAGAGAGGGGCAGGGAGCTTTCTAGTGAATTCCAGGTGCTCTGGAGTTTGTTGGTTGAAGAAATGGGAGCATCCACTTTGAAGATGGGCTACCCTTAAAATGCCTACAGTCTCTGAGGACAAAGCCATGTGTGTTGTGGAATGCTAACGGAAAAGAAGGCTCTCTCCAAGCCATGGTCAAGCATTTTGTGTGTCCACTCAAATTTGTTCTTTTTTCATAATTTATTTTATGTGCATTACTTTTATTTTATTGTTATCTATTATTTATATTATTATGTTTATTATATCTTATATTTATATTATATTTATAATTTTTATGTGTTTTACCTGCATGTATATCCAGGTGAGGATGTCAGATCCCCTGGAACTGGAGTTACAGACAGTTGTGAGCTGCTATGAGGGTGCCAGGAATTGAACCAGGGTCCTCTGGAACAATTGCCAGCACTCTTAACTGCTGAGGCACCTCTCCAGTCCCTGAACACTTGTTCTAAACCCCAGTTGTCCCTCAGTGTACCAGTTAGTGCTTTGGGGAAACAGACCTACAAAAATTTGGGGAAAAAAAGTGTTTCTCACCAAAATTATTTGTTGGGATTCATTGCCTATTACTTTTATGGACATCTAAAGAAGATGGAGAATCCCTAAAATATTAATGAGAGAGAAATCTGAAGTTCTGAGTGGGCAAACTCTTAAGAACAAAGCCAGAGGAGAGCTGGGGTGAGAAGGACTGCCCTATGTATTGAAACTATTCATATCAGCCCTCTTCAAAACAATATACAGACGAGAGTGAAACTCCTAAAATATGTGAATGGGAACGATAAGGATACCTGTGCGGTGCACCTAAAGTGACAGGGAATGATCCAAAATCTGCACATGGGTCAGAGGGTTAGAAAAGCATCAAGTAATCCACCAGGAAAACAGCTCAGGTGATACCAAGAGCATGGAGAGAGAGTTGTGAATTGAAACCACCAGGAGAAGTTTCAGGGCAAAACATCTGAACTTGTCCCCAGGCTCAATTTTCACTCTGGAAACTAATGGCCCCACAAATAAGTACTTAAAGCAAATTTTAGAAAGGATCCAATGGCTAGCATTTTCCATCTGATCGTTTACGGGAATTCAACTTGACTTTAAGTAAGATGTTTTAAATAAAATATAAAACCATGGGAACCTTACAGTCAGCAGGTCTCTGAAGGTGAAGCAGCAATGCTTCCATCTTCTGAGCATATTTGTGCATACAGCTTGTAAAATGCAACATCAGCTTTGCAAAATTGGCAACAGAATCTGGAAGGCTATTTTAACCCCTGAACCCACGGTGGCATCATTCACAACTACCCACCAACAGATGAAGAAAATGTGGCACATGCATTTCATGGACTACTGTGCAGCCATGCGAAGAAGGAAACACTGGCAGAAAGTAGACAAATCCTGAAGACATGGCACTGAGCATATCAGTCTCCACAGAAGGCCCAGTCCTATGTGATCCTCTTTACATGAGATGGCTTCTTTGTGAGTAGAATTCCATAATGTATGATGAAGAAAATGTTTCAGACCTAAGAGTTCACGATGTTTCAGTTCTCCTAAAAAATGTAAGTCGAGTGCAGGTTCGGTACTGTTTTCTATGGCTTAGAACTCTGATGCCTATTCCATTCTTATTTTAATTTTTTGGAGGGAGGCAGGAAGGACCTTATGCATTCTAGACAACTCCTCTGTGGCTGAGCTATTGCCAAAGTCTCAGCAGCACATTTTCTTTACTTACTATTCACTTGTATGGGTGTATGCTGTGGAGGTGCACATGTGTATCTGTTGGCAGGAGTCTTCAGAGGCTGCGGGGACATCCGATCCCCTGCAGCTGTGCTCACGGCTACTTGTCAACTTCTCAACATGGATACCGGAAACTGAACCTCAGTTCTCTGGGAGAGCAGCAAGTTTTCTTCACTGAAGTTTCACCTCCCCGGTGGTGTACCTTCAGTGCTCTGTCACAGCTTCTGCTGTGTCTGGAGGTTACCCAGTGTATTTTCATTGTGCTCCTGACAATTCAGTCAGATTATGAGACTGAGTCAGAGTGAGGTCATGTGAGTCATCTCACATCGCACAGTGCCCGGATTAAGCAGTCAGCCTAAAGACCAGCTAAAGTGGCTACAGCTCTGTCCTTGTCAGTAAGTTCTCATTTGAAGAAACCTCAATATCTATAGCTAGCTTCTTCCTGGGCGTATCTCTAATTTCTGTGATAGATGAGGAAGAGATGCAAGCTGATGATCCAGATAGGTCTTCACCTGTAGGAAATTCCAGCCTGAGAGTGTGTAGAACAAGCATTGAGAGGCTAATTCTCACTGTGGAAAACAACAGAATTCCCATACCAAAACCCAACAATTTACACTTAAATATCCCCTGAGGTCTCTGCCCTAGGCATGCCATACAAGCAGGAAATAAGTTATATGGACTGAGTATGTTCTCATATTGGCATAGATCATCCTAAATGCAGAGGAAGAACATTTCTCATAATAAACTCTTCAAATTAACTCCCTGTTAAAACAGAGTCTGTTCCTTTCAGATATGCTTTATTCTGGCTACTGATTCAGCAAAATTAGTAGACACAATCTTACACTCTCAAGCAAAAAGAAATGTGGAGTTGCCTCACAGAAAAGGCAAATTTAACCGAATCGGCCTAAATATATCTTATAAGTGGATATTAGCTCCTAGTGTGGCTCAGAATTTGACCATGTTGTGCCAATAAAGCTCAGGAGCAGGGTTGGGCTCTTGTCCAGTGTCTGCCACTTCTGACTGTCACACATTGAAACAGGGCCTGTCCTGTGTGAGCATCACCTTCATCATTAAAACACTTGTCTGCTGGCAACCTTGAAGTGCTGGGTAGAGCAGGAGGGGGGGATCCTCCTCATGAATGTGAGGGCCAGACACCATCTATGGATATGGAGACTGCAGGGTACCATCCCTATTTATTCCCTCAGGGACAGTAAGCAGTCATTTCTATATTTCTAACGTCGCTTCACCTCAGTGATTCCATTAAGATGATAGGTTTTACGAGCTGGTCCCAGTCTCTTTTTCAAGAGGATCTGAGTGGGTGGTTCTTATTGCTATGGTACTTCTAAGTTACATCCTTTAAGTACTATCTTCCCAGCCTCCAAATATCTGTATGAAAATAAATTTACTCAGCAGAAACACAACTGAGCCCCTCCCAGGCTGGCCAAGGCAATTCTACTGCAATTACCAAGAACATTAATGGTAACTAACTGATCTCAAAATTAGTAAGATAATGCAGACTGTTCTAAAAGAGGAAGCACTCTTGTGTGGAAGTTGGGAGAAATAAGACAGGGCTATGAGGCTGTATTAATTGTGTGCTAACTGGCTTGACTGGGGAAAGGCAGGTTTGCCTGCTTTCAGCTGTGGAAAAGGAAGCATAGGAGATGGCAGACAAAGAAAACATATCACACCTCATTCCAGGTGTAATGATGAAGACAGACCAACAGTGGAAGTACACACAGGCTCTTCTGTCACAGAAAACCTTCTGGCCCTGCTGGAACTTGTGTTTTAAAAAATCTGATGATTGAAGAGGTACTTGGCAGTTAAGAGTGCTAAATGCTCTGGTAGAGAACACGGACTCAGTGTTCCGTACCCACACATCAGGCCAGCCACCTCCAGATCCAGGGATCAAATGCTAGCTAACCTCCAAGGCAATTGCACATAGGTGGTACCCATAAATTCAATTCACTTATAAACACACACGAAGAAAGGATTAATAACCTTTTAAATTAGTCATTGTGACCAATGGGTACTAAGCCATAATAAGTGAGTTTGGGCATTCTATTACAAAGAAAGGTAACTATGTATAATGTTTGTTTCCAAACAGCTGGAAGAAAGATTTTTAATTTAATTTGATTTAATTTTCATCCACTTAAAAAATGGGGAACAGAGCTAAAGAGGGAATTCTCTGTAGAGGAATATCGAATGGCAGAGAAGCACTTAAAGAAATGCTCAACCTCATTAGCCATTAGGGAAATGCAAATCAAAACAACCCTGAGATTTCACCTTACACCCATCAGAATGGTCAAGATCAAAAACTCAAGTGACAACACATGCTGGAGAGGTTGTGGAGAAAGGGGAACCCTTCTCCACTGCTGGTGGGAATGTAAACTTGTACAAAGACTTGGGAAATCAATCTGGCGCTTTCTCAGACAACTAGGAATAGCGCTTTCTCAAGATCCAGCCATACCACTCCTAGGCATATACCCAAAAGAGGCTCAAGTACACAAAAAGGACATTTGCTCAACCATGTTTGTAGCAGCTTTATTTGTAATAGTCAGAAGCTGGAAACAGCCCAGATGCCCCTCAACTGAAGAATAAATGCAGAAACTGTGGTACATCTATACAATGGAGTATTACTCAGCAATGAAAAATAAGGAAATCATGAAATTTGCAGGTAAATGGTGGGACCTGGAAAGGATCATCCTGAGTGAGTTGTCCCAGAAGCAAAAAGACACACACGGTATATACTCACTCATATAAACATACAACATAGAATAAACCCACTAAAATCTGTACATCTAAACAAACTAAGCAAAAGAGAGGACCCTAACTAAAAATGCTCAATCCTGAAAGGCAAAGAGGATGGACATCAGAAGAAAAAGAAAACAGGAAACAACCTAGGAACCTGCTACAGAGGGCCTCTGAAAGCCAGAAGAAGAAAATAGGAAACAACCTTGGAACCTGCCACAGAGGGCCTCTGAAAGCCTCTGCTATGCAGACTGTGAAAGCAGATGCTGAGCCTGATGGCCAACTGACAGGTAGAGTGAATGGAATTTTATGTAAGAAGTGGGAAATAGTAAGAGCTGGAGAGGACAGGAACTCCACAAGGAGAGCAACAGAACAATAAAATTTGAATACAGGGAACTTCCAAGAGACTCATACTCCAACCAAGGACTATCCATGGAGATAACCTAGAACCCTGACAATGCAGCCACTTCTGATGAGAACTGATAGACTAAGATCAGAAAGAAGGAGAGGAGGACCTCCCCTATCAGTGGACTTGGAGAGTGGCATGCATGCAGAAAGGGGGGGAGGGTGGGACCGGGAGGGGAGGAGGAAGGGGCTTATGGGGGGATACAAAATGAATAAAGTGTAATTAATATAAGTTAAAAAAAATGTTTGAGAAAATAGACACTTACTCTAAACATGACACAATGCATACAAACATGTACAATTTTATATAGCCCCAAGAAACAGCCTGGCATAGTGGTGCTCATTTTTAATTCCAGTACTTGGAAGGCAAAGGCCGGCACTACAGAACAAGATCTGGGACAAACAGGGCTACCTAGAAAAAACCTCATATCAAAAAAGAAAGCAGCTACCAGAATAAATATAATCAAAATACTGATAGCTAATGATCAAGAAAAACTCTAAGAAAACTCAATGGAAAGATCATGCTCCATGTCATTATTCTAGAAATTTAAAAACGGTGCTTGGAAAAAAGCTGGTGAGAGATAAAAGCAACAGATAAAGGGCATTCTGTGCTGTGTGGCCTATGTCAAGTACAGTCTCCCTGCTTTGCAAAAAATCACAAAGGGATTTCGTAGTTTTTAGAGTTTCTTTTGGTATGATTGGTTTGTCTCTTAGTTTATGTATACTTTAGGAAAGTTTACTTCACCTCCAACAAAAGTCAAAGCTTTTGTAAGTTTGACTCAAAGGTGAGATATGATCCTTAAAAGGAAAACTAAAAGTGAGGACAGAGGACTGGCCAGCCAGGCTTTTCTGGAAATTGCCTCATCTGATGTCCTCTGCCATACTGTGAGCATAGAAGCTGTTGTCAGCTCTGTTTGGCAGAGGAGAAAGTTGGACTAAAACTCCAGTTTCCACTCCCACTGGGTGGACTAGTCCAGGTTTGTTCAAATGCCAGTCTCCTCACCCAACAGTCATTTTATCCCAGTGGTATTTTCAATAGCAATGTGGCAATGTCACCTAGAGGCTCACATATTTCAACAGCTGATTCCCAGTTGATGGCCCTGTCTGAGAAGATTTAAGGAGTGGGTCTTGCTGGAAGAAGCAGGTCAGTGGAGGTTGGCTTTCAGAGCTTTAGGATGCCCGACATTCCAGTTTGTTCTATCTGTTTCATGCTTGTAGCTCAAGGTGTGAGCCTTCAGTACCCCATCTCTGCAGCCATGTCTGCTGCTCCCTGCCACCATGAACTCTTGTCCCTCTGTAACTGCAAGCCAAAATTAACCCTGTATTCTACAAAGCTATACCGACTTCTACCAAAAATCGGTATACATCGCCATGTATTTCTGCAATGCTAAATAGTGATTTTCTTCCTTTCAAATTCTATTCTCTAAGGTATAATGATGAGATCAAGGTCATATAATTTACTTTGCCACTATAATAGAGTTACAATGTTTCCATCCTTCACTCTGTAAATGCTTATTAGGCAGTTATCCTGTGAAGCCTCTGATGGCAAAGCAGCCTCTTTCTCACTTTGAAGAAGCTGAGTCAGCATGATGCTTTTTTCTGGGTATGATATGTATAAAACATTATTTCCATCACTTAAATCTACATTTTAAAAATAAACAGTAAGTGATGGCAGTTTTGTTGTTGTTGTTGTTGTTGTTTAGCTATTTTATTGGGTTCTTATACCTCTACCTCCTTCCAACCCTTATTCCACCCTAATCCCTTCCAACCCCCAACAGTAGGTAAGAGAAAGAGGGTTCGAGGAGAAAGGGGCCATAGAGGGCCATAGACCTCTATAGGCTACTTCCTGTTGATTAGAGACATAGAGTTCCTTGAGGCAGATCCAGTCTTTATAGTTAGAATATCCAGCAGCCCAGAAAAACCAGAAAACCAGCAACAGCAAACATAACAGCAAACACGGAAGCAGGATGAACCAGCACCAATGGGGGTGGCAGCAGCAGGGGATCAGCAGCCTCCTCAGGCCCTCCAGGGGCTCTCCCATTATGCCCTCTTCAGAGTCCCCAGAATTAAACTATCTGCACCTGACAAGGATTACACCCCTGCCAGTACACAAAGCAAATTATACTCACTTTCAGCGAAGCATCCTCTTATTCCACACCTGGGGTTAAAACAAAAGTATATTCACATAACGCAACTGGGTTTTAAAGAAACCAAAACTGACTACAAGGAAAGGTGTGAATCCCAATGCAATTCCCCACTTATTGGCACGGTGAGTACAGGGACTGATGGGAAGTGTTTAAACTACTCATAGAAGATGAGAGGTGTGGAAGAATTTGTGTTGTGTTAACGATCTTGAAAGTCTGAATGGATAAGCACAATCTCTGATATCTGATGTAAAGCAAAAGCTAGGATTTGGCTATTGCCTGCTGGGAATAGGTCAGCAGCCACTCAAACTGTCACACTCAGACTTTGAAAATGGGTTCATGTTGTGTCCATAAATAGGAAAAATAAAAATACATTGTTTTCTCAAAGATAGATGCTAGATGTAACAGTAGTACCGTGATTATGTTGAAGAAACCATGTTGGAAAATGTTCAATGGAAAGTGAAACTTTTATTAAAGGACATCCAGGTCCTAATGCTACTGGAGAAGGCATCTTGCCAATGTCAAGGTCCTTCTCTTGAGTTGTACATGTGTGATTATGCTTGTAATAGTAACGTGGACTTTGGTTGTGGTAACAGCAGAGGGTTTGGATAATCAGGTCTCCTTCGTGTCTGTCTATACATTCAAGGAAGATATTTGAAAATATTTGGACTCAGATCTCCACTATCATCTTTGGGCCCTGATCCTCCATTTTTATTGTTGCCAAGAATTAGCTGATTCTAAAGCCCTTGCCCACTTATCCACTTCTCTTTTGACTGTTCCCCTGAATTCTTTCTATAATCTGCATCTGACAAGCGAACGAAGTATATGTATACCTTGACATTAAAATATAAAATCCTTTCATGGAAAACAATAACCTCTCCTAAAATTATTTCACAATTCATTACAGCCCAGGTGGTTTCACTATGAGAATCAAGAACCCATCACATAAAAAGCTCTAACTGCACATGTAAACAGCTGCATTCTCTAAGTGAGACCTAATGTTGATTCATGTCTTTAAATTCATTTGATTACTGGCTGGATTGTAGCAAATGAAATGCTAGGAAGTTGAAATGAGAAGTGACTGCACTGTTGCCTGGTTTGTGAGTTTTATAATGCTCACTTAAGGCCCCGTCTCGTGACAGCAGCCTTTTCTGTATCCATAGCAAGCTTCTTTTCTTTGTCTGCTGAAAGCAGGCTGGAACTATGAGTTCTGGCCCATCTATTTCTAAAATAAACATAAAATGAAAATGTCTTCTGTATCCCTTTAATCAGCTGATATTACGTCTTTGAAATAAGCCTGTGGCGGATTATGTCAAGGTCAGTTTCCTAGCTTTGATATGGATCTGCAGTATGGGGTCCTGGGTCACAGAAAGGGCCACTCTGGATACCATTACAGCTGTCTGTGCAGCTAAATACATTTTAAAAGTATTTTTCAAGTTTTCTGGCTAGTGTGTGTGTGGAGGGGGGTTGTATGTGTGTGTTGGAGGTGTATAATGTGTGTGTGGGCATGGGTGCCTGAGCCAACATGTGAAGGTCAGAAAACAACTTTGTGGAATGAATTTTTTCTTACCATGGGATCCAGGGATCAAACTGATATAACTAAGACTGTAGGCAAGTGCCTTTACCTGATGAGCATCTCACTAGCCCCCTTTTAAAGTTTTTTTGCCCTACAAGAGAATCTTTGGAGATGAAAGATAGGGAGTGTTTGTTAGCAGAGATCCAAGAAGCAAGCTGTGCAGACATATTGCCCAAAGACCTAAATTTCATTGTTCTGATGTTTTCTAGTGTAATTGTTAATGTGTGTGCCTTGTGAATGGGAGAGGGCTTCAGAGCCTCTGAGATCTTGTCTGTGCTGACTCCCAGCATCACATCAATTAGCTTAGCATCTCTGGTGACATACATCCTGAGATGCTGGTCTTCAGTGTCACCTATTACTATGACGAATCTTTCTGAACACAACTCAAGCATCACAGCTAGTTGGATGTGTACTAAATAAACCTCCTAAAGAATAAGGTTCTAACCTTGGGAACCTGTGAATGTTTCCCTGTTTGGTCTTCACCAGTGTGATTAAGCTAAGGATTTCAAGGAGGCAGACCACCTCGATTATTTGGATGGACCTAAAAGCAATCCCAAGTGTCCTATTTGGACAAAGTCTGTGATTCCAGGAGATCCCACACAGACACTTGCACAGGAGAACGGCAACATGAAAATATTTGGGCAGAGAACTCATAATTACAACCTTGAACACAATAGAGAACAACAGCGCCTCAAAGAGGCCTTTTCATCACTATGATGGAAAGCCTGAAAGATGCCTTAAAAGAGCTGAAGGGTTTGTTTTGGCTGAAGGTTTCAATCCACTGTGGTGGGAAGGCATGATGGAGAAGCTCAAGTTACATGGCAAGACTATGTCATAGACTATATCTCATCACAGCAGAGCAGGACTAGGGAACACACATGGCCAACAAAGTCTCACACCTAGTGACCAGCCACCAGAGAGGCCCACCTTCTATAGGACCCTCAGCTTCCCAAAATAGCATGCCCACCTAGATCAGGCGTTCAAGACATGAGCGCCAAAATGTAACACAAAGAGCCTGTACATGACTCTGTTCTCTATCAAAAACCCTGTGTTCAACTGGGACGGGGCCATATTCTCTGAAGTCAGTAAATTCAGCACCTGGTTAGCAATGCACATGCCCACCAGGTGGTAGAGGGACAGGCCTGAAATGCCAGTATTAGAAAGGGAGAGGCAGGTGGATCTCTGAGTTCAAAGCGAGCCTGGTCTACATGGTGAGTTCACAGAGCCATGACTACAGGTGAATACACAGAGAAACCTTGTCTCAAAAAGAAAACAAACAAACATAAAAGCAGACTCCTATGTCCCACGCTAGGCCTGCCTGACCAGAGTCTGCATATCTCTAGGGTCTCTAGGAACTAAGTTGCAGGCACTAAAATGTAAAAAGTGCTTGGCTAGGTATCAGGAAATCATAGTGAAATGGTCTCAAACAGCTAAGTCTAAACCCATCCAGATGGCCATGACCTGCACCTGTAATCCCAGCTACCCTGGACTTCAAAGTGGGCCTGAGAATTCCAGGCCAGCTTGGGGAACTTAGCAAGACTCAGTCTCAACACCAAGCAAAAGGACTGGGGGACAGCGCAGTGGAACGGCGTAGTGTTTGCCTTGCATGTGTGACGCCATAGATTCAATCCTTAGTGTGAAATAAATAAATAAAAATGAATGCTGTCCACATGCGAAATCCATGGCAGTCTATAAGCATCACGTAGACAATCTTACTGTTTCATAGACATCTTCATCTATGTTCGAAGCATCCCCTGCTCTGGCTGGCAGGAAAATTTGCTAAAACACATTCCTATAATAACATTGCAAAACAGAGGTGGTGTCTTTTGTCCAGCATTTGCCAAAGCACAGCTTTTGTTTGGTGCCTCCCGTTTGCCAGCTTCACGTTGCTTTCTGCAAGCACCGTGGCTGCCCTGTCAGCAGAGGGAGAGCTTCATTCAGCCCAGCTGAGCTTTCTGTTAGCTCTTGTTGTCTGCTGAGCTGAGCATCCCTGCCCTCCCTGGGACTTAGTTTGAGAGTGCTGTGGGTGTTCTTTGGGCTAGTAATTGATTAGAGTTTGCTGGGCACCTCAATATTTCCATGGAGCCAATAGCTCTGTTTATCTGGTTTACCATTACCAGTGTTTTTGATCTCTCTGAGGCTGAGACATGTGGACAAAACTTGTCCAGAATTGTTTTCCTAAACCTGATTCATAACATAAGAGTATTTTGACCAGATATCAAGCAACGCATGGGAACCTTTTCCCTGTCTTCCTCCAATCTGTCAGCTCAAAACATCTAGAAATCGGTCTGTTCTGTCCACATTATGACAAGAGCCAGATTCAGTCTATGTCCCTTTCAAGCCAGCACTCCATGGTCCTATGGACAGCATTCCTGGGGCTGGTGCAGGGGCCCTGCTCACTTAGTCTTTGCTGCTTTTGGAGAAAATGCTTCACATCACTGTCCACTTGAAATAGACAGCAGCTATGGGAGAGAAGAACAGAAAGAATGCTTAATTACTAAGAGAAAAACTCATTGCTAATGACATTTTAAATAAAATGTATACAGTGTCACACAAATTCCCTCTAGCCCCAGCTCCCTCCTTGCAGGTGGCTTCAGTCCAGGCCACCAAGACCATCTTCAGGAAATCACCAGGCCCAGGGGTTGAATTCAAGAGTGTCCCATTTAATTGTCTCCTTGGACAGGAAAAGCAATCAGAGGAAAACAGGAACACATTCAAATGTTAACCAATCTTCAAACCAAATATTTATTTAAAATAACCATATGGCAAAAGAAATGTTAAGTTGATTTGATACTTGCTTGCTATTCCTCCTGGGCAAAGTAAGAACTGAGTGGCTGTGTTTTTCAAAGAAGATTAACTGGTTTTAAATGAACCCTATATGTGAAGACAGATTTTGTTTTAATGTAGAAGAGGGTAGTGCTTTTGCTCAAGAGAAAAGCTCTCCGGGTAGCTGGCATCTCAGATTTGTTTTCTAGTGAGTATTGCTTTTGTGAGCGGATATTTTGTAGGACATGTTCCTAAAACAGATTCTAATCTCAAGGTAGCAGAGATTCTGTGACTCACTCCTCTGGTAGACTGCTACTGTCAAACTGGGAATACAGTTGAGCTACCAGTAAGCATCTTCCTGAGAAGCTACTCCTAAAATGAAAGGGAATGTCAATAGAACTTGGGTCTGAAGTAGAAATTTCTGGTTTCCTTGAAGACTAAGTTTTGTCATGTGATGTTTCACTGAAAGCTGGACACATGATGTTTTGCCAAGGTTGGCTTGTGAGAGGGCACATGATGTTTTGCTGTAAGCTCTCACATGCAAGGGGCATGACTTTGGCCAGCTGAGAATATCCGTGGCTGGACTCTGAGGAGAGGAGATATAGAGAGGCCCATGCACAGTGAGACATCGCTTTTTGGATCAACATCACTGCACTGACCTTCATGCTTCAACATTTGCCTTCACAGATAGAAATGATCCAGAGAGCTTCTGGAATCCAACTGAGTCTTGAGGTTTTCACATGTGTTGCTGCTTGGTGTTGGCCTTTGGACTGGACTGCTGGTATCCTGACAACTGAGTTTGGTAATCCTCTAAAGACCCATTGACCCCAATCAGCAGGAAGTAGATAAAAGAGGTCTATAGCTCATTTCCCTACTAACCTCCTACCTAAGATTGCAGGAGGTTAGAAGGGAGGTAAAGGTGCTTACCTAAATAAAGTAGGTAAAAATCTAAGCCTACATGGGTCCTTATGAGAACTGTTAAAACTGTGCTACAAAATCTGTAATCCCCATCAGAGGCAGGACAGGAATGATCAACTTGACCTTGGTGAGACTGTATATGCCTGGCACAGCTTCTTCTGGAGACACAGTTTATTTCCATACATGCTTGAGGTGGAGTTAGATTCATGTTGTGAATGCTTATGGGTAGTGCCATTTTGAAGTCCCTGAAACTATGAGGAGGTGGGGCCTGGTAAGTATAAGTCAATAATGTAGGGAAGAGCTCCGAAGGTAATATCTGCCCCTGGCTCTGATTTAGCTCTAGGATTCCTGTGTGCACCATGAAAACAAGGCCCTGCCTAGAGACAGAACCATTTCTATAGCCATGCCTTCCTGCTGGATGCATGGAATCCCTACATGACCAAACCAAGATAGACCTTTCCTCCCTTAAGTTGCTTCACTCGGCATTTGGTGACAGTGATGAGAAATGGAAAGACACTTTTGTAAAATGCATGGCTGCACTGTACACCTAGCAAAGGGCCCATGAAGGTTGAGTAGGATCCCTCAATCCAACAGCCTAGTCTTCCTTTCCTAACATCTGTTTATTTATTTGGGCATGTGTGCACATAGGCACACATGGGGTCCATGTCCTATGTATGGAGGTCAGAGAACACCTTGCTGAAATTGGTTCTCTATGAGTTTCTCATGTGGGTTCCAGGGATTAATCTCAGGTCCTCAGTCGTGGTGGTGAGTTCCTTCACCCCTAAGTCATCTTCTTAGCCCACCCATTCAGTCTTCTCAATGCTGCACAGGACCACAGAACTCCTTGTACCTTGGTCCTCTTACCAACAACTACCTTCTCAAGGGCTTTCCCTTGGTAAATCAATCACATAACAGTGAACACAAAGTCCCCATAATATTCCTTCACAGCCTCACTCCCCCATGGATTTCCAAGTTTTCCATCACATTGAATGCCCTCTTCATATCATCCCCACCAGCTTGGCCCTGCTGAAGACTCTGATTCTTTTGATCCCTATCTCTGAGTTTTATCTGACAGAGAAATGGATATGAACACAGGGTCCCTAAGAACCTGACAGAGAAACTTGATTGTCCTTTTAATTTTTTCCATTTTAATTATATGTGTATGGGTGTTGTACTGGCTGGTTTTGTGTGTCAACTTGACACAAGCTAGAGTCACCACAGAAAAAGTAGCCTCAGTTGAGAGGATGCCTCCATGAGGTCCAACTGTAAGGCATTTTCTCAATTAATAATCAATGGGGGAGGGCCCAGCCCATGGTGGGTGGTGTCGTTCCTGGACTGGTAGTCCTGAGTTCTATAAGAAATCAGACTGAGCAAGCCAGGGGAAGCAAGCCATTAAGCAGCATCCTTCCATGGCTTATGCATCAGCTCCTGCCTCCAGGATCCTGCCCTGTGAGTTCCTTTCCTGACTTCCTTTGGTGATGAACAACAATGTGGAAGTGTACGCTGAATAAACCCTTTTCTCCCCAACTTGGTCATGGCATTTTATCACAGCGAGAGAAGATGGGTGTTTTGCCTGAATGTATGTCTGCACCAAAGGTATGTAGTGCCATTGGAGACTGGAAAAGGACATCTGATACCATGAGACTGAAGCAACAGATAATTGTGAGCCACCATGTGGGTGCTGAGAATCAAACCCAGGTCTCTGGAAGAGCAGCCAGTGTTCTTATCTACTGCACCATCTGTCTCTCAAGCCCTTGATTGCTCTTTTAAGGATAATAATTGAAAAAGCTTTTTGGAGTAGGTCACTTTTTCAGTGTTATTATAATGACTGACTCCAGAATGGAAATGATCCCCAAGGGAAGACGTCAAGAAGCCCATCTGATGCTAAGACACATTTAGCATGCAGGCTTTTTGCAACTGCCCCATGAAGCCTAGAGAAGATAGTACCCAGCTTCACCTCAGTTCAAGAAGAGCTGCCTTGGGAAGAAATAAACATCAGGTGTTGATAAGGAGAGCTGGGAGGTTTAGAGATTACAGTTTCCAATGGTGTCCTGAAGCAGCTGGATCCATTTGGAGTAAGATAGGACTGGTCTAATACACTAGAGCCAATGGAATCCTGGTTTTCCCCTTTGAGCCCATTTGAGCTAGTATTCTATAGTTTTCAGCAGAAAGTCCTAATTAACACAATAGGCAATATATTTAATCAGGTAGAACTCAATGATTTTAAAGGTATAGGTATTGGTAAAGGGGAACTGTTTCTGGCTATGTGAATTTTCACCAAATTGAAAAAACAACAGAATCAAGAACCAGACCTTGGCTAAAATGGCAATGTATCATGACCATTCACATATGGAAAACAACAACAAAAACCTGAAAACAGAAATTTGACCCATGGTGCATTGTCAGGAACATGGATTAAGCAAACTCTCAGGATTTGGATACATGGAATTCCATATGCAATATGAAATTTGATAGGGTAAAGGAGATAATCGGTATTTTCTCACTTACAAAAGCGACACGATGTAGAAGATCTTCATTGACAGTGGACTCAAATGTCCATTCACTGAAACATAACTCTTCCCAGTTATTGCAGAGTTTTCTAGAGATTACACTTATATCCAGGACCTCCTATGTCTTAGTGCATGTTTCAAGTTTGTGGTTTGTTCGTTTTCACTACTGCTGTGATAAAACACATCAACAGATCCTGTGAGGTGACTCAGTGGGTGAGGGTGTTTTCATTCAAGGGTGATGACCTGAGTTCAATCCCTGGGACCTACATGATGGTAGGTAGGAACAGACCCCTTCAAGTTGTCCTCTGACCTCCACATGCACACATGCACAGATTTAAATTAAATAAAAATGTAGTTAAGTAAGTAATTACCCTGACAAAGGCATCTTAATATAGAATGAGTTTATTTTAGCTCACATTTCCAGGACACAGTTCATCATGTGGAGCACTCAAGGCATTAGAAACATCAAACAGGTGGTCAAAGTGCATCTATAGTCAGAAGAGAGCAATGAGTGCATGCATGCTAGTGCTCAGCCCACTTTCTACACTCTTATACAAACCAGATTCCCTGCCTAGGGAATGGAGCTGTCCACAGTGGGCAGGTCAGTAACTGTGATCAGGATAATCCTCCACACAGGCTCAGAGCCCTATTTCTCAGGTGATTCGGACTTTTGACAAGTTGACAATTAACCATCATTGGAGGCCTAGATAGGACAAATAGATAGGTTGGAAACATGCTAGGATACTCTACTGTCCCTCACCACAGCCTAGAGCTATTTCCACCACAAGTCAATGTTACAGTTAGGATGAGCTAGTTCTTCCAATTTCCCTGGAGATTGCTAAGGAATGGCTACCCAGCCAATGGCAGATATACTGTAGTTCCACATCTTCACACAAGACCTCCCAAAACAACTCCTACCACACTTTGGCTTTGACAAGACAATTGCTATGGCTTCAGAGGTCACCAGCTTCCATGGTGTCCAAGCGTTAGTGACAGTGGTTGAGCCATCTGGGGGATTGGAAAGCAGTAGAAGAAAGACAGTGGCTGTGCTGTTTTATTTTCTCAAGAGGACCTTTGCTTTGTCATAGCACAGTGACAGAGTTTATAGTAGACAGAGATTAAGTACTGGGGCATTAAGGACTCAAAGATTAACCTGCTCCCTGGCAGAGAGCAGGGACTAGACCTAACATGAGTTTGCCTTTATCTGTGTCTGTCTCATCCCACTGCACATACACATTGTGACTGAAAGAAATTTCTGCATGGTTACTCAAGAGACTCCCACTCCTAGAAAGGTGTAGAAATTTTAGCAATACCCCATATTTTGATTTTTTTCAATGAAGATTTGCCTCCACAGATCCAGTCTTCAAGATCCTCACATAATTTCTTTCTATGCACTATCCCTTTTAATATTTATGAACATTATAACTGCATGGCTGCCTTAATGACTGTCTTCTTCATACAAATGTGTTTACCTGAGGAACTGGCCTCAGACAAACATTAATTCCAATTAGACATTGTCTGGCTTTCTCTATTTTATACAAATCTCTATTTCTGAAAATCTTCTTTCATGGTAATGTTTAAATATCTTTAAGATACTCTCCTCATACTTCAGGTAGTCAGGAAGATGATCCCATATCCAGGCCCTCTCTATCCTTTCTTTAGATTCAACACAGGTACCACAATGGGAAGCACCTTCCTATGGCACCTGTCAGTTATCACCTTTCAGGTGTGAACCTCACAGTCAAATGGGTATCTGAAAGATATGCATACTTTGTGGGTTCATGTGTGGCACTAGTGGTGGTGGAGGCCAGAGTCTAATTTCAGGTGTAATCACTTTGTTGTTTTGGTTTTGAGACATAATCTCTCACTGAGACCCAAGGCTTATTGATTAGTGTAGCATGTGACACGCCCTTTAGTTGCTTTCCAGTGCTGGCATTACAAGTGTTTGGCATCACACACAGATTTTTGCATAGGTACTTAGGATCCAGGTCAGTTGCTCATGTTTATACTTTACCAGCTTAGCTATCGTCCCGGCCTTGCTCACTGCACGCCACCCCAAACCTACACAGGAAGAAGTGTCACTCACTGGCTGTGGAAAATTGCATAAGACTATAGGATGTCACTGAAAATCCTATGGATAAAGAAAAACAAAAGCAGGAGCTTCCATAAGACAATCTTCTGCTTCTCATTATGAATGAGCAATTGTGTTTAAGTGATACTGATGCAGTTGGCTACTGATGATGGAATTTAAGCTTCTCAAGTACTAAGAGGCGCTGGTCATCTATAGTTCCCCACTCCTCACCCATCATTTACGCTTCTCTTAGCTGATGGCTTTGTGAGCTGCAAATATCTTCTCTATTTTCAACTCTGCATGACAAAGTTGTTTTCTTTGGAAAACTGCAAGCAACTTATTATTTTCTTAAAAGGTTGTACAATTTCATTAGAACTAGAAAGTATTCTTGGAATGTTACCAACTTGGCAATTCTTTTGGCAAGAGTTCTTGGTCCTAATAAAGCAGGATTAAACTGAATTAAGGTGCTAAGAATTCTAAGTGAATGTTCCAAGTCTTTTCTGAAGCAGTAGAAAGAATATATACTAAGCTGAAATAGATAGCTGGGTACAAGCAGGTAAAAGAGCCTCTGGCTGTTTACTTTAAATGGCAGATTATTTATTTTAAGAGGAACTTAATGAATGGATTATTTAGAATGGTGATCACTTGACATCAGACATTTCTCAAATACTATTTGTTCCCATAATCAAAAGGACCATACTAGGCCTTAGCCTTGAATTGTAAAATTCCTGCAGTAGATATGGCTATAACCCAATCTCTGTTCTAATGTTTGCTAAGCCTTAGAGCAGTGGTTTTCACCTGGAGACAGTTTTAAGCCCATATTGCATCCGGAAACATGTCTACCAGAAACAAATTAGTCACTTCTTTCTTTCCTCCCTCAAGTCCTCCTTTCTACCAGTGCCCAGGCTAGAGGGGACCAATCCTTGGAGGATGTCACCTTTCTCTTTCAGTGTGGCCAGTGTCTCTCTGCTTGGGTCACAGACCTAGGGTTAATAAAGGGGTGTACCTGTGGCTCAGTGTAGAGCTACTATCTTGATCCCCATTTCCAAGGCACACCTTGCAGCTGGTACTACTCAGAAATTCCCAACTCTTTACCTTGTAACATGGAATTTTTAGTTTCTAGTTAAAAGAATTTGAAGCAATATTATTTTTCACACAATTCTACCTATTTAAAAATAAAATAATCTTATGGAGCTGGATAGATGGCTCAGCTTGTTGCTCTTATAGAGGACCCAATTTTGATTCCCAGCACCCACATGAGGAGGCCCACACCCACCTGTAACTCAGTCGCCTCACCTGGCCCCTACAGGCACCTGATGCTCATGCTCATGCCTGTACAATGATAAATACACATACATATAAATAACAAAGTAAAACAAATCCATAAAAAGTTAAATAAGAGTAAACCCATAAGCTATTCCAGAAAACTCCACAATGAATTCTGATGGATGGCTTTTCCCTAAGGAAATACAGAGAAGGAACTAGGTCCTCTGTGTCCACGTGGCTCCGCACAGAGGCAATGGACACACATGGCAGCACCGCACATTTCTAAATCCTGTGTGGTCATGCTCTACAGTGCTATAGCTGCTGACTTTTCAGGCTGCAGCCAGCACATGCTGCTGCCCCGACACATGAGCGAAAACGCAAAGATGGCAGTAAAAGAAGAAGGCTTTATCTCATGAGGAAAACACAAACTGACACAGCACCCAGCTTCTAGCGGCTTCTAGCAGATGCACAGACTTCTCTGGTCTGCAGCTTGACCTGGTTGCTCAGGGCCTGATACAGCAGGGTTAGTCTCCCACCACACCTGCGGAACCTCCCAGTGGCTTTGGTAACGTGTCTGCCTACACTCAAAGATTCCCAAGAGAACTCGGAATCTTATAAGCACATGGAAATTGTCCAAAGGGAAGGTAATTGTGTGTCAGAAAGACAGGAAATCCCTTCCCAATGACTAAAGTATACATTAAAATAGACACCAGTCACTAGGTTTACAAGGCCTGAGGACATGAACTCATGGAAGGGAAATGTAAAACCAATTACAAAAGGATTCAAATGTCACCACTTTAACATTGTAATAAGTAAGTCCATTTATAATATGAAATTTCAGGAACACAAAGCAAACATATATAGTTTCTTAAGTTTAGAGTCTGAGAAATGGAAAGAAGATACAGAACAAACAAGAAAGACAGAATGGCTCAACATATTTTAAATTTGGTAAAAACATATGCATATATTTTAATTTTAATGTATAACTGGTGTTTATTTTGTAAAGGATTAAACAAATCAAAACTCACAGTAAGGTATTTTGTCAAAATATTTAATTCTAAAACTAAGTAAAAAAACAATTAAAACTAACCAGAAAAAAGTGAGTTAACATATTGACAAGAGAATCAAAATATTACTACTATTTTATCATCAACTATTGACATTAAAAGAAAGTGAACTAAAACTACAGTCGCTGAAATAGCATGTGAACTGTCAACCTGGATGCCAATCAGTAAGAATGAATGTTAAATAAATTTTTTTCCAGATGAAAAAGCCATCTATAACTCCAGCAGATGAGAATAAAATGTGCTAAAAGAGTCGCTCAGTAAGTGAAAAAATAATGTGATAATTAATCTTAAATTTCAACCTGAGATTTAGAGTCACTACCTGCTCCCGGTGGGTTCCACCCTCCGCTGGCTGTGCTGCTGGACTGTGGAGGAGAAGAAAGTGAGCTGAGCCCTGGCATCCATAGCTTCCTGCTCCCTGATGTAGAGACAGTTTGACTCAAGTGCCTGCTGCTGAGACTTCCTGCATGAAGAACTCATCAGTCACAGAAAATCACAATGACAAGGCCCAGCAGAAATCCATAGTGCCACAGTAGAAGGAAGAACATGAGAAAGAAAGAGCAAATATGTGGCTACAAAGATTTAATTTTTAATATGTCCTGAAAATTTAAAGTAAAAACTATATGCCTTGAGTTTTTTACATGAATAGGTACTAAACATGTTTTTTGGTTTTTTGTTCTTTTTTTTTAAAATCACTTCCTGAATGATGGAGGTGAGGTAAATGGCCTTAGTGGTGGCAAGCCTTTAACTGTGGCAAGTTAAAGACAATCATTCTAACCTCTAAACAACTATTAACATAAAATTCAAGTAGTTATATCTTTAAAATAATGACTAAAATAAATTATAAAAATATCTACCAATCCAATGAAAATATATTAGGAGAAATAAAAGCCCATAAACAAAAATTAGTGAAGTAATATATTTAAATAACTATGTCCCAAATTAATTTTTAATATTAAAGAAAGAAGCACTGTAACATAGGGGGAAAAGATTTAAAAGCTTAGTGACTCAGTTATGTAAGGGGTAGGAAGTAAAAACGTTTGCATATTAAATAAAATATTGCGAAAGTTGAACTGATTTTGTTAATGTCAGATCAATGAAACTTCATGCCAAAGAAGAAAAATGATACAAAAATCAATCTTCCAGAAATCTGCAACAGACATAAGCATATGAATCCCCAAATCAAAATCAAAATCCATGAAGTCAATATTGACAGAATTAAAGTATGAAGCAGATGATTCTATCATAACTGAAAACATCAAGCCCTTTTCCAGACAAACAAGAATTACCTGAAAATGTGTTCACATGAGTGAATGGTGCCCATGCTCTCGCGCGCACACACACACACACACACACACACACACACACACACACACACTAAATTTTAAAATTGTAATGATGATTGCTTACTGATAAAAATAAAATTAGTCTAAATATCAATAGTGAAATCTTAGAAAATTCAAATAAATAAAAACTAACTCACGTGTTTCTAAATAAACCTTGTATCAAAGAAAACAAAATTGCAAGAAAATTTCTAAGCATTTCTATTAATTAAATAATTTAATTAATTAAAATGACATAGACTGAATATAGGGGATGTATTTAAAGATTTGTTTCTAGCTGACCTTGTAGTAAATACTAATAGGAGAAATAAAAGGATCTAAAAATCAATAATCTGAAACTTGTTAGATTAAAAAGGTAAACATGAAATCATTAAAAAAAGAATAAAATAATGAAAGAACAGAATTAAGATAAAAGTGAACAAAAATGGAAATTTTTAAATCAATACTTTTTCCTTTTTTTTCCAAGAGAACAAAATGTATATACTTGCACCAGTAGATAGATAGATTGATAGATAGGTAGATAGATAGATAGATAGATAGATAGATAGATAGATAGATAGATAG
>NW_026585742.1:8498119-8539879 GCF_907164565.1 Psammomys obesus
TAGATAGATAGATAGATAGATAGATAGATAGATAGATAGATAGATAGATAGATAAGCAAGTACAAGGGGCCCAGAATAAAAGCCAACTGTATTGTGCAGCCTTAATCCCAGTGTTACACCTGTTGCTGCTGTGAAACTCCACTTCTGCATTTCCATGTGTGGACTTTATACAAACAAACATCAGTCAACAGTTTAGCCATTAACAGTACAGTAACTCAGAGGATGTGAGCACTGTGCTCAGTGCTTTGACCAACCACTCTTCAAGTTTAAAGAAGAAACGAAGTGAGACAGAGAGTCAAAGAGGGTCCTGTGAGAAAATCCCACAGATGAGGGGATCAACAGAGATGTGTTTCTCTTCGTCTGGAGACTGGGAGCACACTTCGAGTTGCAGACAGATAGCTCCTCTGTGTGTCCTTTCCTGGTGCATATGTAAAGATAAGGTTCGCCTCTCTTCTGCCAGTCTTTGGAACCCTACTCATTTGTGAATGCATTTCTCCTCAGTTAGCCTGGAAAGGTTTTTTTCCTCCACATATTACAATGTTTCTGCAACCTCAGCATGTGGCAGGATGAAGGTCACAAGTGAGAAGCCGGTCAATCTTTAAAATATAGTAATTGAAAACCAACTGCAACATTAGAGGTTCGGCTTCAGTTTATAAACAAAATCTCAGCTCATAGCAGAGGATGACCGAAGGATGTGTTTTTCAGGAGCTAGATTCTGAGCATACAGGAGACATTCATATAAGAAATGCTTCTGAAAGCAGCACCCACAGAGACTGGAAGAGGAATCAATTGTGTGGAAGAAGTAGGGCAGAAATACAATCTCAGCAGAGGCCCTGGGGACCTCACATTGAACTCCAGAGCTGCTCAGAGCTGTTCCCAGTTAGGATAATGCCTTTGCTCTCTCCTGTTCTGATCAGTCTCTGGATGCCCTGAGCCCTAGGAAAGGGCAGGACTTTGGGGAAGGTAGCTTCCTTCGGCAAGGCCAGTTCCAAAGAAGTGGCAGCCAGGTGAGGAAGTCCTGTGGTCCTCACAGAACAGACTGGGCTGAAATCACAGTATACCCACAGCACAGCACTTGAGACAAGCTACCTGCACACTTCCATCTTGATGAACAGCCCCCCAGTGTACTGGAGCCAGAAATTCCCAGCCATTGTCATTGTGACTAAGGCACCAGCCCAGCATGGAGGATGTCATGTTACAAAGCTGAGGACTATGGTCTACACACCAGTTTCCAGTCAATATTCAGAGAATCCTTATTTAGCACAGAAAAAAAGCAAAAAAAAAAAAAAAAAAAAGGAAAGAACAGCTAGCCATATAATTCAAATATTCGATGATACCAGCTCCCATAACTTAAAAAGAACAGCATGAAGTAGAGTCAGATAGACTTGTGTCAAGTCTTCAAAGAGCCCCGTCAGCCTCGTGACAAAGCAGCTAAATTTGTGCTTCCTGTTTGTTGGGCTTTCTGGCTTCCTTCTTCTTGTCCACAGAAATTAAAGCACAAATACGCTCCAACTTGACCTGGAGGGGCATTCAAAACTCTGCTCCTTAAAGAAATCAAGCTGAACAATGAGCTCAGCAATGCAGGAGGAATGAACCACTTTGTCTCCCTGAGACTGGTGTGGGCTCCGGCCACAGGACTTCTCAACATTTCAGTCCATGCTTTTTCACACTTGGCTGTAGGCCCACCAGAATTCACTGCTTACCTAGTGACGCTAAAGATGGGGATGGCCTCTGTGATTTGAAAGACAGAATGAACAGGATGCTCAGGAAGGAGATGCAGAAAAAAGGCAGGAAGAAGAGTACATCCACACAGACCATGTGAAGAAAAAGCTGCTCATACCCAGGCCTCTTTCCTGCTTGTTTTATTACTTGTCTCTTTCTGAGGCAGAGTTTCTCCTGGTAGTCCAATCTGGCCTCCAACTCTCAATCTGTCTGCCTCAGTGTCAGTGCTTGATAACAGGTATGTTCCATGAGCCCAAACTGCTTCTTTGAGAAATGGGATCACATAAAAACATAAATAAATCTCATGGATGGATAGAGCAAAACTCAAAGTGGAGCTATAGTGTTTTTTTTTTCTAGTGTTTTTTGTTATTTGTTTGTTTTGCTAACTTTGAAGCTTGTCCTGCTGTTTGTACAGTGTATGTCAGTCTCCACAAACCTCCTATTGAACTTGGAACCCTCACAAGAAGGTAAGCCTTTGGAAGTCAGTTATATCCCAAAGATGAAATCCCCAGCACTGAGCAAAGTTCCTTTATAAAAGAAGTGTCTGTGAGGGTCTCTGCCCCTTCTACCATGTGGGATCAGAGCCAAAGGGTGATCACCAATCACCAGGAAGTGAGCCCTGACCAAATGCACAGCCAGCTTGATCTTGGACCTTCAAACTGTGAGAAATGCTTTTCTGTGGCTGGTCAATGTATTTTGTTTTTGCAGCACAAAGGAAGGAAGATAATCTCACCAGCATGCATTGTGCCATGGCTAGAAAAGGGAATGCAGAAATGAAGGAAGGTAGTCTCTCCAGCATGCATTGTGCCATGGCTAAAAATGAGAACACAGATATGTGACAAGGGACCTCATTACAACTTTTGTCTCAGGAATTTGTTTATGTTCACCTCTGTTTTTCTTATGTCATAACTGTCCATGTCACTATGCTATCTCTGAAGAGACACCATGACCATGACAACACTTATAAAGGAAAACATTTAATTGCATCTGGCTTGTAGTTTCAGAAGTTTAGTTCATGGTGGGAGTGTGGCAGATGCGGTGCTGGAGAAGAAGCCAAGAGCTACATCCTATTCTGTAAGCAGAGAGAGAGAGCTGGGCCTAACAGGGGCTTTTAAAACCTTAAAGTGACAATGCAGCCACTTCTGATGAGAACTGATAGACTAAGATCAGAAAGAAGGAGAGGAGGACCTCCCCTATCAGTGGACTTGGGGAGGGGCATGCATGCAGAAAGGGGGGGAGGGTGGGACTGGGAGGGGAAGAGAGAGGGGTTTATGGGGGGATACAAAATGAATAAAGTGTAATTAATAAAAAAAAGAAAAATATTCTTAGGTGTTAACTATAATGTATTATAGAGATAGTACATTGATATTTGTAATCTGAAATTTTACTTACAATTAAAATCATACTTCCTTTAATAAAAAAGGTGTGTAGTCTAACACCATATACTTAATAATAATACAACACAAGTTTTTAAAGAATAAATATGTTAAATAAATAAATAAATATGTTTAAAAAAAAGTGACACACTTCCTCCAACAAGCCCACACCTCCTAATCCTTGTAATCCTTTCAAACAGTGCCACTCCCTGAGCCGGGGGGATGGGGGGCTTTCTCATTCAAAGCACCACCATATCCTTAGCTTTTTCAGCAACAACATGAACCATTTTCTCAGCCTGGAGAATGCTATATAATGGTCTTGACATACCTGTTTACCAAGATTTTATTTCACACAGGGAGAGCAAAGCCTCCCTGTTTCCTCCCCAGTGAGCTGGTGTTATAATAAAGAAACCCTTTAGTGGCCAAATAAACAAGAGACCATAAAACAGTATTTATGAGCTGAGAACAAAGAGAACTTATCTAGTGTGTGTAAGGCCCTGGGCTCCATCTCCAGCATGGGAAGAGAGAGAGAGAGAGAGAGAGAGAGAGAGAGAGGAGAGAGAGAGAGAAGGAAGAAAGATAGTAAAGAAGGAAGGAAGGAAGGGAGGAAGGAAAGAAGAAAGAGAGAGAGGGAGATATTAAAAATTACAATACTTAAACATTCATTCAGTGCTATGAGAGGAAAATATTGCTAAAGTGGAAAATAATGGTAAAGAAATGCCCATTTTTGGCAGGGTGAGTCTAAATTGAGATTTTTAAGATGAGTTTGGATAAAACTTGTGAGGAACAGAGGCCAGATTCTGTGTGCAGGGTGCCCAGGAGCCCCTGGCTGGAGAAAGTGAGAGACAACACAACAACCCCTTGTTGGCCTGTGTCTTATTAGGTCTAGGCACATTGCATAACTTTTCCATTTATGTTTGATTCTGAAAACAACCCTTTCATAAAATGAAATAACTACAGGCTTTTTCTCTTGCAGAATTTCTCAGCCACTACCACTGTGTAAATGTGTTCTAAAATAAATTGCGCCCGATCGTGTGTGATGTGGTTTTCTGGGAGTGTTTAATGGTGTTCAGAGAATTCAGAGATGATGTGGCAAAAAGCAGTAGGGAAAAAGTCCATTCAAGAGCAGAGAGGACCCTTGGAAGAGAAGAGAGAGGTGACTGATGAGAAGCAGCCAAGAGAGAGTCAGGCAGATGGCTATGCAGAGTCAGACTGGAGGCCTTCCTTTCAGTTGACTCTGTGACCGCTCCATCAGAGGGAAGGCCCAGGAATCAGCGCATGTCAGTCACAAAAGAGCAAAAGATACTGTGATAACTTACGTTGAAATTCACCCAGAAGGAATGTTCATTTTGCCTTGGAATGCAGAAACATATGGGCCCTTTGACATGATTTTGGACTTACATGGTAAAAATATCCCTGCCACCAACATCACCAGGCCAGATCCCTTACCAATCCCCTTCACCCCCATCACACCATCCGATGACCCTCTAACACTCTGGGAAAATGCTGTGACAGGAATTCCTGGATTCGGGCTTCTTAGCACAGTAAGTACCTATAAAGCTAAAATTGCACATGCTTCCTGAGCAGTCAAGAAGGTGGCTCCTTAGCCAAGTATTAGCCCGTTGGCCTGCGCATGCTCAGTGAGCAGATGCCGTTTGTTGGGCAGTGCTGTAGATCTGAGCTAAGCTATTGGACTGTCCCCTCCATCGGTGGAGTGGGATCCGTGTTGTTTGACACGTGGTACCTGGCTCTGCCAGTGGCCCGTGAGTTTCGAGATTCAGTCAATCTAAGTAGGAGATGACATTTGCTTTTAAGGTAGGGATTGTGCCATGCTTAAAGAGCTCGGCAAACGAGATCATCTACAGAATCAAACTGAGCCTACTTAGAAGTAGAATGCAACCTACTCCGAGGTTTCAAAAACCTGAACCAGGAAGCACGAGATTCATATTCATATTAAGACGAAAAATAGATAGTGCCGCTGACTTGTTTGACTAGAAAGGCTTTTATGTGCCAATAAAAAGCTGGTTTGTCAACATTATGTGGCGTGCAGCCCATAAAGAACAGTTGCTGAGAGTCTCTGCACATTCAGATTAAAATAAAACTGCTGAACAAAAGCTATATTGTACCTAGACCTAAAGCTGAATGGCTGGAGGGGTTGTTATATGAGCGCTGCTAGTGACAGGCACCAGGAATATACCTATCTCTGGCTCATTGCTTATTGAAAAGCCAGAAGTTTTTATGAGCAAATGTATTTGACTGAGAATGCTGTGTGCATTCTCTGAAGGATTACTTTCTTCTCCCAAGTGCACTGGATTCACATCGAAAAGGCAAAGGTAAGTGCTGGAAAACAATAAGCTCATCTGAAAGCAGGCACGTGATTTAATGCCTTATTTTTAAAAATGTCCTTTCTGAATGTGGCATCAAATCACCCAGTGGAAACCAAGGCTGCAGTGAGTCTCAAGGACAGAATGAGCTGCACCTTCACGTTGTCTGAGCTCAGGACACAGCCTAGAAACTGACAGATCCTCACTGGCATGTTTTTCCTGCCATCTGATGAAGAAGGCAATCAAAAAAATGTGCACATACACTGATCGCACAGAGTAAAAAGAGGTTCCTTATGACATCTCCACAGACCGTGCTGCCATTGAGGTCCAGCCTTCTGTCACCCCTACCCTACCTTACTCTCCCAACTTTCACCAACCCTAGTACTTACCCTTTCAGGTTTTTGTTTGTTTTTCTTGTTGCAAGATAAATTTTCAAAAGAAAGGTGAAAAGGACATAAAAATAGCACATACTCAATTTCATGCCTTATCCACAGTGGCACTGGCCACACTGGGGTGCTCAAGTCCTGTGTGCCCCCAGCCCACAGCTCATTGCTGTTGGCTCACAGGATGTGTCTGCCCACCTGGAACCCAGTATCCTGATGTGGGTCCACAGGGGCAGAGAATTCACTCCTTCAATGTCAGGATTTACGAACCTAACAGCATGCAGACAAAAATATCAAGGAGTCTTCTGCTACAGCTTGTTAGACCCCTCACCCCAAGCCCATCTACTAAACTGTACTCCTTGGGGATGGTATTAGAAGGGGCCCTTAGAGAGTGTTTAGGTCATGAGATCAGAACTCTCAGAGTCTTAGCAAAACATGCCCGAGGGAGCTCCTCTGCCTTCTGTGCTGTGAAGACAAAGCAAACAGATGTCATCTATGATCACGAGGCTTGTCCTCAGCAGGCCCAGACCTTAGAGAAATACATTTCTGTCTGTTTTCGAAAATCATGCAGGATTTCATTACGGCAGCTAGAGTGGGCTGACACCTTCAGAAAGAAAGATTCCTGTTGGAGACTGCTTTCTTCCTGCTAAGTCCTCAGTGCTGCTACGGCAGTGACAGCCACGCATCACAGAAGTGTGCCACCCCACCCCACCCCACACAAGGGACTTCATGTGAATAACCAAAACTAAAGGCACTGTTGAACACTGTTGGCTTAATTTTCACGCACATGATGACAGTCGTGTTCTGATTATGCTTGGAATCTCTAAGGCTTTAAGCTGGTGCCCCGGAAAGAAAAGATCAGAAACCTAGACCTTCATTTGCTCTCTTCCCAGCTCTGCTCTTGGGCACATCAAGATCCTTTATTGTTCCTTAGATTTCTGTCATAGGGTAGATGGTTTTTAGGTCTCTCCTCATTATAAAATTCTATTATAATATGAAACAGAAAATGAGCAGCTTCCTGTCAGAATAAAGAAGCTTTTTCTGCTAAAGAAGCCACGAATTTCTGGAACAAAGCATTGTCAGAATCCATGGAAACCAGTAAAGTGACACACTAGCTTGATCCAGTTTCATGAGGAAACTCGAGATACTTCATTGTTTTCTTCCTGCCCCTAAGCATCTCATAAATAGGACTAGAAAGTGAACATGGGAGTACAGGATAAGAGCAAGTAATATTTTTCTGCACTAAGTGTTCATTGCCTCTTGAATCAAAAAATTGCATTGTTTCTCTTTAGTCAACTAGTAATTCTCAGGGGATTTCAGCTACGTTTGTGGTTAACATAGGCAGTACTTAAAATCATTTTCCAACTGGGAATGTTAGGCATTTAGTACATGTCATTGTTTAATCAACCAGCAGAGCTCAGTTCTCCTTTGCTGAGGATAAGCACTAACTCTGTATTGACGTTTGAATACTCAGTTGCCCTTGCCCATGAGTAACATTTACTTTTCTGTTCTGTTTCAATTTTTAATTATTAATGGTGTGGGAAGATGCATAATGTTGATTTGAAGTATCATTTTGTTGCTTGTAATTTTGTGTTTGACTTTCATATAGTGGAACACTTAGAGTTTTGAAAGAGAAATGAGTCCTTTTCAGGACCTGAGGGAGGCAGCCATGTTGACAGAGTGGGTTTTAAGGAAGCTGGAAGCCGAGGAAGGAGAAGAGTATATGCTGTCTTACTTGATTTGCAGAGAAGCCTGGGATTTTATACAAACTTATGACATACAAGAAAGTGGGAAAGTTGATGATCACAGAAACGAAACGATACAGCAGAAAACAGCACTTCCTTCATTAGCGTTTGGGCCTCATCAGTTCCAAACACCACCCCATGCTACCAGAGAATACTGACCAGTCAGCCAGAAGCTACACCTGTTATTTTATTTTAATCTTTCATGCTTGATACCAAAACCACTAATGACTCCTATTTTAAATTAGTACCCAAGTTAATAGAATTTCTTGTCTTTTTTTTTTTTTTTTTTTTTTGAGACAGTTTTTTTCTGCGATCCCTTTCCTTTCCTACCTTGGTCCCTCTCTTCAGCCATTTCCACTGTCTATTCTATTTCCCCTTCTGAGTGAGATTTAAGCATAATCCCTTGAGTCCTTCTTGTTACTTACCTTCTTTGGGTCTGTGAATTATAGTATGTCTATTCTGTACTATATGGCTAAAATCTGCTTATAAGTGAGTTCATATCAGTTGTGTCTTTCTCAGTCCAGGTTATCTCACTCAGGATGATCTTTTCTAGTTCCATCCATTTGCCTGCAAATTTCATGATTTCCTTGTTTTTAATAGCTAAGTAGTAGTCTCTTGTGTAAATTAACCACAATTTCTATAACCCATTCTATGGTTGAGGAACATCTAGGTGGTCTCCAGATTCTGCTATTACAAATGAAGATGATTAAAATAATGAAGATGCTATGAACATAGCTGAGCAAATGTCCTTGTTGTATGGTGGAGCAGCTTTTGGGTATATGCTCAGGAGTGGTAAAGCTGGGTTGTGAGGTAGAGCTATTCCCAATTTTCTAAAAAAAAAAAAAAAAAAAAACCAACAACAACAAAAAAACTGTCAGATTGATTTCCAAAGTGGTTGTGCAAGTTTGCACTCACCAAAAATGGAGGAGTGTTTCCTTTTCTCCATATTCTAGCCAGCACATGCTATCACTTGAGTTTTTGATCTTAGCCGTTCTGATGGGTTTACAATGGAACCTCAGATTCATTTTGATTTGCATTTCCCTGAGAGGAGGGGTGGGAGGTCAAAGGGCCTACACATAGAAGAGAAATCATGGGCAGGGACATCTCCATGACAAACTGGAGACCTAAGACAGGGTAGGATTCTGAGAGGATATGGGGTGATTCTAGCTGAGACATCTAGTAGCAGGGGTCATGGAGACTGAAGAGATCACCCTCTAACTAGACAGGACTCCAAGTGGAGGGAGAGGATCACCAACCCACCCACAAAACTTTGACCGAAAATTTACCCTGCCTACAAGATGTTCAGGGATAAAGATAGAGCAGAGATTGAGGGAATGCCCAACCAATACTTGGCCCAACCTGAGACCCACCATGGGAGACAGCCAACCCCTGACACTATTAATGCTATTTTGCTATGCTTATGGACATAGTAGAGCTGTCCTCTGAGGGGCTCCACGCAGCAGCAAATCCAAACAGATGCTGAGACTCACAGCCAAACATTGGGCAAATCACAGGGAGTCTGGTGGAAAAGTGGGAGGAAGGATAGAAGGACCTGGAGATGCCAGGAGCTCCACAAGAAGACCGACTAACAGAAGTCTTCTAAATAACTCCACAGAGCCCACTAACCAGGGCCCAGAGGGGCTTGGGGAGACCGAAGCACCAAGGACCATGCACAGACTGGACTAAGTCCCCTACACACATGTAATGGACATATAGATCAGGCTTCATGTATGTTCCTTAATAAGGGGAAGGAGGGCAGTTGTCTCTGACATGGATTCTATTGCCCGTTTTCTGATCACTCTCCGCCCCCCCCCCCTGGTGGGGGCTGCCTTGACAGGCCACAGGGGAAGAGGATGCACTCAGTCCTGACTTGACTTAATAAGCTCAGAGGGGTTGTCCCTTTATCTGAGGAATAGGGGAGGGAGAGGGGGAAGAAGGAAGAAAGGAGAAATGGAAAGGAGGGAGGGAGGTAAGGTCAGGATAAAAGTGAATAAATAAATTAATTTTAAAAGTTATAGTTCTATCCGTATTCCACAGTGGTACTATTAATCATCACATAGCTAAGTTTAAGAAGAGGATTATTTAGCAGAAATGGCATGCTCAGGTCAGAAAAGAATTGAAGATTGTTGTTCTTCTCCAGACATCAAACAAAGGATATGGAATCCAGGAAGAAGTGACGGGTGATCAGTATGCAGCAATTCTGGAAATGGCTGTTGGGGCTCAGAGGACTGAGGCTGTGTATCCAGAAGCACCACCAGAGGGCAGGAGAGGAGAGAGAATGCAAGCTCATTCTGCTGAGCTGACTTGCCAGAGGAGGACAGTCTTCAAGCTAAATACGTTCCTGCTCAGCCATCCCTTCAGTATTTCCTCCCCTCCTCACCACACTGGCAGGTGCAGCCCCCTGCAGTGGAAACCCCAAGCATCTGCTCGCTGTAACTTGGCTTATGGGATGTCAATAGGCTTTATTCCTTGGTCTTAGGACCTTGGCCTTCCTTTGGGACACGGGAAAGATGTTCTCAGGGACACAGCTCCCACGGTTTTTCTTCATAAAGACTACTGGTCAGTTCTTGCCCAGTACTTGAGCAGAGACTTCTTGAACAGAAGCAGGGCCACCCTAGCATACACACTCAGTGATGTCATCCAAAGCTGTGGTTCTGACACAATGCCAACTCCAGCGATGCCACAGCCCTGGGTGTGGCAAGAATGCCCCCTTAATTGTGCCTCGCTCATTGTGGCTGCTGCACTCAGCGGCCATCCTGCGTAACCATGGGCCAAAGAACTTAATGGGCCACAGATCCCAGAAAGCATTAAAACATCTTAGAACTGCAATTCTTTTATGATTGCGAAAGTATGTGGAGCACACGTGTGTAAGCAAGAAGTAATACTATGTTGCTTTGAGTTGTGCTGTCCTAGTTGGACACATAGTCAGAATCTCTAAGTTTAAATATTTCTTTGCCTAATGCTTGGGTGTGTGGCTTAAAGTAAGTAAAATCCTCTATGCCTTGGTTTTTACATCTTATAAAATGAGGCTAACAATTTCAGCATGCATAATATGGCCATTAAAAGACTTTTACAATTAGTTTTGAAATACATAGATTGCATGTGTACATGAATTCAGGTGCCTAGGGAGGCCAACAGAGGGCATCCGATCCTCTGATCGGAGCTGCTGCAGATGCTGGACCCTGACCTGTCCTCTGCAAAAGCAGCAAGGGCTCTTAACCACTGAGCCACCTCAGAGCCCAGAACAGAGCGTTTTAAAACGCCGGGGATAGTAATAGTCTTACAAAGGAGAAAACAAGTAACCATTTAAAACCCTTTCAGTGCTTTATTATGCTGTCCATTTACTATTATGAAGTTCAGTCCTTCAGTTTTCTCTGTGCTCTGGAGAGCTACTATGTTCCCTCAAAGTCTCAACTACTTCCATACCTTGCTGCAGAGTCCTTGACCCTGGAGACCAGTGCCTTTCATTAGCTCATGCGCCATCTCTCCCTGTAAAGCTTAAATCCTCATACAGTGCTTCTAATTATGCTGACTCTCAAAAAGCTTTCAACATCAGCAGGCTGACTCATCATCCTGACCCCGCAGTTTCTGAGACTCTCTGGAAGCATGACAGACTGACCAGTGCATGGGCCAGTCAGCTAACGGCATTCAGCTGTAACTTCTTAAAGGTTTGGGACTCCAATTGTATGAGGCCGCTTGCCAAAGCAGTCCCACAGACCTTCTGGGGAAGGAGCTGCCTCAGTGCTTCTAATGCCACCTCAGGATCCCATGCATATGTTGAAGGATGCTCCTTCTAGCTCAGTGGGTCTCAGTGTGTGGTCCCTAGACCAGCAATCTTGGCTTCTCTTGAGAACTTGCAAGAAAAACAAATTCTCAAACAGGCTGGCTCAGGACTCTGGGGTCCCAGCAACCCTGGTTCCTAACAGACCTTCTCATGACCCATACTTTCCTGAATTACTACTCCAAAGAAACATACCTGTGATTTGCTAATTCTGAGAGCTGTATAAATGATGTTTTTTGACAACTTCAAAAGATAAAGTGACTTGAAAGTACCTGATGCTATCTATCTACATTGCAGGAAAAAAAAAGTAAGTTTCCTTCAATTGATTGGCAAACAATTTTAAGACCTCTGTCTTACCCCCTACCCAGCAGCTACCCTTTCAGCCAGCAGCTATAAAATTGTTTTCTGTATGTGAGGAATAAACTTTAACAAACTTGCATAGCCTGTACTGACTCTTCCTGATGCCCCCCAGGAGTGCATCTCCTCCTCACTTTCAGCAATTGGCCACAAGCCCACAAGGGCAGGGGCCAGGACAAGTCTCCGAGGGCAGAGGGCCATGAGCATGACAGAATGATGGACTTCTGGGACCATCTGCAGGGAGGCAAATGAACTTTACTCTCGGGGTGAGGAAAACAGAAGCAGCCAGAAGGTACTCTGATAGGTGCTCACAGTGTGCTTCGTTTGCCTGTGCAGGAGCACACTACCTAATCATTCTTCAGGCAATGACAGGAGAGAAGGAGGCTGTGTCAGAGACTACTTCTATGATAAGCCAGGCATCTAGCTCAGGGACATCCTCCAAATAAGAACAGGCAGAGAGTAGGAAGCCCAGCTAGGGGAAGGGAATCCTCCATCTTGCCCTGAGCTCAGAGAGCTGTCTGGTCGTAGAGGTGGCAACCTCCAGCGGCAGGACCCTCCAACTCCAAGGCCTGGTAGGTACAGTTCAGAGCATCTTCCCTGTGGGATCCCTTCATTTACCACCTTCACATCCCTTGTCCATGCTTGTGCTGCTTGTCCTGTCTTTGTTTGAAGCAGAGTTTCACCCTGCCGTGCAGGCCTGCCTCAAATCCACGGCAAGCCTCCTGTCTCCAGATATTGCAGGCCTGAGCCAGCACCCAAGGCTCTTGCACACATACTTCTTTAGCAACCTCAGTTGCGCCCCCTTCCTTAGTGTTCAAGGCTCATAACCACTTCTTTGCACTTTCTTCTGCTTACGCCCTCTTGCCTAAGAGCAATGTGTAGCGATAGCTGCTCCCGACACAGCCAGCAAGCAGGGTTGCTCACTCTACATTCGTCAGACCTTTAATCCTGTGACAAAATAACTTGAGAAAATAACACGAGGTAGAAGGATGCATTGGGCTCAGACTTTCATACACCCTAGTCTGCCATCAGCCATGCTTTTGCTTTGGGACCGAGGTAAAGCAGGGCATCGTAGAAGCAGGAGATTCCTGAAGTGGAGCTGTGAATCTCATGGCAGCCAAGAATCACAAAGCCAGACAGAAAAGGGCCCGGGCAAGAGACCCTGCAAAGGTATCCCAAACCCTGTGACCCATCTCCTTCAAACAGCCCCCAGCTCTTAAGTCCTCAAATTATATCTCCCTCAGTGAGCTGCTGAGCCCTTTTGGGCCAGTGAGTCTCTCGAGGAATGGACCCATCAGCCGGGAGCCAAGCCTTGAATATGTGCGCTTTTGGTGACCTTCTCACTGGCACTATAACAACACCTCATCTGGGGCTGTGGAGTAGGCACTCTGTCTTCCTTCTGACCTTCCTGGACCTATTTTGTGGCTGTCTTCACCCTGTCTTCATTCATATGCATACAGTCCACCTGTCTTCAGCTGTGTCTGATGATCTCATGAAATAGCCCTCAGTTACTACCTCATTCATCAACAACCCCAGCAGTTCCCACCAGCTTGCCAGGTATCTTTAAAGACCTATGAAATCCTTTCAATCCAACACAACTTACAAACTCAAAAACCTTCCTCTGTAGGATGGAGCTGTCACTACAGCGGCGTGTTCACCTGTCATTTAGTCATTCGTGCCCTGTCCTTCCAGGGTTTCAAAACTGATTTCTTTGGGCTTCTAGTGGATGGAAACATAAGCTGCAGCCACCCTCCAAGAGTGATCTCTGCCTCCTGGTCTCATCTAAAGGCTCTTGTCTGCAATATTATGCACCATCCGTTGTTCTTGATGCTCTCCTGGAAGGTGTCCCTCCTTTTAAGATGGCTCCCGCCTGCTGTGTGTCAACCTCCATAGCCCAGCTGCCTGGCACTCTGCTGCCCTCTGCTGGCATCTCTCAATCCAGCATCGAGTACCGTTTTAATGCATTGTTCAATGGAAATGTCTGGGTTAAAAATGACTTAACACAAGAAGTTGCCAGGGTCTGAAACATGCAATACACTCAAAAATTACTCTCTTACTAACATTCTGTTTTTTTTTTTCTGAAACAGAAACTTTTCAAGTAATTCAAACTATTTTTCTCTAGTCAGTTTTCTGGCTGGCTAAGAGATACTGACCACTGTGGTGGAGATGGTGGCTCCATTCAAAGCCACTGCTGCAGGAAAGTCAAGGACGCGCTCGTGGAGGATAGAGATGTTCTGACTCACGGACAAGGGCTGCTGCGATAGCCCTCCAAGCGTCCAGGCATTCCTTTGCTTTGGAACTGTCTACTCATCCTGTGCTATTACAACACCACTTGACTTTTCACTGCATTTGATTTCACATTAGTTGTGGTTGTAGCTGATCTATTCTCATCATATGACTGTCTTCTGTCCCTATTTTATTTCAACAAGGAGGACATCTTGGAAGAATTAAGTAACTTGCCTAGTAAAATGTAGAAAATGAGTGTTATGGGCTGAATTCTGTCACTCAGATTTCATGTTGGTTTCTTAACACTATACACCTCATTGGTTCTTTGCCTTGTTTGACCTTTGTTTTCGAGAGAGGCTGACCTTGAACTTCAGGTCACTCCCTGATTTCCCAGCTTTATAGATAGGCTCTTGAAAGATGTAATTAATCTTGAGCTGACATATTGGGGAGGAGGGAGAACCTATAGAATTGGCATCCCTAAGAGAAGACAGAATATTGAAATAGATGGGTACTGAGGAAAGACCATGTGAAGGGCAGGAAGAAGGCCACTGTTCATCAAAGAGCAGCTGGGACGCATCCTCCTGAGGTTCTCAGACTAAAGCCGCCTGGCCACACCTTCACCCTGGCCTTGAACTTTAGCTTGCAGAACTGTGAGAAAAGCTGTTGAAGCACCTGAGTCCGTGGCATGTTGTGATGGTAACCCAGCCAAATGTGCACAAAACAGATGAGGATCTGAGCCTGGGCAGAGCTTATTCTCCGTCTTTGCTTTTTCAACCGAAAGCCCTAATCCTTGAGACTTACCCGTGCAAGCCGTCACCTCCAGTGAGTATAAACTGAACCGTTGAGCTCATTGGCAGGACTGGCTTTCATCTTTCACGTGGTTGCTCACAGCATCTCCACAGCCCAAGCTGGTCTTTCTTTGGTCCAGTTGCCTATGGTACTGCAAAAGGTGTCTATAGTTTTTAGAGGCTGTTTTTTTGTTTGTTTGTTTTGTTTTGTTTTTGTTTTGTTTTTCCTTCTCTAGCCTGGCCATAAAAGTTTCCTTCAGTATTTGAACCTCAACCCCCTCCCTGCAGGTGCAATTCAATCTAAAATTGTTTCTATTCCCCAATCCCAGGGTCAAATGTATCCTGTCTTCTAATCCCACTGCCTGATCTGTCTTTCCTGCATGTGCTTTCAGTTGTCCTTCAGCTAATTCCAGAAATTGGGATAGCCACATATTTTTCATATTAAAAAATATCCATGCTTAGCTAAGTTTTTCCAGTAAACAACTAGATGATTTCTCTTGCCTCTTTGGTCAAACCCTGTCATTAGTTGATCTCACGAGTTCTGAAAAGGATTCATCTGTGATTTTGCTAATTTGGCATCTTGTCCTTTTCCCCTTGTGAGTTGGTTTCCAGTGGAAGGCATGGTAAACCTGCCCCCATCCCATCGCATTCCCCATCATGAATGGAATAGCAGCCACATATTTTTGGATCCCACTTCCTCCTGCTTACTCCCTCTTTGGTTTGCTCATTTGTTTTTCAAAACGTTTATGTTAATGCCTTTGTGACATTTTGAGGCCAGAAAGTAGGATTTGTAGCTCATATTCCTGTTGCAACATCAGGATGAAACGACCGCAGAAGTTTCCTGGGACTGTCCAGCCCACCTGAGGTTTTCTCTGACTCAGGAAATTGAGACTGTCTCCATGAATCATGTAGTCAGGGCAACCACAGGGCTAATCTCGCTCATTCCTTGACTGCTAAGGATAAACATCTGAATGAAGACAATTCTTTTGCACAGCCACGAAGGGTCTTCTGGGTGAGATCCTAGGGTCCCTTTGGAGACTCAGCCTACATCCTGTGGCAGCAGAGGAGGTGGCTGAGCACATTCCTTAATGACGTCTCGGTGCAGAACTTAAACTGCAAGGAACAGAAAAGTGAATCTGAATAGCATAAGGAGAAAAAAACAACTTATTGAAGACATAAGTATCTTCCAGGGTTACTCTAAAGCCTGGGGCACTGGGCACTGAACCCCAAAGCTAGGAGAAAACAAAAGAAGGCAGCAAGTAACTGGCCTTCCCCTAGTTCAGTGGGGCAGCACCTTTAGACACACTAGAACCCAGGTCTGTGGTGGCTTCCAAAGACTAGGCAATGCTAGGCTTCATGATGTAGTCACCACTGTGAGACACGTTAAAATCCAGGCCAAGTGTAACACACTGAACGTAAGCCAGGCACACTCTCAGCTGCCAGTGTGTCAGATGATCAAACACCCAGTCTTTGACAATGCAAGTGAGAACCAGCCTCTGGACTGGGAGACTCACAGAGTGAGGGACGCCTGAACTGGGGACCAGGCGTTGGAGGACAGCCAGCAGGAGAGCTTAGCCTGTCACACCTGCCGAACGCTCTATAACCCTGCTCCTAGCTCAGGCTGAGAATGCTTAAATTGAAAACTCAAAATGCTCTGAAATCTGAAGCTTTTGGAATCCTGACAAGACATAAAAACATTTCTTAGACTTTAAAATAGTCCATACTTTAGATTTTTGGATTAGGGTATTCATCAAGTAAAGTCTATGCAGGCATTTCAATATCATGAAAATGTCTGAAATTTGAAACAAGTCTGGCTTCAAGCATTTCAGATAAGGGATACTCAGTCTGTAGTTCTAAAAATTCAGTTCTGCCAAAGAGAAGAAACTGAAAGTCTATTTATTTTGTATCCAGATCTAGGCCAGGATATTACTCTGACTTTATGATACTAATGTAGCTTTCTCCTCTCTCTGGTCCAGCTTAATAGTTACAGTCATTCCCAAATACTTGAGTCCCTAACACATAGCACATAATATGACAGCGCAAAGGAAACTGAAAGATGATTAAAGTTAAGGGAGTCAAATCAATACACATCCCTGCAGGAGGGGGTAAAAAGAGCGGAAACTGTGGGGCTATGTTCTCTTCTAACGAGACATCCAGCCATGGTTTATATTTATGGCTTCTGTCTCCTGTTTCCATTACAGATTGTCATGACCTCAGCTGATCAGGGTTCTTCAAGGTGTAAAGTGGCATGTCTTCCATCTCTAAGGATTCTGAGTGCCACAGGGAATACCTCAAGCTCTATACTCATCTCTCTTGGTTCCCGTAGTATAAATGCGCCCCATTAGTCTTTGTGAACCAGTTTCAAAGGCAACACTGTGAACTGCCCCCCCCCCAAGGCAGCCAGGGCCTTGTGGCAGGTGGTCGTCCCAGCTGACATTTCAAAGGGAGCCTGCCTGAATAGACACGTTCCATCCAAAGTGTTATGCTTCGTGACTCGAAAACAGCATCAAGCCTTGTCAGTTGTAGGAAAATAAATCTCATTTCCCTTCATCTGGTTCATAAGAGAATAGAGGAGTTTCCTCACACCCTCCTCACTAGCCCTGACCTAGTATGTGTGCTACAAAAAACAACTAAGCAGCAGCAAAAGCCCCTTCATCCCACACAGGAACTCTGCTCTGAGTAGATTCAGAGCACACGATAGTCTCTAGCTCTCAAAAGCTCATAAAAGAGTTTCAGATGAAGTACCCCTCCATTTATGAGGCGCGCATTTTCTGTACAGTAAGAAGAGCATATGTTCAGGCTGGTGGTTTTCTCTCTTGCTGGAAGCCATTTCCTCATTTGGAAGGTGGAGTATTGCGAAGGCTGTGGGCCTTCAGGAACTCCAGGGATGGTGCTGGAAAAAACTTGGCACTATGAAAGATGGAGCTAAACCTACATCAAAAATTGTTTATGTCCATGACAGAAAGAGCCCGTTAGCAGACACCACATCCTGTTATAACTAAGGCTCAAGGGAATTCTTGGATGAGAAATTCTTGAATCTTCTAAAGAACCAAGGCAATATTAAAATTAAAATGTATACTGCAGGCAGAAGGAATTTAGGTCTTTGAATCTGGGGGACATGGGATGTGCTTTAAATAATCCGAGGTTTCCCTCAAGGGAAAAATTTTAAGAATGTGCAAGTGGTTTGTTCTTTGGTTCATTCAAAAATACTTTCAATTACAAAAACAATGTGTGTGTGTGCGCACGTGTGTGAATGTGTGTGTGTGAAAGTTCAGAAAAAAATAGTAGTTTGAAGCTAGGGACAAAAACTTAGTATAAAATTTGCATACAGAAAATACCTGAGTGGGTGAGTGTCAACAGCACATCTCTGCAAAGCAGCAGTAACGGGTGAGGGAGTGAACTCTGGTCCTGAGCTTGGGGGAGATCCAATCTAGATGGACAGTGATAGTGGCCAACCTCTTCTAGGTTAAATGTGATGAATGAATCTCTGGTTATAGATGCAGAAAACACACATGAAAAGATAATACAACTGAGACTACAAAATAGACAGGAGAGGCCCAGGCAGCTAAGATAATGTTGGGGCTCCAGCATTATCAAAGGAATATGCAACCCCCATGATTTAGTTAGAGAAAAAAAAAAGTCTCCCTGATATGGAGTTTCTCAGAGTGTGGCCCAAGTGATGTGAGAGCAGCTGAGGTCTCCATATGTGCACAAGAGTGCTTGAGAAGTCTATAGGGCAGGGGAGAGTGGAGTGTGTAAGCGGAAAGCCACAATGGGCACAGGGCAGCCACGGAAGGGCGGGCAGGCAGCGTGGTGCACATAGCAGCAACTCAAGACAGTCAATATGAGTGATGCTTAAATTAAGAAATTAAGTAAGTGGGGAACTGTTGTAACTTGAGAAATCAGAGAACTGAAACAAAAAGCTGGCTGAGAACAAATGCTGAACATACAAAGGACTCTGAGGTTTCGGTTCAGCTACATGATCACGTTTTAAACAGGGTCACTTTATACAAAGTTAACCTGATCTTGCTAACATTAGAGGTGTTTTAGTGCACACACCAAAACAATTGTATACTAAAAATTTTAAAGCTGTAGTATTTGGTCTCTAGGAAAGCAAATTACTATCTAACCAATTTGCTTCAGAGCTGGTTGCCTTTAATGACTTTATGCTACTAGTCAGCTACTAGTAGAGCCTCTCACAACGCCAGAGGCTGAGAATCTCTGTGACTTAAACTAAGATGGTCACAGACAATTCTTTACGCTTTCTGTCCCCACTTTCCACCCTAGACCATTTTCACTCTGAAGGACTCTCAAGCTCTCATGACCACCCCGGCTCAGTCCTCCACTTCTCAGCCCAGGACCATGGATGAGACCCTGGCTCTAAGTCACTGAGCACTCTTGGCTGCAGTGCTACCACCAATGTTCTGTCAAGAAACCCTGCTCTTCTTCAAACAAGAACCCATTGCTACCACGGGCCAGCAGGGGGCACCTTTATATTGACAAGGGAAGTTTAAAAACAAAGAAAGCTGGGTTTTGTTAGGGCTTCTTGCTACCCCCCAAAGGAAATCCAAGTTAAAAGGAAATATATGATAGGTATGAATTCTATGGAGAGGTAAATAAACTGCCTCATTTCAGCACTTTCTCGCTGCCCTAAGCAACGGGCGTTTGCTTCTGCCCACTTCTATTCTGGGATGCCATGTCCTGTATGTTCTGTTTCTAAAGAGATATTGCTGATTCCCAAAGACAGGAATGTTTTCAGTGTGTCTGTACTGACTGGTTCTGCAAAATACACATTGGACAAAGGACTCATTGACAAACTCATTTCCTTAGTTATTCAAGGGCTATTCTGAGAATGTTATAAAAATTCCACTTTCAGATATGTGTTTCCCCTAAGGAGCTCTAGAGGCAATTATGAAATGTGATCAGTACACTCTGTTTTATACACTTTTCCAGCCAGTCTTCCCATTAGTGAAACCAACTAGAGCAGCCAAAAAAATGTTTCAGGGAGACAACAGAATTTTATTATCAGCGAAAGAGATTAATTTCTTGATGCATCTGTTTGCTTTTTCCAAGGGCATCCAACCAGCAACACTTTCAGAGAAATTAATATGTTGTCTTCCTTTTAGTAAGTAAACCATGAAAGGTTAGCTAAAACAACAAGAGAAGAGATGTCCACATATACGTTTTCAACCATCCTCTACTGGGGCTCCTTAAAAAAAAAAAAAAAGTCAGGAGCACACACCTTTAGTCTCAAGCAAAGGCAGAGGCAGGCAGATCTCTGTGCATTATAGGCCAGCCTGGTCTACACAGAGAATTCTATAAAGGGTGATTTACACACTTATCTCCTCAGCTCCACCCTAGTCCGAGCTGTGTCTTTGAACTGGAAGTATTTCCATTGTTTGTCCATCACTTGAAATGCTGAGGTGGTCTTAGGACGTTACCATAAATTTTACATGAGTTTTGTAAAGAAGAGCATGTTCTCGGCTGCAGCCATCCCTCTTAAATACTATTCTTTATGAATTAAGCTCATGAGCTTAAATTTTTATTATGCACTGCTGAATCTTATGGTATTACTCCTTGTCTGTCTGCCTCACTGGACAGTGAGGACAACACTGGTACTCTGTCAGTTTCCTGATGTCCTTTTGTGCTCTCACTTGGCATCTCTGGGACTTATTTCTGCCTTGCTCATGGGTTACCCTCAGAGAACTACCCTTAACCAACTGGGACAGCTTCCCCACAGATAAGCAGGGCTGGATGCATTTGGAAGTTCAGATTTCAGGGAGAGCTCATGAGCCATGGCCAACCCAAATAGAAACACCTAGTGCCCTGTGGGCAGCTGGTCACATTCCACTCTCAAGGCCTCCTATTGGGGCCAGGCTGGTCTGGGACACGGTAGCAGCCTAGACCCTTTTCCCACTTCCTGTGTGTCTTCTATAGACATATTTTTTTTATAGATCACCACACAGTCATTTTCATTTCATAGCCGACTTCTGCTAAGAAAGACACAATTCTTCACCTATAAGAGTAACTCTTCCAAAGTGCTAGTCTGTTTGCAACGCAGTCATGACCCAGCACTTCCTGGCAGGCGCCACCACTCCAAGGCACATCCTGGCCCCTCACCATGGTGCTTATGTTTCTCTGTGGCCCTGTCATACGTGACCTCTTGTTCTCATTTCTCCTCATACCTTAGTCCCACTGGACTTTGCTAAGGTCTTTGAGCTTTCTCTTTGTCTAGCTCTTTGACACATGCTCTGTCTGTCTGAGGCAATCTTGTCTTCCACAGCCTTTTAAATTGACTCTCTCCTGCCTGCTCCTGCCACTGCCCCTTACAAACTCACATCCCATCTTAGCACTGCCAATGCTGTCCTCATGGTCACCTGCTCACTAGGAAGATATATGAGCTTGTTCCTCCATCTACCCTTCACAGTAGTTTGTGAGCTCTTCACAGTGACAGGGCCTGGCTACAGTTCTTTGTACAGTTCATGGCACAGGGTGACAGCTTTACCAGGATTAGCTGAGTGAGTGGCCACAGCAAAGCCAGCTTCACAGGTCCAAACTATATAAACTAGCCATAAGGCCACAGGTTCATTTACAGAGCCTTCAGAAAAACCAGCTATATAGTGGTGTATAGGAAATCTGAGCAAAATATACTCCCCTTTCTACCAAAGAGTTAAATAAGCCAAACACCACGGAAAAAAAAAATGATTGTAAAAAAGCCACTTGGCAGAAATTCAAATTCCTCTGGGGTCAAATCAAAATACATACTCGAGTTTCCTGTCCCCTGTAAACTGTGTTAGCCAGTAGCATAAGAACATGAGGTCAGCTCTCCTCTCCACCCCCACCCCGCCCCCACACACAGGGAAGCAGAGGTCTCCTTAGCTTTAGGAATAAAAACCTAGGTGGAGCCCCTCTGGTGTGTTTTCTTGCTTACAGTGACACACCTTGCTGCTGAAATAAGACTGCTTGCCTTGCTGAAATACTTTGCACTGCCTGGTCATTTTCTTGAGACCCCAGACCCATTTCTTGCAATGTTACTGTGATCTTTATAAAGAAGTTTAGCTTATCTTCTGCAGCTATCCATCTCCCAAAGTAGCATTCTTCCTTTTCTCATAATAAATGTGAACAAATAAAATGTATAACATATTTAGGTATCAAAGTTATCCGCTTATCCAAACAGTTATCTCCTGACCCGAATGCGACACCAAAGAGAGCACTGTCCACCACTCACGGCTTCCTAATTGAGGCCCAGTGAAGCCTGTACAATGGAAAGCTCTTCAGGAAGTATCCTCAGGAAGAAAAGCTAAAGGGACAACCTACCGTCAACTCTAAAGGTGAAGGCTGTGTCCTGCTCGCTTACACCTGACAAGTTAATTCATCACAACCCTGGTGCAAAGTAACTTTGACAGCTAGCAAACAAGGAAAATCAGTCTGTGTAAAAGATATTTAAACAATTTTGTATACAATATAAAGTTTGTGTTCATTCTTTCTCTGTAACACTAAATTCATTTTGGTGTTTTTCTTTTTTTGATGACTCATAAAGTCCTAAATGGAAATTCATTTCCTATAGTGTTCTGCAGCAGTAATCTGTGTCACCACTGCAGACAAGTGCAGGTACAACACTGAGATCAGGAAAAGATGGAGAAGTGACAGCCATGGGCAGTCTGAGGAGAGGAGAAGACGCTGCCTCCTTGCTTGTCCCTGACACACTCATAGGAACCAAACATTTTGGGAATTTAAAAAAATAGTATGTAAAATGTGCTTTTCTCCTGCACCTCAGACTACGTAGGGATGCCGTTTCTCTGTCTTTTCCAGATATCTGTGCTGTACATGCACTTGTCTGTAGTGGTGACTGACTCTGATTGCTATGGCAGAACACTGTATGAAAGGAATTTGGGTTTAGTACAAATGGCTTCATTCTAACTCGGAATTGTTAAATCAGGAAAGTAGATGACATTTGCTTTGCCAGAAACCCAAAGACTGAAATATTGAACTCTATTTATTGTTACCAGTAAAAGCAATATATCAAAATATACAGTTATCATCTACAGAGGGTGCTAATATGTGCGTCCCTCAAAGCTCCAGTGTTAAGCTTTGATCTCTGGGAGTAAATAGATTTAGGTAGGATCGTGAGGATGGACCCTCCATGATGAGATTAGTACCTTCCTGAAAAAAGACAGAGAGCAGAAGATCTGGCACATGGATCTTGTGCATCTTTGCCTCCAACACTGAGGCTGGAGTTTATTATTCGAGGTACCAACAACCTTCTGACACTAGCTTATTACAGCAGCCTGCGCCATAAAAAGCAAAAAGACGTCATCATTAAATTCATTGAGGAAAATTAGCGTAAATTCAACAAGTCCCTTCTCTCCTTCTCCTCTTCAAGTTGTATCTTTAATGTCCACTGTAAAGCGAGCTGGCAGGGAAATGGAGGCAGCCCCCCAGCGGCTGACGCTGCTCCTTTGTTGTGAGTTGATGTCCTCTAGTCCACTACAAATTCTATCACTCGGTAAATGCTAGCTAGCAACTTTGGTTGGACCTGAGATTCTAGAGTGTCTGGCCAGTGTTGCTGAATAGTTCTCTAGTTATTTCTTGCTGTTCCCAGTGGCTCAGGTCTTATAAACCGATGACCGGGGCCTTCCACACACAGCGTGGAAGCCAAAGAGAGGTCTGGAGATTTCCAAATAACGGAGACTTAGGGCTCTCCTATGCTCCTAGCTTGCCCTCCTTTTCTTGTCCCTTTCTCCCTTCAGACCCTCCTTCCCTCCATCTATTCATCCAAGACGAGGCAGGGAGCATCACTGGCAATCCCATGAAATCTTGGGGTCCCCTGATTTAGGAGTTGTCCTGTGATGTACTCCATATAAGCACAAATCACAGGTACCTGTCCCACCCTCTGGGGCCAGGGCATCGGGAGTTTGGTGATTCTCTGCCTGCTGTTTCCTGACTCTTCCAAGCTTCTATCAGGATGTGTACAGAAGACTTTGACAGACACTTGTTGCTGATTACAGTGAAATCTCAGCTTCTCAGCTTCTTACTGAACACTCAGTTTTCCAAACTCTATAACTAGTTTTCCAAACCATAACTATAAACCGTAAGCGTGGTGCATTCTCCCACAAACACAACTCTCACAAACCCTGCTTTGTGTCAGCACTGCAATATGATATGTTCTCAATTTTAAAGCCATGTCTTATATTGTGAAAAAGCAGAATGTAACAAAAATTGTTAGTAACTTATTCAAGTGTTTATTTTGGGTTTTTTGTTTGTTTGTTTGTTTTTTGTTTTGTGAAAACTGGTCATTTTACCTTTAGCTTAGCTTTGCTTAGCTTTGAGGACTTCTCAAAGAGCGAGGCTAATGGCTAGACAACGTCTCCTTGAACTCATCTTCCTATAACCTTGATAAAATGTACTCCAACCTACCCTCTCCTGCCCAGGGAGTAGGTAGGGATGTGTAGACCGCTGTAGAGGAGAGGCTTTGGGAAATAACCTAGTGTAATGGTTCCTACCAGACAATGGGAGCCCAGCTGTGAACATCCAATTTTCTAATTTTGCTGGGAAGAGGCTCCTCCTTCCAAATAAAAAGGGCAAGGCCTTCTGAGGAGATGGCTTTTTGCCTTTCCATTGTTGGTTTCTTTCTTTCTTTTCTTTTTTTTTTCCTGGAAGGAGACACGAGCTTTGCCTTATCAAGGCCATTTGGAGACAAGAATGCGGGCGCCCAAGAAAAGCAACAGAAGTTGCCAATCTCCAGAGACCGAGACCGTGGGCAGTGGCCAGACCCCCCTGCGCTTCCCTGTCCATAGAGCCCGGACCCCCATTGCGCTTCCCTGTCCATAGAGCCCGGACCCCCCCGGCGCTTCCCTGTCCATAGAGCCCGGACCCCCCTGCGCTTCCCTGTCCATAGAGCCCGGACCCCCACTGCGCTTCCCTGTCCATAGAGCTTAAACAAATTCTGACCCTCATCTGCTTTCTCAGCCCCTGGAATAACTTAAGAGACAAAACTTGAAGAGCGTCTTTGACAACTCCCAGAGAGGTTTAAGGAGAGAAAACCCGGAGAGTGGGAGGTGTCACTGCGGGCTGGGGTCCCACGCTGAGGAAAGGGGGAAATGCAGAAAAGGAGAAAAGGAAAGGGGATGAAGGAGAAGGAATTGAAGGAGGAAGGAAGTTGGGGGACAGGGGATCCACCTGAATATTCAGCAAAATCATTATGACCACAGACTCTGGTATTGATGATGATACTGATGTCAGAGGCCTGAGGTGTGTCCCATCTTAGAGAGCACCAGAGCCACAAAGAGAACTAGAGAAATGCTGCCAGCAGAGATCTCGCCCTTGGATTTCTAACAGGCTAACCAGCTGGAATGAGCGAGGCTTCTGAAAACAAGCAAGACTGCTTTAAGGTTGAATGTGGTCACGGTCGCGTTTGGAAATCCAAACACGCGAGTCCAGATACTGCTTCTGTTTGGAGGTAAAGGCTTCTGAGGAAGGGGTAATTAGGATTAGACAAAGCCTTGAGAATGCTTCTTTCCAGGTGGAGAAAGGCATTGTAAGAGATTGTAAGAGAGGAAGTCCCTTGTCTAGGCCCTCTCTCCTGAGACCCGGCAGTGTGGGGTTATCAGAGAGGTTCTCCTTAGGCACCGCCTCTTGCATACTGGACTTCCCAACATCCAGACTTACTATAACAGAAGTTATCTATAAACAGCTCCATCTTTGGTATTCTGTTACAATAGTAAAAAATTTAAAAAAAAAAAAAAAAAGAGGGAGTGTCAAGTCCAACACTAAACACTGAAATCCTGTTTTAGACTAAGGAAGTCACAAAGAAACACCAGAAATAGCAAAATCCACACGAAAGTGACAAGCTTTGTAAATGACTGCCTAGCACACACTTCACTAGTGTTTTTCACACTTTCTGTCAGAAAGCTCCACCCATTCTTTACATAAGATGTTTATCATGTCAGTTCTCAGGAAAAGGTAATGTCATCTTCCCTTAGCATGTCTGATGAGAGGCAGTTACTTGATGAATATTGAAGGTAGTTTACCTGGGGATATAGGTGAGTAGATGAGTGGATGAATACTCTCCTAGTGTGTACAGGGCCCTGGAATCAATCCCCAGCCCTGAAAAACAAGCGTCACCGCCCCCCAGGCCCAGCTTCACAACATGTCATCGATAGCATGAGAACTTTGAACACTGGGGCCCTGCATGGTGACAACTTTATTGCATCTTCTATCTGGACTGGGGGCTTCCGGCATTGATACATTTTCCTGTGCAGTGACCAATCTTAAAGGCTGAAAGAATGGATGAAGTTCGTTAAGTAGCTTGTCATCTCAGGCTTCATTACAGTAATGTATATGAGCCTAACATTCTCATCTCAGGTGTTCATCTCTCCCGCTCACATATCACGGAGCATAAATCTCTCACCAGCGCTTTGGTGTGTCAGCCCTGGTGATCAGTGGCCTTATAAAACAATCCAAGATTCTAGTCACACTTTTATTTGAAATTTATTTCATTCTCTTAATGAAAGAATATCTTTGGTATGATATACTTCAAAAATGTTTCCACAAAACTCACTCTGTGAGGTCAGGATAACTTATTGGATTCAATTAATCATCTTTTTAAAATATTTCAAATTCCAGTTTCTTAATCTGAATTTTCTATCAGATCTTTGGAAAATAAGTTGAATGGGACAATCACATCTGCTTTAGAGTCATTTTGCTACTGTAAGAGAACACAACACTGGGTAATTCATACACATCAGAAATGTACTGATTTCGTAACATTTCAGAGACAGGGCTGTTCAAGTCAACACGTCAGTGGCTCAATGTCTGATGAAGTCTCTTTCTCTGCTCAAAAGGCATCATATGTTGTGTTAGGAATAGTCCTCCATGTGGAGGACAGAAAGAATCTACTCCCACACCCATCTTACAAAGACAGAGTCCATCCATGGGTCCTGTCCTCATGGTATGGTCACTTCCCGAAGTCTGTACATGTAAGTACTTTTACATTAAGACTCACTATATGAAGCAGGGGACACATTCACATCACCACAATATAAAGTTAGACGTCTGCAAATGATAACCAAATTTATTGAAGTATTTCAAATTGCCCTTACAATTCCAGAGAAAATGAACGTCCCCTGGTCAGTACTTATTCAGATTCCATAAAAGGCCAAAGTCACTCCGAAATTCTACCAGCATGTGAAGGAGGAAAGTGTCAAAGGAGTCCTGGGACAGTATCAGCTGAATACCATGTGGCCCTGAGACTGATGAAAAACTTGCTTATGAGCCCAGCACTAGCATGTCTTAGGCCTAGAAAAGGCTTTTGCCGTGTGTAATAGTAAAGCTTCAAGCATACAAGTGAATTAACTGGCAGTGCCCCTGGAAAATGGAAAATGTAGTCCCATCAGGTCTTGTTTGGTGGAACTTTGATAGAGAGGCGAAATTCCTTTGTATTCTCATGTCAAGAGTCTACTGCTTTGGAGTAAGCTGTAATCAGATATCAGAAGAAAACCTGTATAGTATCAAACACTGGGACTAGAGGATAAGATACAAAATAAGTTTATATTGACTGTGTTAAAAATATTAAGATTAGTAGGAACACATGGGAAGGAATGAGACAATGATTTTTTTTACTAAAATAGATCTTATATATTAATGACATAGCATGAGATGTTTTGATCCTATGTACACATGGATTCCATTCAAAACTGTGTTTATCTCTCTATCAGTGACCATTTCTTTACTGTTAAAACTGTCAAAAGTCTTTCCTCTAGCTCTTTTAAGTGTACAGTCTATTATCAGTGCCCACAGCCACCATGTGGTAAGCTTCTCACTTCTCTCTGTTGGTGGCTCAGCATTTACTGACCAGTCTTTCCAATTTCTCCTTTCCTAAGACTCTTGGTCTCTGGTGGCTGCATTCCACTCTCAATTTTTAGGAGAACAATGTTTGTTTATATATCATGAAGGAGATGACATGCCATTTGTCTTATGTCTGCTTATTAGTATTCCCATGGTATTTCCATAGTCTATTTTCTTTCTGTGGTTGAGTAATATTCTATTGTTTATATTGCTATGCTGTCTTTATCCACTCAAAAGTTATGATGTTCATATTGTATTGCTGAATGAAGGAGCAAGTGCACATATCGCCTTAAGACATTAATTTTATTTTCTTTGGGCAGAAATCTAGAATAAGACTGCTGGATTACATGGTTTTTTTTTTTTAATGTTTTGGGAAATCTACACAATATTCTTCCTTAGTAGCCTTACTAACTTACATTCTTACCTCTTTTTTCTTTGTGTTTATTTTTTAAAATTTAAGTATGTGTATGGTGTAATATACAGTGAAATTTCTAATATAGTGAAATGAATTTTAGATTTAAAGAAAGTTCAAAAGTCTAGCCTAGAAAGCCTAAAAGAAGGAAGATATGAAAAACTGAGAGGCACTGAGGCCATATAAACAAGGAAAAATAAACCTCAGACAAACTTTCAAGAAGAAAATTATAGAGTACCCTGGTAAGACATCCTTAAATAGGCTCTTGCTAAGAACCTTCCAAATCATACAGGAAATTTTTTTATAATCATAAGCCTAGTGAATATCAAAACAGACAGGGCACAGCCACACTGCACAGCCACAGCACACAGCCCCGCTGCAGTCACACTCACAAGAGCTTGTAATCCCAGATATAGGGCATCTGATGTGTTCTGCTGGCTTCCTTGGCACCTACACACATATCCAACAGACAGATGCATCCACACACTTGTGCACACACACACAATTAAAAATCAAAACAAAAATGCCTATCAAAGATTATTTCACATAAGGTAATGAATGGTAAAGGATGCACACTGTGTTTTCTAAAGTAACACTAACGCAAAGAGAAGCAAAGTATTTACCATCTGGACTGACAAGACTGGCAAAGGAACAAACAAAACCCCCAAAAGTTAGCAAGCTAAAAAAAAGAAAGAAAGAAAAATGAAAGACTGTAAGGGTGTCTTTAGAAAAACAGAAGACCTGAAAGTGGACATCTCACTAGCTACACTAAACACAGATGGAATGCAAGGTGTCTTGGCCTGACAGTACCTATAGGACATGTGCCTAAAGCCCAGAGACTCACAGCAGCTGAAATAAAACAACACGGTCTATTTATAGTGATAACTCACCAAGAAGAAACAAGGGTTTTTATTTTATGGATAGAAATGCCATAGTTTTGTATACATAAACTCAACTTTAAAATATAGAAAGCAAAATCTAAGAGAAATACGGTAAAATATAGCTCTTTACAATGAAATATTTACCAAAGAATTTTGAATATTTTTAAACTAAACTAAAATGCTGTCAACAAAATTAGAATAAATGAATTAATCTAACATATATCATGCTGTTTACCCAACAGTCACTGAAATAGTTTCTCACCCAGTAGGAACTGTTAACAAAGCCAATCCTTCATTGGGCAACAAAACACTCTCAAAGAATGTCCAGGGGCTGACAAACACAGAAAAGTTTTCTGATCACAATTCATTAAGCAGGAAATTAAAACATTCAGTCAAGAAAGAATGAGAAAAATCGGCATAGGACTAAGAGTTAAAGCTTAAAATGTGTGGATCACACATGGGTAAGGAAGTAATCAAAATGGAATTAAGAAAGTGAGTTTAACTAAATTATAACAAAATGCTTTCTTTCCAAGGATACAGAAAGCCTTAAATTGGGTTTTCTCTGCCTTCCTTAGTGGATAGTCAGATTGGATAGTCTTTGTTATGGAAGATCATCATAAGCATGATGGGATGTTTTCCACTTCTAATTTTATTCATGAAGGCCAAGTAACATTTCCTCTCACTTGTGTTACTAAAAATGCCTATGGATGTTTCCAAAGTTCCCCAAGGTTAAGCATGTGCCTGTTTAAGAAAGCTCAAGAAGGAATAGTTTGTTAAGGCCACGTGAATAATAAATGTCAGTACAGAAAGCACACTACAGAAAACCAAATAATTAAAGGAATTTTAAAAATAAAAATCTCTGAAAAGATTAATGAAATGCATATGACTTGAAAAGCTCAAGAAATAAAAACAGAAATAAACAAGATTTAAAATAATTATAAAATGGATGAGGCCTAGATGTTTATCAACTGATGAAGAGATAGTAAACATGGAGGACCTATGCAATGGAATATTATTTAGAAAAATGAAATGCAGAGGAAAATGGGCAGACAGGAAAAAGTAATATTAATCAAGATGACCCAAACTCAGAAAAACAAAACCACAATTCCTTTTCATATGTGTATGTTAGCCTATAAAGTGTGTGTGTGTGTGTGTGTGTGTGCACGCTTATGCATTCAAAGAGGTGTAAGTGTATGTGTAAAGGTCTAAAAATTGAGAAAGGAGACCAAAAAAGAGTAATATTGTATGACGAGGAAGAATAAAAACTAGGCAAAAGGATGCATTAGACATGAAAGAAGCAAAGAGGCAGGGGGTCTGAAAAGGGAGGCTGGGTTAGCAGATAAAGTGGGGTAGGAGGGGAAGGATGAAAATTTACTCTGTTGGAACATTTCATAATAATGTATAACACACTATATGCTGATTTAAAAACATTTAAAAAGAATTATAGGTTCTTCACATGTTTAGAAAAACTCTCATGTTAATGACAAGGTAGATAAAATAGAATTATTTTTGAAAATAACATCTTAGGAGAATTCAGAAGGTAAAATAGAAAACTTGAGTCATCCTACAGCCATTCAGGTTAATTTATAACCAAGAGCCATGGGCATATTCATAAAAGCTCAGCAAACGAGACACTACTCCAAGCACTGGTAACTACATCTGGTAAAGCAGTGAACATTTAAGGAAGGAAGCGTTCATCCCAGATGACAGAACAAGGGAATAGTGTTCACCAATTTGTTCTCCTAAGCAGCAAAGACTGACAGCATCATCTATGCATTGCCACTGAAACGAGAACAGACAGATGAGGCTACTCTCAACCATGATCATAACTGCAAAACTTATTTCTCTGCAACTACCAAATCAAGTGCTAAGTTAGCATGATAAATACCAGGAGTAAGCTGAGTTTATTCTAGGAATACAAGATTAACTTCTGAAAACCAATCATGTAAGTAATGGGTGGGAGGAGAAAAAACATGATTACTTTAATGGATACAAAAAGTCTTTGAAAATTAACAAATGTGGTTTTGGATGTATTCTTGTTCTTTATAGTTCTGGAAAATGAACCCAGAACTTCATACATGCTAAATTCACCAACTCTGAGCTCAAGCCTCTCAGTGTGGTGATTTAATGGAATTTTATTTACATAGCAAAGGATAGATATTCCTCTCCCCACTGAGACCCTAGAGGGAATATCATACTCAAAATTAATACAGACATAGAAACATTTTCTCTATAAAATACAAAATATGGCTAGATCAAGTGCAGGACTGGCTTGACCAGTAAGAAGCAGTAGGAGCAAGGAGAGAAAGAAAGCTGATGACCTTTGATAGCAGTGTGTCTATAGAATATGTATTGTGTATGTAGAATGCTGAAGAGAATCTATAGCCAGATTGTAAAGTGTAGAGTTTAGTCAAATTGACAGACACCAGGTCAATTATGTCATAATCAGCTATATTGATCTGTCATCGACAACCTGAAAAAATAGTTTATTGACTTTTTTTCTTTAATTATGAAAGGGAGGTGCATGGCACAGTGTTCCAGAGGACTTTTGGAAGTTGTTTTTTTAGTTTTCATGAGCGTTTAGGGGATGGGCTCAGGTCACCACCCTTGGTAGCAGGCACCTTTACACACTGAATCACCCTGATGAAATGAACACTTTGTGGAGGCATATTTTAACAGCATCAAGCTCTGCAACAATTTGTAAATGATTTACATGCATAACTTCAATGAAAATTAAAGAAAACAAATCAATGAAAGCAATGCTATAAAGGGGCCAGGCACTTCCTGCTGTTCAAGGTTATGGTTGCAACAGAAAAAGACTCTCCCAACATGGAGTCACTTCCTCATATCTCCTCTCTAAGCTGCAGGAGAGGAAGTGGCAGCTGCATGATCTTCACCCACATACTAAAGTATGAGAGCCTGGGAGCCACTGCTGGGTCCTAAGTCTTTCTGATTTCAGAGTCCAGACTCTGTATGTTTTTTTTTATCTCACTTTTCTATTCTGTTTCCTTTCTGAAACAGAATAGAAATGATAATGTTTATGTAATTATCATGTTTGTCCTAAATTTTCTTTATATGTCATGATTTTTTGCAAAATATTCCACCATAATAATTTCAGTCTTAATTAGTATCTTGCTTCGAATTAAAGAACTTGACAATGTGCCGTCCTCAGTTCCTAACCAGAAAGTCTTTATGAAACTAGCTCATATTTTGTCACATAATTGTGGTGAGTGGTGCTGTTTTTCATCTACTTATGAAGTCACTGGGCTCTGATTTAAAGTTCCTAACGTGCTGAACATTGATGTCTTAGAGATGAGGATGGGTAAAATGCTCTCTAACTACAAGCAAGAGTGGGCTGTTGTCTGACTTTTCTACAGCCACCAATCGGAGGGTTTATTCATGGATCCATTGGACAAATGCCACTCATCCTAATTTAAAATCAAGATAGCTGTCGAAATCATCTAGCAGGATTAGTGAAGCCACAGAGACCTCCCTGCATAGTGTTTACAAGAGGTAGCCTTCTCTTCTAATAACTGGTAAAATGGTGACCCCTGCTACTGAGTGTCTTCCGGTTTTAGTTTGGATGAGGAGGGGGGCCACCTGAAGCAGACCTCCAACCATGCTTCTGTTTCAGAGTGTGGCATAAGGAGGCCAGTGATGCATTTGTTCCATGGGCCAGAGATCTACCATGCGGGCATTGATAGGTAGGACACCATCTAGACTCTGTGTACATTACTTTCCTCATTGCTATGATCAAATACAGATTGACCAGAAGTAAGTTAAGGAAGGAAGCGTTTATTTTGGCATCCAGGGGATGCAGCCGATTACAGAAGGGACAGCATGAATGTAGAAGCATGAGGTCACATGGTCTCTACCATCAGAAAACAGACTACAAAGGAAACGGGACTCTATCAAACTTCAGTACCTTATCCAGAGTGAGCGACTTCCTCAAGTGCCACTCATCTCCAAGAGGTTCCACAACTTTCTAAAACAGTGTTACTACCTGGGTACCAACGTTCTACCACAGGAGCCTACTGGGAGGAATTCCACAGACAAACCACAGAAAATTGGGAAAAGCAGATTCTGATAGGCATGTTAGAGTATCTTCAAAAAAAGGAGCAGTCATGTTTGCAACTTTGAAATACATAAAAAATGAAATAATGCATGAAAATTAATAAATGCATAAAATGATGTTTTAGTTAACATTAGCTAACACTCTGACTATGGTGGTTTGAATGGTAATGATTCCTATAGGCTCCTATGTTTGACTACTTGGTAGCTAGTTGGTGGAGCTGTTCAGGAAGGAGTAAGAGGTTTCAAAAGTCTAGCACTTCACTGTGTGCCTTCCCCTCTACCTCCCACTTGCAGATCAAGATGTGGACTCTGAGCTGCTGATCCCCTACTGTGCCTTTATTCCACCACCATGATTCTAACCCTCCATTTTGTTGTTGTTGTCATTGTTTGTTTGTTTGTTTGTTTTCGAGGCAGTTTTCTCTCTGTAGCTTTGGCTGTCATGGACTTGCTTTGTAGACAAGGCTAGCCTCGAATTCAAGAGATCTACCTGCCTCTGCATCCTGGAATGCTGGGATTACATAAACCCAACTAAATATTTTCTTTTATAAGTTGCCTTGGTCATGGTGTTTTGTCACAATAGAGAAGTAACTAAGACACTGACTGACACAACCTAGAGCCACCTCAAAAAAAATTCTTAATTGCATAATTATCTTTATCAATGTGACCTGTAGGCATGGCTATTGTAAAGAGATTTTAATCCAGCAACCTGGCTGCTCTAGCTGGAAAACAGAAATACCCTTAGCCCTCACCTTTAATCCCTCTGGCTAGAATATGAACATGCCCTTAGTACATACTTTTAATCCCAAACAATGAAGGTAAAGTTATTTGGTAGAAGGAAGTAACTAGATTGGAGTTCATTGTTAGTGAGTTCAGTACAGGTCAGCAGAGGCAGCTGAAACCAGAGAGCAGCACAGAGAGAGAAAAAGAGGAGGCAGTTTTTTCAGGGAGTTTTACAGAGACAGATTGAAGAGAGAACAAGCTAGACACAGGTAAAGACAGAACAAACCAGAGAATGAGAAGGGGCTAGAAGATTAGAACAGATTGCTAGAGTTAGTTTGAGGACAAGAAGAGCCATTCAATAAGAAACTGATCAAAGCAATATTGGATCAGTCAGCTTGGAAAGTAGTTTGAGCCACAACAGCTGAGTTGAACCAGTCAGCCAGAGTTCAGAAAGAACTAGAAAGGATGAATTTATTCAGCAGTAAGTGTCAGAGGTTAAAAACAATCTAGGCCTAGATTAGATTGTAAGGCCTAGATTAGATTAGATTGAAGCTTCCAGGACTAGGCCTAGGTTAGCAGACAAGGCAGTTAGCCTCAGAGACGACAATTACATCAAGTGAATAAAAGCTACTTTTACAGTCTATGCTGGATTGTCTTGATTCGCTTTGTTCATGTAGGACAGCCCATCTCACTGTCAGCAAAGCCATTTCTTCTGCAGGTGATCCTGAACCTAAGAAAACTATTTAAATATATGCCAGTGCATAGCCTGCAATCAACATTCCTCCACCATTTTTGCCTTCAGATTGCTGCCTTGAGATCCTGCCCTAACTTCTCTCAATGATCAACTGTGTCCTGTGTTCTAGGCTGTTCCTCACTTTTTCTTCTAACAGATTTAGAGTATCTGGTTTTATGCTGAGGTCTTTGATCTACTTGGACTTTAGTTTTGTGCAGGGTGATAAATATAGATCTATTTTCATTTTTCTGCATGTGGACATCCAGTTGGACCAGCACCATTTGTTGAAGATGCTGTCTTTTTTTTCCATTGAATGGTTTTGGCTTCTTTGTCAAAAATCGAGTATTCATAGGTGTGTGGGTTTATTTCTGGGTCTTCTATGTGGTTCCATTGATCCTCCTTTCTGTTTTTTATGCCAATACCATGCAGTTTTTATTACTATTGCTCTGTAGTACAATTTGAGATCGGGGATGGAGATACCTCCAGATAATCTGTTGTTGTACAGTATTGTTTTGGAGATTCTGGGTTTTTTGTTTCTCCATATGAAGCTGAGAATCTTTTTTCCAAGGTCTGTAAAGAATTGAGTTGGTATTTTGATGGGAATTGCATTGAATCTGTAGATTGCTTTTGGCAGGATGGCCATTTTCACAATGTTAATCCTACCAATCCATGAGCACGGGAGATCTTTCCATCTTCTGATATCTTCTTCAATTTCTTTCTTCAGAGACTTGAAGTTTTTCTCAAACAGGTCTTTCACTTGCTTGGTTAGTGTCACCCCAAGGTACTTTATGTAACAGGAACTCAATGACTGGCTCTTTGGCCTCCCCACCCCCCAAGAGACGAGCAGTCCTGTTAGGCCACAGAGGAGAGCTTTGCAGCCAGTCCTGAAGATACCTGATAAAACAGGATCAGATGAATGGGGAGGAGGTCTCCCCCTATCAGTGGACTTGGAAAGGGGCATGGTGGAGATGAGGGAGGGAGGGAGGGACTGGGAGGGAATGAGGAATTGGGACATGGCTGAGATACAGAGTTAATAAAATGTAACTGATAAGAAAAAAATAAAATTCAAAAAAAAAAAAAGATCAACTGTCACCTGGAAGTATAAAGTAAAATAAACTCTTTCCTATCCAAGTTGCTTTTCATCAGAGTGCTTTATCACAGCGACAGTGAAACTGAAATAGATGGGTACAGTATGGGCTTGAGTGAGAATGTCCCTGTGTCCCCATGGCTTCCATATTTGAATACTCTGTCCCCAGTAGCAGTGTTTGGGGAGGTTTAGGAGATATGGCCTTGCTGAAAGAACCTACCAGGTTAGAGCCAAGCTCACAGGCACAGTTTTCTGAGCATAGCACAGGAAATGAGAGTTGCTATGTCATAGACACTTAGTAAACAGTGGTTGAAGGCACAGTGAGTGAATTGAGTTTTAAAAGGTAAGTGTGACCTGGTAACAAGATGTTTCTATTTGAAGAACAATTGTTGGCCCTCTTTGGCAGGTACAGACTTTTGATCTTTTCAATGGCAATGCTACCAAGTGTATTTTCGTCTTCCAAAAAACATCTGTTAACCATTAAATAGTGGAAAAGTCTAACCAATTCGTGCTGGTGAAGTAACTGGGGAAGGACTTTCTTTGTTACTATAAAGACCTGAGTCTGAAGCCCCAGAACTAAATTAGAAATCTAGACATGGAAACTTGGAGTTCCTTTGTAACCCCAGTGCATTGTGGGAGGTGAAGAAAGATCCTGGCTGATGGCCTGGAAGTCTAAGCAACTGGTGAGCTTCAGATTTAGTGAGAGACCCTATCTCAAAAACTAAGTTAGAAAACACACACAGAGACACATGCATATTTATACCCAGCCCAGTCACACTCACACACACACACACACACACACACACACACACACACACACACACACGTGAAGCCAATGCAACAAAGGATATACTTTAAAGAATTTTTTTAAGACATTACCTATCCACCCTTAGCTGACATGGTATACCCTAGTCTGACCTCAGGATCATGGCAATCCTCCTGCCTCATTCTCACATTCTCAGTCATTACACATGTATACTAGTATATGTATCTGTATATATACTGGTATGTATCATTTGCTAGTATTTTTAAATATATTGTTTCATTTAGATAGCAAATATAAAATTTTTATCAAGATTTCACTTTAATTCTATCACAAATAATGTTTCAATTCAATTCTGTGTTGTTCTGTATTTCGCCTGGATTTTAAAGTAAATGTGGATCATTAAAACCACAGCCATTCACTTTGAAAATAGAATGGCAGTTTCCATTCATTCTAAATGGATGCCCTGTGGGCGTACATTACAAAAGGTGACAGTCCTTACTCTCTAAAGGAAAATGCATGTCTCATTCACATCAAAATCTTAATGTCATAAAGCACTAAGCCATGTTTCTCTTTTATGACTTTGTTTTGCACAAATCACTTATTAGTCATATCTTTTACATAACAAATTACATCATGCATATCTGTTTGGGAGAATTATAATTTAATTACATAAAGTTGAAATGAAGGCAAAAATGTTCCTGCATGTGCTACATTTATATTTCAATTTCTTTTCCTCTCTGGTGTGTATAGTTAGTCCTGCCTTGACCCTGGAGAGCTGTTTTTTTGTCTATTTTTATATCCTCATTTAAAATAATTCAAACCTTCAGCATAGAATTCCAGCTACAGAGCAGTCTGAAACAGACAGTCCTACTCTTTTAGAGACAGAAAACTACATCATCCAAATCAAGTTCCATGTTCTTGCTTATAAGGCCTGTAAGACTGTTCTCCACTGAGAATAACCTCATACAATTCCATTCCCTGGAGAAAGAAAAGAGGTCCATTCATTATCCATGGGGATGCTCCATGCAAACAAGTTCTTTAGTGTTTCTGAGAAGCCAGAAGATGTTATTTAGGCAGATTAATTTACCAGCAAAACAATAGTACTAGACTGCTTAGAAATGGCATCAACATGGGCTGATGTGGGTGTCAAGCAAGGGACAAGTCCCGTCCATGGCTCTTTGTATATTATTGGATATGGGACACAAAGCCCAGTTGCAAACTTTGGCTTCTTCAGTATTTTCACAATAGTTTCAACAAAGCAAACCAGCTAAGGCAAACATGACTGTTTAAGTCTTGTTTGGGGATGCAAGAAATGCTTACCAAGCAAAAATTTTGGATGTTAATGTAGCATCTCAGATAATAATTCAAATAAGTGGTACAATCAGGCACTGTTTATAAAGATACCTGAAACCTTAGAATTTGAGTTAAAATGGCAATGCTTCACTGTGTGCATGAACAAAATGACAAAGACTAAAAGGCAGCCGGAGTTAACGGCATCCTGCAAGCTTGCTTGATGATATCAGGCTGAAATGTTTACAGCTTGAAATGTCTAACATATCTAGAGCAACAAAAACGTTATTTACTTGGCTTGTATCATTAAATTATTAGCAAATATTCAAACAACATTTACTCATAATTTTCCTCATAGGCCCCTTCTTCATAGCTTCCTGGGCAGGAGTAGGAAGTTTTAAACTGTGGGGCAAAACTTGCCAGATGTGGAAGACAACACTGCTCTAGGGAACCTAGAATGGTTGTTTCTCTTTTTAGATAAGTAAAGAAAACTTATAGCTAGCTGGTTTCTAACCACAAAGCCAAATACACAAGAACACATCTTAATTTTATGGGTTTTTTTATTATTTTCAATTCTTTATAATTACACTTTATTCACTTTGTATCCCCCCTGTGGTTCTCTCTGTCCTCCCATCCCAATCCCTTCCTTCCTCTACCCTCAGCATGCATGCCCTTCCCCAAATTCACTGATGGGGGAGGTCTTCTTTTCTTTCCTTCTGATCCTAGTCTATCAGGTCTCATCAGGAATGGCTGCATTGTCTTCTTCTGTGGCCTGGTAATGCTACTTCCCCCTCAGAGGGAGGTAATTAAAGAGCAGGCCAATCAGTTCATGTCAGAGACAGTCCCTGTTCCTATTACAATGGAAGCCATTTGGATACTGAACTGCCATGGGCTACATTGTGCAGGTTTCACAATTTATTCATTATATATCCTGATTCAAGGCCCCTCCCTCAACTCCCCAGTACCACCCTACCTCCCCTCTTCTCCCATCCCCTAGTCCACTGAATGAGGGAGTTCTACACCATTGCCATCTTCCCATAGCTTGTTAAGTCTTACCAGGACTGTCTGGATCCTCTTCCTCCGTGGCCTGGCATGGCCACATCATCAGGGAAAGGTCATCAGAGAGCAGTCAACTGAGTTCATGATAGAGACAGCTCCTGCTCCCCTCACTCTGAGGTCCACATGAAGACTGAGCTGCCAACCAGCCACATCTAGGCAGGGGGTCTAAGTTCTCTCCATGCATGGTCAACTATGTTCAGAGCAACTTTATTTGTAATAGCCAGAATCTGGAAACAACCTAGGTGTCCTTTAATAGAGGAATGAATGCAACAATTGTGGTACATCTACACAATGGAATACTACTCAGCAATTAAAAACAATGAAATCATGAAATTTGCAGGCAAATAGAGGGAACTATAAAAGATCATCAAGAGTGAGACATCCCAGAAACAGAAAGACAGGCATGGTATACATTCACTTATAAGCAGAAATTCGCCATAGGATAGTCATACTACAGACCTAAAGAAGCTAAACACTAAGGAGGACCCTAGGGAAGATGTTTAAATCTCACTCAGAATGGCAAACAGGATAGACACCAGAAGTGATGGAAGTGAGGAAACAGGATGGGAGCCTACTATAGAGGGTCCTCTGAAATGACCCACCCAACAGGGGATCAAAGCAGATGCTGAGACTCAAAGCCAAAATTTGGGCAGAGCACAGAGTCTTATGGAAGAAGAAAGGGGTGGGAATAAAGGGGCATGGAGGAGACATGAGCCCCACTAGGAGACCAACTAAGCTAAAAGATCTGAGCCCAGCAGGTCCTACAGAGACTGATGCACCGACTGAGGACAATTTTATTTTTTTAGTCCAACCTACCATACTGGTTGAACACTCAATCCTGTTTCTTCCAAGCTATCCTTCCTAATTCATTTGCATAAATTTCAACTTAGAATCAAACTGCCCCAAGTCCTTAAGGTAGTGGTCTAAGGAGTCCCCTTGGTGTGCAGAAGCTAGCTGGAAGCCAGGGTTAGTGTCTGTACCTCGTTATGTGCACCTGAACACAGCCTGGCTGTGCACCAGGCCCGCAATGACCAAAAGCACTCTCTCACTGTCAATAACGTGTTGGCCCTAAGTAGCAACATTATCAGTGGCCTCTTAATAAATGGTAATTAGTCCACAATGACAAACCCCAGCATGAGCCACACCTTCTGGGGTTCTGATCTTTGAATCCTCCTTCTCTGCATTAAATGGGGCTGACCCTGTGAGTGGAATCAACAAAGCAGGTCAAAGATGAGTTGTACCAGATGTGAATTTATGATGATAGGGTTGGGCATTGCCCAGTTGGGAGCCCTAAACCCATACATAAGAAGTACACAAAGAGTTCAGACAGATCATCACGTGTTGGAGGTTGGTCTGATTTGTATTACTGGTCCTCAAGATCTGGTTACACCAATCCTTGTTTTGTAAACCTGCCTAAAAAGCCTATACCTGGGCAGGGCAGAACGGGGTAGGTGTGGTTAAGGTTCTTGGGCTTAGAGAGGGTAGGAGAATCATGAGAGGAGATTGAACATAAGAGAGGAAGAAGGAGGATGCCACGATGGGTTAGGTGGAGAAGGAACCATATGGACAAGGAGGAAGGACTTCAATAATAGCATGAAAAGGCCCAAATGAAGAATATAAGCAAGTCTATTGGGATTATGGATGAAAGGTAGAGCAGATGAAGATGATCAAAGGAGATGGCATTGGATAGGGGCTGGGAGGTGAATGGTGAGATTACTGAGACAGTGTAGGTAAATTATCTGGCCCAAGGTAGATAAGGCAATTGCAAAATCTTACAGGTGTCAGTGTCAGTTTCTTATTATTTGTGATAGTGTTAGACAATAGTGCCATGATAATCTTAGGGCCATAATAAACATTGTATAGACCAACACTCTTTTTTATTTGTTACAACAATCAACGGAGCAGGAAGCTACTAATTCCTGAAGCTACCTGTCAAGAGACAAAGAGGAGGTCCCAGCTTCCTGTCCATTTGTGGACCCTTATAACAAGCCCACCAGCCACGCTTCAGCCCTGGCCACCACCTAGTAGCAATGTCCAATAGACTACTACGCAACTAAGACCAGCAAAAAAAAAAAAAAAAAAAAAAAATCAACTCATTAAATAGAACATCATTATTCTAACGCCCAAGTGAAACTCAGAATCCGGAGAAATCTTGTTAAATGGTCTGACAGCAAATTTTTTGGATGGTTTGATATTTCAGAATAAATAGCTAAAGGCAAGAGGAGAAAAACATATTTGCCTTTTGGTGTAAGCCTGCATCGGTTAACACAGCTCTGTCTACTCCTTGCCCACTTTAACTTTCTGCTACGCTATTGCCTACCGAATCGGCTAGGGTAAGAAAGCATTGATGTGCTGATCCTTGTTACTTCCGCTCTTGGCTCCATTATAGATGAGGTAGTTTGGTCCCCTAGGGTCTACTCACTTTCCATGTCTCCATTAACTTGTTAGACGAAGCTCTTCATTCTCCTTAGCAGCCCCTGGGCACCCACCCCTTACAAATGCCAGAGGCTGTCACCAGAGAGGCTGCAGGTGGGTCCTCCTGGGACAGGGCTATGCTGGCACAACTGTCCCTCCTCTCCTTGCTTGTCCTGCCTGCATACAGGGCTCCCTGCCAGGGCAGTGACCCTAATCAAAACAAAAATTAAAAAAAAACAAAAAAATGAAAAGAAAGAATAATAATAGTAAATAACAAAAAACAAGAAAAAGATTTATTCATAAAATACTAAGTATAAATCTTTTTCTGCTGTTTCTTGCAAACGTTGTGGTGCATTTTACTTGCTGTTCAATGCTATTCTGAATAAAGAAAGTTAACATTCTAGATAGTTAGCATAAACGTTGTTGTTCATGTTTGCACCCGGCAATGCAAGTTTTAAGTACCAATGTGGGAGTATTTAAGTATGTGCATAATGACCTAAACCGCACAGCACAGTTTGCAGTTTGCAGCAGGTGCATGCATATGGACTTTGTGTTTGACAAAACAGCAGAAATGCTGCACAAAACCAGCTCATTTTTTGTTTTTTGTTTGTTTGTTTGCATTTCCTTTGGTGGTAGGCTCTCCTGCTTCCCACACACTCTACTTCCGGGTTACCAGCTAGTAAACAAGGACAGAAAGAAGAAGGAAAGAAAGGAAGGAAGGAAGGAAGGAAGGAAGGAAGGAAGGAAGGAAGGAAGGAAGGAAGGAAGGAAGGAA
>NW_026585742.1:8539889-8614395 GCF_907164565.1 Psammomys obesus
AGGAAAGGAAAGGAAAGGAAAGGAAAGGAAAGGAAAGGAAAGGAAAGATAAACTGCAAATGACCTGTCTTTCTGAAAGTTTCCTGCTGCAAATCTACATTTCCCAGCTTCCCTTGTGGCCAGCCCAAGCAGTTCCAGAAGGAACATCTGACAAAAAATAACCCCCTTTCATCTCTCTATGGCTGCTCTTTAATAATCTAATATATGGTGCCAAAGACCTAGGATGGGAAATCTGAGCCTGGTAGTGGCTCAAGCCCACCAATGGGCAACCTCCCTGGCTCTCATACCCTCCTCACCCCAAGAGGACGTGGGAGGGCCACATGTTTCTCTCAGGCAGTTTTTATTTTCAATGTTTTTCTCCATTCTTTATTTCTCCCCTTATTTTCTCATCCTGAGACTGTCTGACCTAGGCTACAGGCCATGCTGCCTTGACCAGAATATCCATGTAACATAACAAAACTCCTGGACAAGGTAACCATGGTCCTAACTCAGAGGTACCCTGGTTAGCTCTGGAAACACACTGGATCCTTCTGTCTGTCTTAAGACCTGCTCAGTAGAAGGCACCAGAGAATTTCCACTCTCTGTAAGAAACTTTGGTTGAGAGTTTGAGAGGACCTAACTAATTCTACTTTGAGACTGGGTCCAAAGCTGGGCCAAAGTTATTTCCACCCTTCCTCCCTTTCTGCTTGACTTATCAAGTTCCTAAAAACAAAACAAAACAAAACAAAACAAACAAACAAACAAACAAACAAAAACAAACAGGAGATGGGCAGCCAATCAGCAACTGCCCCAACATCTGGCCTGGGAGTATGAGGTGACTGTTCCTTCCCTAAGGTCAGAACCAATCAGAGAAGTATCCCTTACTGTGAACCCATCCACTCCTGTTAAGGATTTTCTAACCTCGGCTGGAAATCCCCTAGCTGGCTTTAAAAAGGAGCCTATGAGCCCCTCTCATGGTTATCATTTTGTAAAGTGGCTGACCCCTGCATGCAGGACTTTTGCTTTCAGAAATGAAGACACTCTTGCCAATTGCATATGTGAGTGGTGGTCTCCATGCGGCAATTTCGGACGTAACAAGTCTAATTCTGGAAATTCTCCTCTGGCCTACCACTGGGTTGGCTAAAAGCCCCGAGAACCTTCCACTGATCCTGCAGTTTCCTAATCTTGGACTTACAGAGATTAGGGATGCCCGTTTACTTTTCAGTCATTTTTTTATTACTATTATTTTGCAACTTACGGGATGCTCTGAGTAGATATCAACCCCCGTATTTATCTTGATCCTGGGCACCACCATAAGTTCCAAATTCTCCATTCCAAAGTACACACCGTCAGCCTGGCTGCAGGCTAATCTAAAAAGCTCCGTCTGGGAGACCTCATACTGAGTTCACTTTTCACCTCTGGGTCCTAACCTATCCTCAATATACATTGGACAAATGACCACTTCTGGCCTGAATTCAGAACTATAATTTTTAATATCTAAACTAATTTAGGTAAGTCCACAAAGCAGAAAGCTAGCATAGACTTAGGCCCCTTCCCCATTAAACTCACAATTCACTTTACACTTCCCCAAGGTCCTGGCTGACGACCATGCTCACAGTCAGAATGCCAGCTGCTTCTGCTGGGCCTCCGAACTTGTGTCTATTCCTGAGATAGTACAGAACTATTATGCTTTTGGCCTACTTGTGTTTTTGCCTCTCTAAGCCTGGAAAGTCTTGCTTGTATCTTTAACAGCCAAGAGACAAAAGCATTTCAGGTTATCTGCTTTCAACTGCAGACAAAAAAATGGCTATTGATGTGGAGACTGCTGTATTTGATCTTACAGATACTCAAATGTCTTTGGGGTAGGGATAATATTAAAAAAATTTTTTTGTACTTGAAAGGAAAAGTATTGGCTCAGCACAAAGGAGATTCATTTACCCCAGAGGGACAGATGACAGGAAATAAGAAACAAGGATAGGAGATAGAGGAAGAGAGGGAAAGGGATATTTGTTCCAGAGGACAAAGAACTGCTTCTGTGTATAGAGGAGATAGGCACACAGGAAAATGGCACTTTACAAAGGTACAAGGGGAAACCCTGTGTTAGGATAAATTGTTTAATTATTATTGAGCATGTAAATTAAGTGAGCCAAAGAGGGCTTTTGATTTCTGGACTTCAGTACTTTGATAGCTGGACCTTGGTAGACAGCTTCAGGAGGAGGAAAATCTAAATAAGGGAATAGACCTTGGGAGCTATCTTCAGGAATGTAATCTAAGGTATTTAGCAAGGCAGAAGGAATGGGGAAGAAAAGAAGTCCTGCCAGACCATGCTTGCCTTGTTCAAGCTGGCCAGAGTCCTTTCAAAGCTGTTCTACTCAATTGAAAAGCCTGGTTCTAGAGTTGGAATTAGTCCTGCCTGCTCCAGACCTAAGCACTTTTGTTTAAAAGTTAATAGGTTGGGGTGGCTGCCTGACCCTACGACAGGGAGATGGAGAACAAAACAGAACAGGAAATGACACTGAACTTGAGAACATCAAAGAAGTGAACTATTTTTTTTCCATGGAGGTTTCAAATGGCAAGGTATCTCACTAAATACACCCCTTTTCCGTGGTTTCCTTTAAAGCTTTGCTTTGTTGACAGTTTAACTTGAGGGTTTGTAAGTTTATTGAGTATGATTTATTTTTTAATTAAATTTTTATTTTTTTATATTAATTACAGTTTATTTACTTTGTATCCCAGCTGTAGCCCCCTCCCTCCTTCCCCTCCCAATCACACCCTCCCTCCCTCATCAACTCTCTACCCTTCTCTAAGTCCACTGAAAGGAGAGGTCCTCCTCCCCTTCCATCTGACCCTAGGTTATCAGGTCTCATCAGGACTGGCCACAATGTCCTCCTCTGTGGCCTAGCAAGATTGCTCCTCAAAGAGCCAGCCACTGAATTCATATCAGAGACAGTCCCTGTTCCCCTTACTAGGAACCCACTTGGGTACTGAGCTGCCATGGGCTATATCCGAGCAGGGGTTCTAGGTTATCTCCATGCATGGTCCTTGGTTGGAGAATCAGTCTCAGAAAAGACCCCTGCACCCAGACATATTTAGTCCTTGTGGAGCTCCTGTTCTCTCCAGGTCTTTCTAACTTCCCCTTCTTTCATAAGATTCCCTTCACTCTGCCCAAGGTTTGGTTATGAGTCTCAGCATCTGCTTTGATACACTGGTAGGTAGAGTCTTTCAGAGGCCTTCTATGGTAAAAGATCTTCTGGAGGTATCTCCATCCCTGATCTCAAGCTATACTATAGAGCAACAGTAATAAAAACTGTATGGTACTGGCATAGAAACAGACTGGTGGATCAATGGAATCAAATAGAGGACCCAGAAATAAACCCATACACAATTTTTGAGTATGATTTATAAAGGATCTATAAAAATTAAGGTTTGTTTAAAATCTAAAAATGAAAGGGGGATAATAATTACATAGATAATTTTAATTTGTTACAACATACCTCTAAGTAACTTGGATTCAACTCTTATTCAACACCAGGAATGTGGCTGGTGGGGTCACCTTGGAACACCATGTGGCTTGCCACCATGTTTGCTGGTGACCTTCAGCTGGAAGCATGCTATGTGACTGCACCAACATCTAAGGGAAGGCGATTGTTCATGTGGTACTCACCCATTATCATTGTATGCATCATTGCATGCGACACCATGCATCCAAGACGGTTTGTTTTAAAATGGCTCGTGTAAATTAACCCTGATATTTTTGCTCTCTTTTTTTTAGCTTTAATGATTTGGAGAAACTGAGTGATATAAGAAACTGGAATTCTGTAAAAGTGTACTATCAAATGAGGTTCTTGTTCTCTCTGTGGACTGTACTTATGGAAGAGTTTATTTTGATACTAAAGAATTTTAAATTCATAATTATACTTTTTAAAGATCCAAACATAACAGGGATAAAATTGTAAAATCCTAATCATATAAAAGGTACCAAATTGTTGCAAACTATTGAAGATAATTAAGATGTAGAAGCTGGTTAAACTGGTAGTGTCCTTTACCCTGGCCATAGGTAAGTACAGATATAATTCATCTACAGAGACAAGCTTAGAGAGAGACTACTGTATGTCACCTGTTATATAGCTTCTGTATATGTTGTCAAAGTTAATCCTGAAGCAAGTAACTTAAAACAAGTTTAAATTAAACTTGGTTTATTTAATGCAGAATAATCTTCAAAATCAGGTAAATAAAATTTGTTATGAAAAATTGCATGCTTGAGTAAAATGGATTAAATTTACAATGCATTTGTACCTCTCTTGCCTGCTCTTTAGTAATCCAACACTTTCTATCTGTGAAAGTGCTATCTATCTATTATTGTCTATTGTATCTATTCATCATCTTCCACGTGGTTAATGTGGGCCAATAACACACAGAGGAGGGGTGAATGGGGTCCTTGGCCGTTTGTGTTTCCTGGAGTACTACTGCCTCTTCTATAGATTCCACAGGAAGTATGGACTCCTGGGATGTTGGACCCTCATATTTTAGTCACTGGGATAATGCTCTCTGTGTTGCTTTCACTGGATGCACAGCACTTTACTGAAAGGATCTCACATTGTTCCTGCCTATTTTGTGCTTACAAAGCACAAAAATCCAGAGACCAAATTATTAAGCTTTCTGGGAAGACAGGGTAACAGAGGCTTAATCCAAGCTAGCCCTATAAACTACTTCCTCTTTCTCCGATCAGGAGTTTGGGCTCAAGGAAGCTCTCTTTGTTGCTTCTGTTTCTATTTCCCCAATGCAAGTGGATGTTTATCTATTATAGTTTGGAGTTGAAAAGAACAGAACTATTCCTCTATATTTTTACTAGGCTTTGTGACTACCTCCTAAGCTCTTTTCTTTCCCCTGTGAGCCTTGACCGTTTGAACATCCTTAGAAAGCACAGACACATTATGGTCCTCCTCTGCTGCCCACTTCTGGAGCTTTGCTGTCCTGACTGGCACCCATGAAGCCACTGGAATCTTCTCTGACATTTCTCTCTTCTCAATGCCCTGCTGCACATGTCTGTTTCTATCCATGTGTTTGGTGATTGGGAGGGAACCCTAGCAAAAGCTAGCTTGCATTCTGGAATCTATGGTGCTATCTATTGTGTTCATAGTGGTGTTCATAGTCCACACTTGTGACAGGTGGAGTACTAGTACCTCTTCTTGGTGTGGAGATGTTCTCAAAACGTGTCTTGACAGAAGTACTGTTTAAATAAAACGATTCAGGCAGAATGAAGAAAACTGGGCCTATAATGTAGGTAACTAGGCACTGAAACTGTGCCACTTACTCCTGCGTTTGTAATAAAAATGCCACTGAAACCAAATACATTTTGTTTCTCTTCCAACACACATTCTTATAAAACTCAATAATTTTTCTGTTATGAGAACATACTTTGATATTTTTTAGTTCTCTAAATAAGTGGTCAGATTTCTTTTAAATGCAAAGTACATGGATATAGTTGAGTTTGTGCAAATTCAGATATATTTAAAATATTTTTATATAGTTGTGTAAGTAATCAGCAGATACGTGGAAAGCATATTGGCTGAAAATGCTTTTGTTTTAATTTTTCTGGCAGAGTCTACTGAAGAAATATTCTCCTACTGCCTGCACTGAAGTGCATGAGTCTGGTAAAGCAACTTCTATATGTGAATGGGAAGCAGGGTGGTGAAAACATTACAATCATTAAACGGCTGTTTACTTGTATTATCCTGCTTCGTAGCGGAACATAAGAAAATGCTGGTGATGTAAGCACTGAAGTAATTGTCTTTCGTGCTGGTGTTAGTTTTCCCAGCAGAGTGAACTTCACGTGACTTGACTCTTACAAGGAAGTACAAAGTGCTGAATATGTACATTACAACTTAGATGTGTTGAAATTCAAATGAGGAGTACATAGCATCAAGAAGAAAAGGCACATGAGCAAGTTCAAGAGACAGAAGGCTGTGTGTTCAGGAAGGAAGTTGCCACATTCCAGAGGTGCCATGACCACACTCCTCAGGAGACAGCGGGATGGCCCTGGTGTTCACTTTCCATTTTCTAGCCCTCTCTTCTTATTTTCACATTTGGAACAAAGGTCAGGAGCAGAGTGGTTGCTCAGTTTTGGACCTTCTTGCTTCTCCCCCTGCATAAGAATAAAGCTATGGAATGTAAATTCACAAGCTATACTACATGCAAATGTAGCCACAAGAAACAGATCAATAAGTCCCATGAACATTATGGGCATACAGAGAGAGATAACACCCTATTGTGGAGAGTGGAAGAGCTTTTCACATCAGACTACAGCAATCAGCAAACAAGGAAGCCCAAGTTAGAACTATTTTGACAGATATTCAACATAACAGGGCATAATTGCTACTCAGGAAGAAAGAAAAAGCTTGGAAATTTTAAACGGCACCAGAGCAGACTTCTGAAAAAAAAAAAAAAAGTATCCTAAAAGACAGGGCTCCCATATCATGGCAGTGGCCATTAGCTCAATGGAGACGAAGGAGGGATGGGTGGAGAAACTGGAGCTCTTTGTAGTCCAGTTAGGGTTAGCAAGTAGAACTGTTATCAAAACATAGTCCCTCAAAGTAACAACTAAGGAAAAAGCAGATAGGTCCTTGAAACATATTTTTCTGTTTGCCTATCCCCATGTTCCACAGACATGAGAACTTCCTATAAATTCTAATCTAAGATGTACAAATCACTCAGTGTTGTACCAAGGGTAAATACAACAGACTACTGCCTACAGCGTTTACATGTTAAGAGCTCAGAAATTGCCACACCATTCTCTTTTTTTCCTTTAAAATAACTTTTGTTCATCCTTTGACAAATTTCATACATATATGTGATATATATTGAAAAATTCTACCTCAGCTTCACATTCCCACTTCCCACAAACAACACTTACACTGTCCCTGACTCACTTCCTTCCTGCCCCTACCCCACTCAACCCCAACTTTGTAATACCCTGAGTCCAATTAGTTTAGCCTGATGATCTTGTGCAGGTAACCACAGCTGCTGTAAATTCATGCATTCAGTGGCCTTACCATCCAGGGTCTCTTAGCACTCTTCCTCAACCTCTGTTCTTTTGGCTCTCTCTTCCATGATGCTCCTGGAGCCTTTGGAGAGGGCTAATATGCTGCCCTACTTAGGGCTGAGCACTCAGCAGTCACTTGATGGTCTTTGCAGAACTGCTGCCTACTATAGGGAGAAGCTTCTCTGGCCAAAGCTGAGAGCAACACTGACCTATAGATATAAATATAAATATTTAGAAGACAGTTTGGCAATATGTCCATCTATCAAGGCAAGAACAATGGGTTCTTTCCTAGGGCCTATGGATTCCCAAGCCATGGAGTTTTAACAAGGTTTACTGTATTAGGAATTTATGTCCTCCTGTAAACTATGTCTCAAGTTCAGTTTTAAAAAGTGATTGGTTATCTTTGTAACCTTCATGCCCCTGTTACACTATATTGCTTAGCAAGTCAATATTATAACATGAAGGACTGATCACTAGTTAACATTAAGAAAGATCTTAACAAACAAAAATAAATAAATTCTTTATCCTGGTTCTGTCAGAGAGCAGACATTCCTAACCTAGTCACCACCCTGGAGAAAGAGGTGAACCTGCAGAGGACGAAAGAATCTTCTAAAGTCAGAAATTAGTAAAAACTCAAAAGTATCTATAACTATAAATAACTGGAGGAGGCTCATTGAAACTATCCTGAGAGTAAGAATGTGTTGAGGGTCTTGCTTTTTTAGCTAGTTTTTGCCATCAAGAACCTCACTATATTCTCACAGTGAAGATCCAGTAGTTCCCTCCCCATACTCTAAAAATATGAAGGAGAAAGAATAACCTTTGTGAAAAACCTTAAGCATCCTCTAGAACAAAGTATTGTTTTCTGAAGAAAAACACAGTTTTCTTCAGTAGAAAGGTAGGCCCTGACTACATCCTCTGAGTCTATCAGCAAGGCGGGAGGGATGGGCAACACTTGAGAATTGCAAGGCCAAGGTTAACCTCATTAAAATAAGGAAATTTAATCTAATCATAAATTACAGATGTTTCTTCTCTTCTGCACTCTTCACCTACCAACAGAGCTCTAGTGGAAGAGTACATTAAAGTCAAATGCGCTCCAGGTGCTCTCAAAGGAGTGATTAGGAGAGCCCAAAGACAATAGATCAAAAAACATGACAGAATTTGAAACGTTTGGCAACTACAGCTACACCAAATGTGAACTCAAGCCCAGCTTCAAGCTAGATTAACATAAAACCTCACACTAAAACCGACTTACCACAGTGTCTTTTAAATGACACAGTATGTCTGGATTCCAACAAAATATTAGAAGGCAAACCCAAAAGCAAGAAAAAACTGGCTGAAAAGACAAGACAAGCATCAGGGTCAGTTATGACAGGTTTTAGCTGATCAGACAGGGAAACAAACCAAACATGATTAATATGTTAGGGGATCCAGTGGGAGAAACATAAACATGAAAGAATTTATGGCTCACACAAACAAAAAGATAAAAACTCTAAAAGTCAAAAGGAAAATGTTAAAAATAGAAGGACAGAAAGAGAACTGAATGTCTTTGACGGTTCATCAGTAGGTTGAACATAACAAAAGAAATAAGTGCTTAACCTGAGGATGAGTCAACAGAAACATTGCAAATTCAAACACGAGAAAAAAAGAATTTTCAAAAAGCTACAACAAAACCACTAACACGTCATCTAAACAATCCTTGGGCACATTTAAGAGGCATTATAATCATTTAATTGAAAACCAGAGGCAGGTGATGAAAAAAAAAAATAAATGTTTCAAGGGATAATGAGTGAAATTTTTCCAAAATGCCAGTGATTAATATATAGATTCAAGAAAGTCAAACTGCCAAGCAAGATAGCTATGAAATTATCAATTCTTACCACAAACATGCACAAGTACTAAATACAGCAAGGCAGAAAAGGAGAAAGACTGAAGCAAAAACAAAAAGCCAAAAACGGCAGTGAATGAGGCATGCCTCACTGGCCCCGTTTCCAGTGGCTGTTCGGCTTTCTAAGACCCTCATCCCTAAGCCAGCCTTAAGGAGAGAACCAAAAGGAGAGTCCATTGAGTCAAAGTCAGAAACAAACAACAAAAACCAACATTTTCTGTACAGTTAGGGTTCTTCAGCTGAGCTACACCCCAAACCCACTTATTATATACCATACATGGTGTGTGTGTGCCCTACTTCGTTAACTGTGGCAACACAGTGGACTGGTTTACACCTGCACCACCAGGCACAGGTGAGTACCACATGGTGCAACAACATCCTGTGACAGCTCCATTATAATAGCATGTGGCTGCTGTGATATATGCGATGATTTAGCGAATTGTCATTGTACGCTGAATGACAGGCAAGGTAAGCCCTAATCCAACTGTAGTAAAGGCTACTTTATCTGTGATGGTCTTAATGCATCAATTAAACTGCATGAAGCTGTGACACAGAATTAAAGAAACAAGCTTTACACTGTCTATGAAAACTCGCTTTACCTCAGGTTAGCAGAGAAAGGGTCACAATACTAACACACACAATGCTAACACCAAGAAAGAGAAAGCTGGAGCAGCTGTGTTAATTTTAGACAAGGCTGACATCAAAAATGAAAAATTATTACAGCTAAAGATCAGTGTTATATGATGATAAAAGTATCAATTTATTCGAAAATGTATTAATCAATATTTTTAAGAAAATAATATGGTTGTCAACTGATATACAAATGCACCTTTCATAATCCAATCTACGTTCATGTTTAAAAAAGATTCTCTCATCAGACTAGAACTAAGAGAACTCCATTCACTTCCCCAAAAAGCCTAATAAGTCTTCATAGCTGAGAGCAAATGTTTAGCATCAAACATCGTATGCTAAAGAGGATTTCCCTTGCCACCAGGAAAACTCAGGGAGCTCACCTCTCATGACACATGCGGAAAGCCCTAACTGGTACAATAAGGAAACAAAACAAAGGGAAAAGGGGTGCAAATCAGAAAAGAAGGAACAAGTCTGCTTTTTCAAGTGATGGATTCCGTACAAAGAAACCCCACAAAAGAAAACTTTCCAAAGATATTTTGCTGAGCAGCTAAGGAGTAACCAAGTTCTCAGAATACAAGGATAATACCTAAAAAGTAATTGTTTTCCGAAAAGTTGGCTCAGCAATGAGAAAGGCAGATGATCTTCAGGAGGACCCAAGTTCAGTTCCCAGAACTCATGTCCAGTGGCTCACGACTACCTGTAACTCCTGCTCCAAGGGTATCCGATCCCCTTTTCTGGCTTCCATGGGTACTTCACTAACATACAAATAGCTGAAAAGAAAATTAAATTGTTTTTTTTAAGTAATTATTTTCGATACCACCAAAGTATATCTGGAGTGTGTGTTTTAAATTTTCATTCATAAAATTTCCTAAAAACTAAAGTTATTTAGTAAAAGTGTATCAAATATGCCTAAGACTTAAATGTTAAATAAAAAAAAAATCTAACACTCTGGTGAAAGAAGTCAAAGTAAATCTAAATAAATGGAATCCCTAATCATGGGTGAGAGACCCAGAACTGTGAAGTTATGATTTACTCCTAATTTTATTTATAGATTCAATGAAATCCCATTTAGAACGCAGACAAGATATGCTATTGGTACTGATAAACTGAGCATGAAGGTGACACAGAAATCAAGAGACTTAAAGGAGCCAAAATAGTACTGTAAAACTATAAGCCTGAGGCGTGCTCCTGGCTGGCTCAAAGTTCACTATGCAGCTGGAGTGATCAAGGCAAGGTGGATTGCTGAGAGGACGGCTACTCAGCCTAACACTGTGGAGGGCCAAGATAGACACACTCAGCTGTGTCACTCAGTGAGACGAGACAGACGGTTCAAGAAACGGAGTTGGCACAGTGGATGAAAACCTGCCAATCAAGCAAATGAGCTATAGATCTGACACCTTTCATGAATATCAACCAAAAATGAATTATGACACAAAGGTAATATTTAAACCATATAGAAGAACACAAAATAAAAAATCCAGGCAATATTGTGTTTACTAATACAAAATGTTTTAGATAAAATACCAAAATTATGAATAAAGTAGAAAAAATTCCAAGTTGGACTTCATTCTTCACTGTGGAAATGTTAAAAAGATGAAAAGACAAGATTGAAAAGAAATGTCTGGAACACACACATAAAATAAAGGATCATCTTCTAAAATTTCCAGAAATATACTAAAAATGCAATTAAAAAAGAGAAAACCCTCTTAAATATTTCTTTTTGTTTGTGTGTGCATGTGTGTGGTACAGTCAGGAGCCAGAAGAGGGCGTCAGGCTCTCTGCAGTCATCCTGAGCCAATGACCTGGGCTCTGAGAATGCACCTCCGGTCTTTTGCAAGAGCAACAAACTCTCTTAACCTCTGAGCCATCTCGCCAGCCACAGAAAGCAATTGTACAACAGACCACTTCACCAAGGAAGGTACTCATGGAACATGAGCAGCCTGAAAACATGCTGGATACTCTATTAGGGAACTTCAGATTAAAACAGTAATTGGATATTGGAATGGTACTCTGGGAAGAGCTAGCAAAAATTTTTGGCAGTGCAAAATGTTAGTGAGGATGGAGAGCAACAGGAATGTGCATCTATCACTGTTAGGATAAAAGTCACACAGCCACTCTGGAAAACAGCTTCATCGTCTCTTCCAAACTACATGTAGTTTTACCCAACGTGATCAAACAACTTGTCTGCTTTGAAAAGATAGCTCCATGCAGAATCTATGCAGAATTGCCTGGAGCAGCTCTACTCACGCTCACCCAGACTAAAAATAGCCATAAGTGCAAAGGATAAAAAATGCTAGACACACATAGTAAAACATTATTCAGAAAAAAAAAATAGATGCTGGATCAAGCTGCAAACTGGGTAAATCTGAAATGCATACTGCTACGTAACAGAACTTAAAGGCCATATTCTGTGTGCACTGAGTTACAGGGCATTTTGCAGAAGACAAAAGTGTACTGAAAGGGAAAGCAGTGGTTTTGGATATTCCAGAAGAGAGGGTTAAACAAGCAAGCACTTGTAGGTGAGGGGCTGTGTGTGCTTTGATGATGATTGATAGACGGCACTGTGTGCTTGTCAAAATCTGCAGACTTTTCAACAGCAGCAGCAGCACAAATCTCAATGTGCTCATGGTGGTGTTCCTAATGATTTATTTTTATTGCTTTTTAATTGTTTGCCTGTGCTTTGTGTGTGCATATGTGTATGGGTGCCCATGCAGTACAGAAGAGGGTGTTGAATAAACTTTCTGGAGCTAGAGTCACAGGCTCTAATGAGCCACCCAAAATTGATGCTGGAAATTAAGCCCAGGTCCTTTGTAAGAGCAGCAAGTGCCCTTAAGTGCTGAGCAATCTCTTCAGTCCATGTTCACATGCTTGCAAGGACACACTACAGGTGATTTTGGGCTTAGGTACAGTTGTCCCTCACGAAACTTAGCCTCCAGCACAGGAGTATTGAGAAAAAATGAGACTACTAAGAGGTGAGGCTTAGTGGGAGGTTACTGGATCATCGGCTGCTACCTGGAGTATGCCACAGTGTTGATCTAGAGACTGGGCTGGGCCTTGAGTGGGCTGCAATAAATCAGAATAGAATCAAGCTCTCGTAGACTCCATTTCTAGTGTTTCTGTGCTCCTGCTGCAAATGCCTGCTCCCCATCATGTGTACCCATCTATTCCTTGAGCGGGATGAGGCCCTCACTAGAAGCTGAGCAGATGCTAAGGCTGCGTATGATGACCAATGGCTCAGTATGATGGCTCATCTTGTCAACTTGATTAGTTTAGTAAGTGCCTCAGTGATTAGTGAAGTGCCCTCTGCCTACCTTTGCAATCTTCTGTAGGGGCATCCAAGAGTGAGATGACGGACTCTGGGAGAGACCCACTCGACATAGGGACCACACCGTCCCTCAGTCCAAGGCTCAGAAGAAACAGAAGGGAAAGGAACCCAGCTCCCAGTGTCTCCTTTCTTGCTGCTCTGTCTTGTCCTCCCCACTAAGATGGGCTGAAAGCTCTCAAAGGTCACACAAAAGTCCTATTTCTTCCTTCTGTTCTTCAGATACTTGTCATGGTGATAAGTAAACCAGGCTACAAACAAGCTTGAGCTCTCCAGTAAGAGATTTCATCCAGACATCAGGTAGTTTTCTACAGTAACAGAAAATAGATTAAGATACTGTAAGTTTAGGTGTGTTGCTGAATGGGTAGCAGGGGAACCCAGGTGTTCCTGGGGAGTGTCTGCAGTCTATTTGAGTAGCACTGGTTACTGATGTCAAGAAGACTAAGCTTGGATTTTCTTCATTGTCCTATAAGAAGTAAGACACACCTCTGAAGCTTTTATTCTGTCAATGGCTGCTGCATTGTTGTTTTTTCCACATATCTCTTTACTGTCCTCAGATTTAAAGGTGTTATCTATAGATTTGATTCATACTTGAATTATTAAACTACCTAGTTTCTGGCTGCGGAAGGAATTTATAACTTCCATAGGGGTTTGATACTCTGTCCTGTTACTCCTTAGGACAAATCGTTGAAGGAACAATTTACCCAGGCATATGATCATGTCTGCTGCAACCCCCATGTACTCAAAACTTTTCCACATCCCTGTCCACATTCAGAATGGGTATGTTTTCCTGGCTGTCTCTTCTATAACTGGTATTTAAATACCACCTTACCAAAGAGCTCAGGGTTGCAGGAGCAGGGCTTCTTGCTGCTGCCATAATTGCATTAGTTTCTCCCCCTGTAGCTGGCTCAAATGATAACAAGGGCATCACTATTTTTTGCATGCTACTCACCTACTACATGTGGACCAAGGCAATGAAGAGGATTTCTGCCTGCTGGGCATCTGTGTGTGTCCTTGCTCATGGTCTCTTCATGGGAGGTTATGTGTTCATGTCCTGGTGCTAAAGGAAACAGGCTATTTCCCGCTCTTGACTGGTGTAGCTAACCGCGCTGCTCATTGCCTCACACCACTCTCTCTATCTCATTGCCCCACACCATTCTCTCTGTGCAGGTCTCGCGTGGGCTCCCGTCTGCCCTTGCATCAGAGCACACGGAAGCCTTTGGAGCGCTTGGCCTCTGTCAGAACCATGCCTTTGTGGTTTACCTGTACATTTGAAGTTCTTCCGGGCAGGTGTCATCTCCCCGTCGGATTTGTCCTCTTCACCATTGGAGCTTTCCTTATGCTGACAGGAAAGATTTTTCCCTGGGCAGGAAGAAATCACTACTGGATCATTTTTTAGACTAAAAAGAAAGCATCCTACCGCTGCCACTGTGGCTGAGCATTGGCCCGTGGCCAAGTCCTTTTACTATTTTGATCTTCAGCTCCTTGTCTTTATGTTTCCATTTGGCCTCTATTACTGCCTTAGGAACCTGTCTAAGGCCCCAAATTTTACCATCAAGTATGGTATGACCAAAAATATTGTTCAGCTGTAACTGTGTATCTAGTGCTGACACTAGAACCTGTTATGAGCCTTCTTTCTGGAATTGGTGTCTCCCTGGTGCTATGTAAAATTTATATTATATTTCTTATAATTAATTATATTATAAATGAAGAGACCTGACATGATTCACCTGGACAAGAAGGGCAAAAAGCAACAGGGTTTTACTTACTTTATTAAGAATGAAGAGTCAGCCGGGAATGGTGGCACATGCTTTTAATTCCAGCCATCAGGGAGGCAGAGGCAGGCCGTGGGTTCCAGGCTAACCTGGCTGACAAAGCAAGTCCAGAACAGCCAAGGCTACACAGGGAAACCCTATCCCAAAAAGAAAAGAAAGGAATAAAGAGTCAAGTGGGTGGGTACTGGTCATGGTCCTGGCATTCTTTCTTAACACCTACACTTGTCATTCTCCCTGGGTGACCGGTGAGGACTTACCCTCACCCTGTACTTACTGTCCGCTGTGGAGGGGATGGCAGTCAGGGTCACTTTTGATCACTTCTCAGAAGCAGGCCATGGGCTTCATCACAATACTCCAGAATGTGTGCAAACGGACATGCAAATGTCACGTGACAGTGAGATTTTGGCTGCGTAATTACTGAAGTGGCAAATCACACAATTTTAGTGGACATAACACATTGGATAATACCCACAGTTCTTGAGTAGGGTGGCATTGGCATTCGCAGAAGAAAAAAGGCATATGCCTTTTGAGGAGGCTTGATGTAAGCTATGTGCTTGACATTTTGGAGGTCTGTCTACTGCTTTGATGATACCGACAAGTTTTTTGTTGGTTTTGTTTTTTTTTTGTCTTTTTTGGGGGGGGGGGTTGTTTTGTTTTGTTTTGTTTTTGGGCTGGTCTGTACTGGAGGAAGCACAGATATAGGAAGACATATCTAGGATAATGACCACTGTACTCCAACTGGGGAGTTTCTTATGGGCTGTGAGGGTTCACCGGATTCTCAACTGTCTTTTGTGCAAAATATATTACCATAGCTTTGGGCAGTTCTACACAGAAGCCAAACACCCACCAGGCTTTGATTGTGCCGGAAACACTGAGATTTGTAATTAATATCTTTGAGTTTGATGTCAGATGAAGCACATACCACCAAACACGGGCTGCTCAGGACCTACAAGGTAAAGGGCCTGGATATCAAGGCTTGCCAAGGACATAAATGTTATATTAATCACTGATACACTGAGTACTGAGCACATCATGTTGACAATGCTGAAGTTTGGTTTTATTGTTGTTTATTTGTTTTCTGTTTTTAATGTGGTTTAGAAGAACAGAGCCAGATGGGACTAGAATTGTCTACAGATTTGCCCTAGATGATATGGGGTAGGCTAATTGAAATAATTTTCCTAATTCTGAGCAGGTTAAAAAATTAAATGTCATGACTTTACCTTTTTCTGAAATAAATCTAAAGCTATCTAAAATGCAAAATTCATTTTTAGAAAGGGTAACAGACAAACCAAAAACCAACAAACCAAACCAAAAAAAGAACACACTATCTATTAGTAGAAAGCTATTAGAATCATTTTTAAAAATAAACAAGTGTAACTGTGAAGACCACAAAACAATAGAGAAAGAGACAGGACATGGATCAGCCATATGGCTTGATAGTTAAGGGCATTTGCTCCAAGCCTGAAAACAAGTAGAGAGAACCAATTCCCAAACATTGTTCTCTGATCTCCACATGTATGCCATGCATTTTCTCTCTCTCTTCCTTCCTCTCTCTAAAGAAATGCAAAAGAGAAAAAAGGCACCAGGAGAAATGGGGCTAAGCACGCATAGGGAAAGGTGAGGCACTGGCTGCTAAGAAGCTACAGGAGGAAATGAGATCATGTGTAATGAACAGCAGCCCATGCTGATCACAAGAGGAAACAGACATCACAGAAGCTACAGAGTATTCAGGGTGTGGAGGTGTGAGCACAGCTACACAGATGCTGTGTCACCTTTCCTGGAAAGTTTCCGTCCAGTGAAAAGGATACCCACAGACCAAAGACCACAGAAATGTCCCTATCTACGTTCACTTTGGTGAACCACCAGATACGCTGAGTTGCTGCCTACATGAGCATTGCAGTTGTATCACCAAACAGCACTTAATCGGGGTGAGCACAGAAACATCACTAGCATTTGTTGTGTCCTTCTACAACTTTCAGTCAGTTCCATTGAAGATTCCACTCTCTCCAGGAGCTGTTATTGCTTATGTTGCCTTGAGAGAGGGGGTCTTATGTGCTTTCCCATTTTCTTGAGCCTCTTGAATCTTACAATTCTTTCCATAAGGAAATACTTCAATCTGGAGAAAACAATTTTACAAAATACTACTCATAATTATTTGTATATGTTTTAGCTATTTTTATTGGGTTCTTATACTCCTACCTCTCTTCTAACTCTGATTCCACCCTAATCCCTTCACCCCCAATGCTAGGTAGGAGAGAAAGTTGGAGGGGAAAGAGGTATACACTCTCCAGGTTACTTCCTACTGACTAGGGATATAGTTTCTTGAGCAAGTCTTGTCTTGTGAGGATATTCAGCAGTCCAGCAAACCAGCAATGCAGCAACAGCACAGGCAGCACAGGACAAAGCAGCTGCAGTGGGGGAAGCTCAGGGAGAGCAGTCGTGCCACAGGCCCTCTCTGTATCTACCTCAAATTTAGCAAAACTCCCTCATAGATGTGCCCTCTATGTAATTTAGTTAATTTCAGATGTAATCAAACTGACAAGCAAGAATAGCTGTCACATAGGCCAAAGGCAAAATACAAATGGGAAAAAAAATACACATTTTATACACAGACAAACTGTCCATTAAGAGTGAGAGCAAGAAGCAAAGGGCTTTAAATGAAAAAGGAGACGAAAGGGTCTGTGTAGACAAAGAGTAGGTCAACTTATTTTTACTTTTATTCTCAGCAAAGACTCTAACCAAAGAATTTCACTAGGAACATGAGATCATAGAAAAGTGGTCCAAAGTTGCAGGGATGTATGTAGCTTTGCCATCTTGCAGTCAGGAAAGGTGACTCATTGCATACAGGCTGCCAAGGGTGCAACCAAAGGCTTGGGAATTGTTGATTTAGGATTCCTGCAAAACCTAAGCAGACAGAAACATGTTTCAGGATTCAAAAGAGGTTATGAATAGTCTTGGATTGTGACTCATTTAGTTTACTTATGGTGCGTGCATTCATAATCAAAATACATAACATGCAAACCAAGCCATAGTTGCGATAGCTTTCTAAGAATGAAACATAGGTGTGAGTCTTGATCTTTAAAGAACGTAACCTTCACCTACAGGAGATTTACAAAACCTTTTTTTTTTTTTCACCAGACTTCTCCCTAAGCACTCTATGTGAAAATTGATTTGCTAGCCTTACTGATAATAAATTTTGAAATTCTTAGACTTGAAGGAGCAGAAGGCTCAGTCATTAAGGAGGCAAGCATGAGAACTTCACCTCTATCCTCAGAACCCATGGAGAAAAAATGCCAGGCATGGTGGTGCAGTTTTGCAGTCACCGCACTGAGGAGGTGGAGACTCGGGATGCCTTAGTTCACATGCCAACCAGCCTAGCTTTCTTAGTAAGCCACGTGCCAGGGAGAGACCCTGTCTTAAAACAAAAGTTACCAACCCAGGAGGCATGACAGCCACGAGTTTCCCCTGACGTGTGTGCACAGCCACATACATACACATATGCAGAAAGAGAGAGAAGATATCTTTGGAGTTGTTCTTGAATTACACAGAAGATGATTGTTATAAAGAAAGAAACTTCTGCAAGCTCTCATGCACCACCAGTTGTCCTAGACGGGTGTAAATACTAAAGTGCCAAGGCACACACTGGGCACTTCCCCAAATTACAATGTCCTGCTTATCAAAAAGTTATCCTGAGTACATTACATTTAAAAAAAAAAAAACTGAAAATAAGTCTACCCTAGGACACAGCTCTACCGACTTATACAAAACACTGCATCATGCTACAGAGACCTTTGCACATGCTGGTCATCGTTGCTCTGTTCACAGTGACCAGGAAATGGAAACAACCTACATGTTCATCAACACATGAGTGGTTAATAATATTGGGGTACATATACACAACGGGATTTCATTCAGCAATAAAGAAAAATGAAATCACAACGTTTGAACATGGAGATTTATGAATTTAAAAGTATTGACTAGGAACAAGAGAAATTTAAAATCAGAAGCTAAAACCTCAGGTTAAGAAGTTAGAAGAATAACACCCTCCTGGTTAAATCTCTCTGCATTAACAAAACCAAAAGTTTAGGTCTGGGCTAGAGATCTAGAATAAAGGTGTGTCTTCCTTCCTCAAAATCTGGGTAAAAGGTGTGTCTTCCTACCTCAAAAATCCAGATCAGAAGTAGAAGTTCCCACTCTGAATTAAGCCGAAATCTCTCACAGGTGTGCCCTCCATTTTGGGGTTTTACTTAAATTCCCTTTTCTGAAACTAGTCACGTGGCTTTAACTGATATTTATAACTACCTTTCTCTACTACCCATTATATATTTCCTCTGCTCTTCACAAACACCTCAGCAGGTCTTGGCTCTTTTCCTGGAGAAGTGGCCCACATCTTCATTCCTGGGGAGTCTGTGCCCTTTGTCCTCCTGTCTGGAGTAAGCTGTTGGAGTTTCCCATTGACTTTAATCATAGGACATGGTAACATCAAGAGACAACCTAAAGCAGTGGTTCTCAACTTGTAAATGGCAACCCCCTTGGGGGCGAAAGACTCTTTTCACAAAGGGAGCCTAAGACTATTAGAAAACAGATATTTACATCATGATTAGTAACAGTGGCAACATTACAGTTATGAAGTAACAATGAAAATAATTTCACAGTTGGGAGTCACCACAATATGAGGAAATAAAGGGCCACAGCATTAGGAAGATTATGAACCATTGCAAGGCTCTTCTGCACTCCAGAGAGTCCCTTTCTTACCTCCTTTATGGAGAAGCAATACAATTTCCACATGGTAATCTGGATCAATTACTCCTCCCAACAATGTTTTTCCTTCCTTAGCCTGTTGCTGTAGAGGCATCAGAATAATGAAAGTCTGCGGTGTGAGCTGTACTACAAACTTAAGGAAATAAACACAGTTGATTATTGTAGGTGGCAACACATTTGTTGACTCTGTGTATAAAACTCTCAACAATTTGTGGAAAGTAATGTTGGACTCTATATAAAACTTTGACAGTTTGTGGGGGAAAATGATGATGTAGGTTGCTTGCACTTAGTATCTCTGGATAAATTGACAAAGGATAGGAATGAGCTCATTATAAAATTAAACCAACTTCCAGCATCTCAGAGTACCACAAAGGACAACAATGAACTTGGTGATAAAACAGACAGGCTATAGATGTGTATAAACAGTCTCAAGGTTTCTAAGTGTGCCCAAGAAGACCATTTTCTTTCCAGCAGCCACAGAGCTCAAGTTGTGGAAAATCAAACCAAAGCCCTCATCATGATGTCAGCTGAATTACAGTGAAAATTCAAGTCCCAGCCTTGGAGGCTGTCGGCAGTTAAAATAAAGACATTTATTGGTAAAGAATGTAACTTGGAATTGGTATGTGGGAGGAGCCTGTTGAAACTGAGATTTGTGAACACTCAGATTCTAGAGGGTTAATCTCCTCTGAGGAGGCAGTCTTTCTATCCTCACCCAGACTCTCAAAATATTGCCTTTGACTGAAGAAACTAATCCTTTATTGTTTCTACACTAGCAGTGACTTTCTCTGAAGAGAGAATGCCAGGCAACACAAATTGGTACTAGGAAAGTAGGGTATTGCTGTGACAGACATGACCATATGTATTGGGGTGGACTGTGGAAAGAGTTTGGAAATTTGGATCATTGAGTGTTGAGAGGTAAGTGGGCTGTTCTCTAGGGGCTTGGAAGATTATGTTGAAAGCAATGCAAAATATGGAAGCCTAGCTCATGAAGTTTCAAGGAGAAGTTTAAAAACTTTCAGGGCAATTTGATATTATGAATTAAGATTCTGTGGTTCTGTGGTGCTGGTTAGCTGGGGCTAAAGAATCACCTGTGATAAGATAGCCAAGATACCAGAACTACTTTTGCTCGGATACTTGATCCCAGTCAGCTATACCTAAGAACTTAGAAGAGACTAGTACTGTTGAGGTGAAATCTGAAAAGCATTTCCTGAGAGTCGGTGTACCTTGTGTGTACCTTGTGCTGGAGCCAAATGTGGCAGTGTAAGAGTCCCCCAGGTGGTACTGACTTTGAGAGTGTGAGGTGGCCATGATCCGACACACTGCTGATGCTTGTGCATGTCATCCACTGAGCCGTCTCCCGGCCTCGAGGCTGGCAGCTCACACCCTGACAAGGGGTCAGACACTCGGGTGTGAAAGTGAAAACTGTAAAGTTAATAGAAGATAGTGATGAAGAAGATTTTGGTGACCTGAAGTGGAATTTAATGGCGGGTGACTTGATAATGAAGGCTGCAAATGAATGGAAAGATAACATGGAGACACAGGCCTGTTATCCTAGCACTTAGGAGGTTGTGTTAGATGGATCTCAAGTTCCAGGCAAGCCTTTCCTATATATGAGCTTCAGGGTAGCCAGGAATGTAGCAAAATCCTATTCAAAGCACAAAACCAAAGTGTCCATCAGTCCACAGAGTGGGAGAAAATCTCAGCTCAAATCCTAGGTTGCACGGGAAGACTTGCAGGTCATTAAAAAGAAATTTGGATTTCCATCTGCACAAAGGGCAGATAGAGAGCGCCTTCTCAGGCGTCCAGCCACAACAGCCACCAGAAGCTACAGACATTCATCAAGGAAGAGCTGAAAATGTAGGTGAATGCATGGAGTTTTAAAATTCCAAAAGCCGTCAGGGCTAGGAAATGATAGAAAAGGCAAGGGATGTGAAGAGGCGTAACTGACAGCTTTCTCTCAGCATTACCGGAGTGAACATTGTAAAAGAGGCTGCCGTGGTGCCTTCCACTTCCATCACGGTTAATGACAAACCGTGGCTCATCTCCCACATGACAAAGTATGGGAGAACTCTGTTAAGTATCCAGACCGTTGTCTGTTGAGATTTATGATGGAAGGGAAGAATAAAGGGCTTCATAGAATCACCTAAAATAACACTTAATGCATTACCTCACTACTTCCTTTTAAATCCCTTTTGTTTTTAAAAGGGATTTAAACGTGCGTGTGAACGTGTGTGGTATGTGGTGTGCATATGCACGAGAACATGTGCGTTGTGTGGATGTGTATGTCCTGGAGTGTATGTTCAGGTCAGACTGCACTGAATGCAAGTGCACACCAACTGAAAGGGTGGGGGAAATCCCAGCATCAGTACCTAGACAGCACAAGGAACCCTGGCAAGTCAGTAAGAAAAGAGGCAGATTTTCATCTGCAGGAAAGGCCAGAGGAGAAAGGCCAGACCTCCTCTGGGAGCGTGGAATGGGCAGTCACCAGAAGCTAAAGGCATTCATCAAGGAATAGTTGAAAAGAGTCAACTACCACGCTAGTGCCTGGGATCAAACTCAAGTCACCAAGCAAACACTTAACCCCTGGAGCCATCTCGCTGTCCTAACTTACCTTTTACTTGAAGGCTGACGCTGATTTTTCGCACATGCAATGATGGTATTGAATACAGTATCTGAAGAGTAAGTCGGTGTGCTTTTTCCTAGTACAGGGCCATGAGCATAGGGCCTCACAATCGTAAGCTCGCTAACTCTAACCCTCTTCCGATTTTTTACTGTGACTCTCACTACCTGGCCCAGACTGTCCTTGAACTCACTGTAGCCCAGGATGATCTTTAATTTATGATCTTCATGCCTTAGCCCCCTGGGAATCTGAGGGTACAGGTCTGTGCCACCAAATGTAGCCATAAGTCAAAGACAGCTGAAGTGTTTCTTAAGCTGGATTTTTAAAACTATTACCGTCAATTTTTAACATGAACACATAAACTATTTTCACAATCATTTACATACACATATCATTAACTGTGGCATATACTATACTATTTAAGAAATAGCAAAATGTTTTAAACAGAAAAATGCTTGAAAAATATTTGAGGCCTGTCAATCAAGGAGTAAGAAACATCTCTTGAGGAATAACCTTGCTCAGAGAGATGCACTAACATTTTATATTGATTACACAGTGAAAAGTTACTGCTTGAAGAAAAATACACTTTTTGAGAATGTATATGTATTCAGATATAAAGCTTATTACTTTTCTTAGTACATAACACCATTTAATCATATTTACATATGTATTATGGGTATGAGAATACATCATCTGAACCGTGAATTTTAACATCAAAAAAAGAAGAAAGGATTTTTTTACTAAAATTACATATTCTAACCACAGATTTTTTTTTTTTATACACAAAAGTGCCCTCTGTGGACATCCTTCCCAAAGTCATTTGCATCCAGTAATTCACTTCTCTGTGGGACACCTTTTGAGGGTTGTTAGGTTGTGCCCTTTCAACTGACAGCCATTTGTATCTTTAAGATCTTTATTTGGAGAAGTTTTTGCCACAACTGATCAATTTTGTATCACGACTTCAAAGCCTACACACATAACAGTAAGCTTTCTCCTTTCGGTGGTTCAAATTAAGTGCTTGTGTAAACATAAAAGTAAGAATAAATTAAAAACAAAACAAATCTCCATCATTTAGGCCTTATGGTAACAGTGTATGAACTCTTCCATTTAAGAGGCTCAAGTAGGAAAACCCAAAGCTCAATTTGGAGGCCAGCCTTGGCAACTAAGTGTGAGACCCTATTTCAAAATCACATGTTAAAAGACTGAAGTGGTGAATGTTTCTTAGTGGTTAGCACACGCTTGGAAAAGCACCCGCCCCCCCAAGTAACACAAAATGAATCTGTTAGTTAAAAAGTAAGAGCTCCTTGTTGCTCTAACAATGTAGCAACATCTCAAGAGCTGCTGCCAAGCACGGCTCTTAGAAAAGCCTAAGCTTGTCCTTTAGGTTGCTGCTTCTACCTCTGCTATTTCTGCATTCACTCATTAAAATGCAAAATGAAATGACAAGTGCTCTATACCATTACCACTGTGTAGCAACCAAATCCATTTACCTTTAATGATTAAAAATAAACATTATAGAAACACAATTATAGTAATTATATTCCAGTAACTGCTTTAGTGAAAACTTCATTAGTATAAAAATTATTGCTAAAATTTAGCAAGTTAAAATGTTTTAAATTCTAAGGTGACCTTTCCCCCTTGATGCAAAATAGAAGAGTTTGTTAGAAAAAGCAAGATTAGGAATCAAAAAATGATAAAGTATTAAGAAGAAATTATTTAATTTTTATATTATTTACTAAATTCCAAAAAATGCTGAAAGATAAGAAACATATGTTAGCAGTAATAATTTATATCAGGAAATTTATGTTTAAAGCTTAACACTCATAGCTAAACTGCTAATGGAGCACAGCAGAGATGCTTTTGCAACTGCATCTCAATTACAATTGAGGTATTTCAGAGAAAACTGCAAGAGAAAGCAATTATTGAGATGAATATTCTTCCTGCTGCCAACCATAGAGTGATCAGAACAGCATCTCTGATGTACAATCTGCCTCAGGCAGGACTTTTTAATTCCATGGACCAGAACAGGTAGAAAGATTTGCTAAGCACAAAGCCTTCCAAGTGGTGAAATGCACCAAAGGATTCTACACAGTAAGGTCTTTGCAGATTCAAGACAAGTTTCCTCTTCCTCTGTGTCCTATGCTTCTGTGATGAGCCCAGAAAGCATTTACCAAATCAGTGCCATGCAACGGAGTGTCTCCTCCTGCTTTTCTCCTAAAAGTGATTCCTTTGGTGCTTAATATTAGGATCTTTGGTCCAGGCTGACTTAATTCTGTATCTTGGCTGGAAATACATCCCTGGCACCATCACAAAATCTGCTTCTTCCTCCACAGAATGGCTTTGGTATTCTTTAAAAGCTATTTCTTCAAGGAGAGGCTTCTGACCTGTGTCTGAACAACAGAGCTCCAATTGGCTACTGCAGCTTTGTATTAATTTTCAAAATCAGGAATTTGAGACTTTCAAGTTTGTACTTCTTTTCTAGATTATTTTGGTTAGTCAAGTTCCCTTGACATCCAACTAGATTTTTAAGATGGCTGACTGCTTTTAATATTAACTCTTTTTTTCTTTTTTCCTTTTTAACAGTGTTTCACATAGTCCAGTATGGTGGCTGGTTTTAACTGCCAACTTGAAGCAACTGAGAATCACCTGGGAAGGGAGTCTTAATGCTGATTGGGTTGACCCATGGGTATAGTTGCGAGGGATTTTCTTAGTTGTGCTTACTAAAGTGGGAAGGTGTGGGTAAAAGGTTATCGTGTAATTCAAATGCTGATTTCTGTACCCTCTATATCTAGTTGCAAGCCTTGTTAAAAGAATCTGTTGTAAGAAGACCTCCCCCATCAGTGGACTTGGGGAGGGGCATGAGTGGAGAAGAAAAAGGAAGGGAAGGATTGGGAGGGGAGAAGGGAGGGAGATACTGGGGGGATACAAAGTGATTAAAGTGTAATTAATAAAAAATTTAAAAAAAGTTCTCCCCAATTGTCCCCTGATGTGCCAATAAAGCAGTTTACAGCCTATCGCTGAGCAGGGGAGAGAATAGGGCTAAATTTCCTGAGAGCCAGGGGAACTAGGGTTAGAAGAAGTAGAAGATTCAGCCAGGGGCAAAATTCCAGAAGGAACCAGAAGAGAGAGCTCAGCTTTGGAAGCTACAAAATGCAAGTATTGCTGGGATGCACCGAGGAAGTCAAATTAGCTTAGAGGGTTAAAAATAGAGTGGTAACTACTCAGTTATTGTGTTGTGAAGCTTATTATTAAACAAACATAGTAGAGTCTCAATTATTTGTATGATAGCCAGGTTAAGAAAGAAAGTGAGAAACAAATCTAGTTGTATAAAAATAGCTGTTAAGGGGAAGGCCACCCTGAATGCCAGCAGCACTGTTTTGTAGGTTAAGTTCTGACTTGTGTACATGCAGAAAAAAGTGACTTGAGCAATAAGTATGCACACGTTTTTTTTCTTTCTGCTCCTGACTGTGGGTGTAATGTGATTAGCTGTTTCAAGTTCTTCCATTTTCAACGTACCTAGGACAATAATTTGAAATTGTAAGCTAAAATAAATCCTCTCTCTCCAGAGGTGCTTTCTGTCGGAGACAGTTTATTACAGCAACACAAATTAAACTAAAACACACAGACTGGCTTTGAAATATTTAGGTATCAGAGGATAACCTTGGACTCCTGATCCTTCTTCCTGGTCCTCCCAAGTATGAGCACTGAGATTATGTACGTGCACCCCCTAGTCATGTGGTGCTGGGAACTGAACCCAAAGTTCACAAAAGCTAGGCAAGTACTCTACCAACCAACATCCCTAGGCCTTCATAATCAAGTCGATTGGAGAGTTATTCGTAGATTATGGATGCACAGTTGGGCATGGTAGCCATGCCTGTCATCGTAGCAATCCAAGGGTGACACGGGAGGATTACTGTTCCAAGCCATCCTGGGTTACATTGCAGGATCTAATCTTAAGTAAGTAAATCAAAAAGAAAAATGGTCAAGAAGCCTGTCAACTTCTTCATTTTGCAGCAATCTGATTATCTTATTAGGATATTACTGTAGAATAACTGCAGTGAAAATAAATTATTTCAGTAGTTGAGTGTGTAAAATCTAAAGGCAAGTAAAAATACACTGTAGCATACTCAGTAAAGAACTCATCTAGAATCATAATTACAAATAATTTAAAATTGCTCTCAATCCTTATATAAGCAACACAAACAAACTATTATCTATGTAACAAAATTATTGAAAGATTTGTAGTTTCTCTAGGACATAAGTATTTCTTTTAATGCTTGTTTTGGAAGAATTTTCCCAGTAGGATGATATTGCCAGCATAAACAAGTACACCTTAGTCATTCCCCTAATAGTATCTAGACCAAAATAATCTATAGATTCCTGGAATCAAGGATGCCCCAAGTACAGCTGGAAAGCAGAGCGAAAGGTTTACACTAAAGACCCCAGAGAAGCCACTCAGGGATTCTTTGTTGCATCTGTGCATTTTCAAACTCTGTGAGAGGACAGCAGAGCAAAGATATCAGCTGTGCCCAGTGCTGGTTCCAGTTTCCAGCAACCATGCCAGGAAGTGTGGGTGATGATCGCAGTATATTGAATGAGATACTACCTTGAAACACATTCACCAAACACAGCTACTTTTCAGTCAGTAGCAAGCTTTGTAATTGGCAAAAGCTTGTCATCAAATACACAGTTGCAAAGTGGAGGATCCACTCCTGTTACTGAAGCTTCGATGAGAAATGATAAGCCTTTTTCACAAAAATTTTATGTTGTTTTCAAAGTGGAGCATATGCCCCTTAGAAAATACATTCTTGTAAATATATTTGCCATTGACTAATTTAGAAAAATTACAAATTATAAGCAAAATTATATGAATTCAGTGTATATAATCACCTTGACTTCATGCAAAGATTTAATTATTCTAGAGAAAATAAAGCTATTGTCACATATATACGGGATATATATTACTGGAAAATTCTCCCAAAACAGGCATAAAAAAATACTTATGTTCTAGAGAAACTACAAATCTGTCAATAATTTTTCTTACATAAAAATATATTGTATTTATAAACACATGTGGTATATTTAAAATATGTGTCTGTGTCAAATGTGTATCTTTGAAGGTGTGGTGGGCGCCATAATCAACTGCTGAGGTGGGAGAGAGACATCATTTCCTGTCTCCCACTCGGATCTTATCTAACCCACTCCGAGAATGACTCAGACAGACAGGGAAGTGTCCAAGCACGAAGTTCTTTATTACCAACTCAGAAAAAAGACCGCAAGTACTTAAAACAGGTTATCAGTCAGGAGTTTTAAAAGCAGGTCTGTGAGCTCAGCAGCAGCAGCGGTACTAGCAGTGAGAGTCTGACCAAAAGCCATCCCCAATCTGAGGCTTAAGGACCTGGTCTCTGGAGCAGGGGAGGGCAGGGGATTGGACACCTACCCCAAGATTTCTCTTACCTGCTGGGAGGGCTGGCAGATGGCCACTTTCAACTATTAGTGGCTTTCTGGAATTCGCTAGAAACATAATATGTGTAAGGACCGTGTGCCTTTTGTGGGACGGCCAGCCATTTTAGTCAACAGGACCACAGATGATGATTTCCCTCCCCTCAAGGGCGGCCCACTACCGCAGCACTTGGTCCTGTGGCTGGCGTAGGCTACATCACAGCCCTGCTTCCTCCGGTGTTCAGCCTGCTTCCTTCCTTTCTGGAGTGCTGGTCTCCAGGGAATTCAACAATAAATTTTTGCATGCTGATGCCAATTGTCTCAGGCCTGATTCTGAGGGAGGAAACAGATCTTACAATAAGCACACTGTCATCTGTGGTAGTTCCAGCACTATGGAAGTTTCTCCTGAGTGAGCAGAAGGGAAAGCACTGCCACAGTGGTAATCACCAGTCCACAGATGACACAACACCTTCTTTAACAGGCATCTAAGGAAGGCGGGAATGACAAGTTCTTTCTCTTGGTCTAGACCTGTATTGATCTTTGTTGTGATTCAAGTAAGATGATGCCCCAAAGGTTGGAACCAGCTGTGTACAATGGTTATCATTCTATGAATCGTATCACCACCTACACCTGGTTTGTTCAGTACTTGGTGAGAGGTCCATCCTGGACCAACATGAAGGTAACAGCTTCAAAAGAGAATTTCTGTGACCACCCTGACTCTGAAGCTAGGTGGGAGAGCCCCTCAGTGGAGTCGTCTTGGCTTTATCTCTCGGCAACTGGCAGAAAGGCAATTGGTTTGTCTGCAGTCATGGGAAACTCAGCCAGGCTGCACACCTTGCCTCTCAACCTCCATTTCTCTCCATGGCTTCAAAGCTAGCACACACATACCATGGCTGCAGCCCATGGTTTACACAGCTCAGCTCTGATGCACAGAGGGGACTAACCAGGATGAGGAAAACGAGAGGGATCGGGAGGTGCCATCTTCTACTGGCCACAGGCACTCGGTGGGAAACTGATGCATGCCTTTTTTCAGAGGCCTGCAATTCTCACCCGTGTCCGGCAGTTCACAGCTGCCCTTAATTCCAGCTCCAGGGAAGTCCAATGCCTCTGGGCTCTACACACATACACATAATTGTTTAAAAGCTTTAAAGAAAATAATAATTAAAGGTAACATGAAGGAGTGAGTTTTTAAAGAAAAATAAAATAATCCTCAAAATCAAGGATGTATAGGAGAAAAGTTTGCTTCCTCTACATTTGAAAACCATACAATTAGAAATGTATTTTCATATTAAGACTTAAATTTCAATTTCTGAAAAAAACATAGCTTAGTGGTAGATAGTAGGCCTGAGCGGCTAATGTCTTACCCCTCTGAACGTGCGTAACTTTTCTCTTCTCCAAAGACAAAGTTTCCTAGTGCTAGAAGAGCTCTGCACTTGTTCTCCTGCCGTGCACACTGAGGTTCAGCTGGTCAACCGCTGTTTAGAAGGCTGTGGTGCATGTTTACTTAATTAGTTGAGTCACAAAATAACAGCTATGGTGAAAATCAATGATTGGTTAACAATCATAGCCGCCATACATCGTTAGCAAGCAATCTGACTGACCTTTCCATAAAGGTTCACTATACTCAAGATCAATAAAAACACAAGTTGCAAGTGTACTATTGAATGGCATTCTGTTGAATGGACAGCTTTCCACTGCACCAGAAATACTTCAGTAAAGTAACTTTGAAGACCTGTTTTCTATAAAACTGACCTGGAAGTTGCTAGGGAAAATAACATTTTTCTTTTATTTATCAAGGTTAAGACTTAAAAATAAATAATGGTGTATTTGTTAAAATAGAGGCCTAACTTGAACTCTCCAGGGCTAAGAAAATCATGCCTAATTTGTGTGTGCTTCTCTCTGTGTATTTGTCTGTGTGTATGCATGTGTCTGTGTGTCTCGGTGTGTGCCTCTGAATATGTGTCTGTAACAGTGTATATGTCTTGCATGTATGTGTCTGTCTATGACTATCTCTCTGGGTGTCTGCCTGTGTGTTCATGTCTGCATATATCAGTATGTACATATCAATGCATGTATCTTTGTTTATCTGTGTATCTGTCTTTATATCTGTCTCTGTACATGTTTATGTGTGTTCATGTGTCTGTGTCTATCTGTGTGTGTGTGACAATCTGTGTCACTATGTGGTTTTGACTGATTGTATCTATTTGTTCATGTGTTTGTCTGTGCGTATGGTTTCATATACATTTGTGCCTGTATATATAATTCAGGGAGAGAGCATCGTTCTTCAAACATAGGCTTACATCAGCAGTCTCTGGAAATACATTAGATATGCAAATATTGTATATGTGTTTTCATGTTTCTGTCTGTGTCTATCAGTCTCTTCCCCAAGTCCCCTACCCCCGCTGTGTGTATCTACGTGTGTGATTGTGTGCATGTCTGTGCAATGTTGCTACAGAGCAGTGTTCTTGGAGTGTGGCCCAAACCAGCCTCATCAGGCAGGAACTTACTAGAAATGTCAATCTTGCCTCCCCTCCTCCCTCAAAGGTAAGAGAAATAATTCCACTGGAGTCCAACCTGATCAACAAGCGAGTTTCTGGGTCGCCTACAGGAACACAGATGACTACCTACTGGAGTGTGGACAGTTTACGTCACGCAAGGAAAGCCTCCTTCTAAAACATCTCTTCAAGCTTACACACTTGAGAGGGCTGAGCCCCCCCACACACACCCATATGACAGAATAGTAATGGGCCCAATCTCGTGTGGGTCTCACACTCAGAATATCAACTACTGGGAGTTTCAGGGGATAATGGCCAAGCCGTGTCTGGATGAGAGTGTTCCACAAGGTACAGCTGTGAGGGGTCCGTATTGAATGGTGAAGACCTCTCACCATTTGCTGAGGAGTCTTACAGTGTGGGTTATTGTCCTCTCATGACTGACTCTGTATTGGCAGTGTGGAATTTTCTGCAGTGGTATCGTGACACCCTGAGGCAGAATGAAGCCAGGGCTCACTTTTGAATGCTGTTTGGAGGCAACTGTTTCCTTGCTCTGAGCCTAAACTGCATCCATCCCAGAATGATATTCACACCTTTTTTCTTTTATCTCCCAAAGTTTGAAGAAGAATGAAACAAGAACAGATGTATTGACAAGAAATTTTTTACAACTTGCTAACTTTTGCACAAGTGAGGCCTTGGTTACACCATGTTTTCATTCTTGTCAGTGTTGCAAAGTAGTAATGGCATGACCATCCTCAGTAGTGATCAGAAGTCTGGATACACTCAGTCAGTGTGCATCCAATATTAGGAAATGGAAAGACTCAATGTGACTTGAACTTCTAACCTCTCAACTTTTTGTCGCTAAAACAAGTTTAGTCAAGCATTGTTAAAGTTATTTTTACAAAACTCTTTGTTTCTCTCTTAACTCGGCTACCACATAAATAATTGAGACTCTTTTATATGTGTTTAATAATAAGCTTCACAACACAATAATTGAATAGTTATTAGTCTATTCTTAACCTTCTAAGCTAACTTGGCTTCCTCACAGAGTACATCCCACAGATACTTGTACTTTGTAGTTTTCCTTGCTGCATTCTCTCTCCTGGTTCCTCCTGGACATTTGCCCTTGGCTGAATCCCTTACTTTTTCCTTTAATTCCTCCTCCCTTGGCTGGCAAGAAGTCTGGCCTTATTCTCTCTCCTGCTCAGGGATTGGCTATAAACTGCTTTGTTGGCATATCAGGGGACAGTTGAAGAGCATTGTTTACACAACATTGAGATAGGAGATTCTCAGAACAAGGATTGCAACCAGATATGTGGGGTACAGAAATCAGCATTTGAATTGCAATTGCATGGATACTGTATGCCCAATAGGGCATTGTGGTAGAAGCAGGCAGATCTCTACAAGATCTCTATAGACCAGCTTGCTCTACAAAGCAAATCCCAAGCCAGCCAAGGCTACAGAGTAAGAGCCTGTCTCAAACAAAAAACAAAAACAAGACATTTCAATCACAATTTGACCTTTATTTTGCTACCAGTGTCAACATTTCTAAATATCTTCCTGCATTTAACTTAAAAAGACGATCAAATATCCTAGGCTGCCTATGACTACCCTGATTTTAGCACTGAAATCACCCTGTCTCAGGGAATCCCTGACTCGTTCCCATCACTAACTTGTGATAAGCCTTCAGCACCTGACAGCCCTTCCTTTGTCCCACCTGAAAGCACCAGCCACATCGTGTTTGAATAAATGAGACCTGCCTGTGCATTTGCTAAGTCTGTAGGAAGACATCTAATCTGATCACTGCTACGTGAGATGAAACCCAGATTCAACCAGACATTTATTCACCACTCAGAGATGAGTTGAAATTTTAGAAAGTTGTCTTTGGTCTGATTTACAATAAAAAGAAACAATAGAGACACAACAAGTAGACATAATTACAGTAAGAGCCTTGGTGTCTCCAGAATCTACTGCATCCCTAACCCGGAACTGACTGCTCTCTGACCTTGTCTGCACCCATCTTGACCTAACTTCCAGGGAGAAGGAATCTGGTATTTGCCTGTGTGCATCACTGTGATAAGGGTTAAGTACCTGAGCATGGCAGCCCAGCCCAGTCCTGTGGTGGAAGGAAGCAGGAGTGAATTGTGCTTCCTTGACCTGATAGTAAAACACACCGGGTTGAGTCCAATGTCACAGAGGCTCTCTTTTCACTTACATTTTTATTTATTTATTTTGACAACTTGGCATGTATACAATGTACTGTGATCAGATTCAGCCCCTTTGCCCTCTTTTCTCTCCCTTCAACTCCTGTTGATGCCCTTCTTCTCAACTTGCCCCTATTCTACTTTCCTGTCTTTCAGATTCTAAGAAGGTAGCCACAGTTCGTGCATGCTCATGATTACAACAACCATGTCTTATCTAGAAGACAGAAGCTTACAGTATTTCTTCCCATCTTGTGGCTCTTTCAGGCCCTCTTCTGCAATGCTTGCTTGGGGAGTCCTCTATAAGAAAATGCAGAAGAGAAGTCTGAAAATAAGACCTAGCTCTATTAATCCCACCACCCTGACCTTACTATGAACCACTATGTCTTGGAAAGAGGAAAGCTTTCCTTCTTATTCCCTTCCTTGTTTTACACCTTAATTTTAGTTGAAAAAGCAAAACAACAAACATATTTGAGAATGTTGAAAAAAACAATCAGAAAATTTTCTTACCTTCTTTACTCATGAAGAGGCTGTGAAAAAAGAGTCTAACAAGCAGAGACATTTAAGAATGAAAATTGCTGAAAGCTTTAACCCTGGAAGGACTCCGTACCATCAAATGAGAAGTGACACCTCACAGGACAGAGGGAATGAGTGAAGTGGAAACATGAGGTTGAAGCTCCTCTTGGACCACTGTCAGCATCAGAGTTGGAAAGGAGAGCACCTGAATGGGTTTCATCGTTGCGTTATCCATTGCCTTAGTTTCTGGAAGTCTGGAATTTATGTTTAAAATCACTGCTGCATGCATCATTACTTGCTGAGAAATTAGTATGTATTCACAGTAAGAAATTCAGAAAATACAAGTGCAAAACAAAAAAATACTAGTAATAGTAAATTACTATTATTAGCATTTCTTACATGTTCTTTTAGGAACTTTTCGTGGCAAATATTAATAAGAAATGTATATTTTTTCTTTTACTGTAACAATTACACATCCATTGAGAAAGTAATAGGACATTCTTAAACATGCATAGAATAAACTGAAAATATTCATAATAACAAACCTTTAATGTGTACATGTATATGTGTTAAATAAATGGATAAAGAAAATTACTAAAACACATTTTGTTCAAAATGTAATGTTATCAAAGCTCATTATATGCTAATTTAACTTTAAAAGACTTAATTTTTAGAAATCAGATCTGGCTATAAAGAATATGTTGTAAACTGCTTGTTTTGCTTAAAGATGTCAACCTGCTTTACAAGACATCATTTATCCTTGTCCTGGTGCTCCTTCTCATATTTGACAGTATACAGTAATGCTGTTTGTTTGGGGTTTTTTTATAGCCATGCACAGAGATACAAAGGACTCTAGTGCCTGGAGGTCAGGGTTGCTGCCAGACACTACACACACAGCAAAACAGAAGTCCTTTCAAAATGTCAACAGTGTCATGGTAGATTATCAGCTGTTTGTTAGGGCCCCACACATTTATATGACTGAAAGGTTAAGAGAATAGTTCAGACACAGTGGCCAAATATCCATATCTCAAAAATCCCTGTCCATCCCACAGGTAAATGCTGTCAGGAATTCCACCTCAGGATACAGCAGGTGCAAGCAGTGAGGCCCCTAAGTTTTCTGGTGTGTGTTTACTTAGCCTGAATTTCTGGGATGTCCTACAAAGCTCCTTAACCTTCAGAGTGTCCCCAGAGGCAAGCCTGCATTGGTGAACACTAACTGTGAAATCCTGCTCCCTTTCAGCTTCCACTGAGGGTTTCCTTCTCCATGACTCTCTGCATTTCCTCCCAGGCCTTCAGTGAGGTGTGAAAAGCAATTTTCTTCAACCATGTCCTGCTAATAAGGTTTGAAGAACTAGAATGTCATGTTTGGTCTGTCGCTGTCGTTTCTTGGTGGCAAATAAGGACAAGAAGTGCTTCTTCCCATGTGCGATGACCATGTTGTGCTTCTGAGACTGGAAATCTGTAAATGAAGGAATTTCACTTTCCTCTTGATCGCTTTCTAGGGGAAGACACTGGATGGTATCTTTCCAGTATGTAAGGCTGCTTCCTCATTTGAGATGACTTTTAGGTGGTTGCACATATGCTATGGGAAAAGAGCTTATCTCTAGTATGGATAAGCACTTCAATGTTTTCATTTTTTGCATTTTTGGGAATTGTAATTTTTCCCCAGTTTGTTTGTGTGTTCCTCTTAAAGAAATGTTCCACGTCCTTAGCCATCAGTGAAACGCTAATCAAAACAACACTGCGATTTCACCTTACCCCCATCAGAATGGCTAAGATCAAAAAACTCAAGTGACAACACATGCTGGAGAGGATGTGGAGAAAGGGGAACCCTCCTCCATTGCTGCTGGGAATGTAAACAACCACTTTGGAAATCAATCTGACACTTTCTCAGTTAGGAATAGTGCTATCTCAAGATCCAGCTATACTACTCCTAGGCATATATCCAAAAGATGTTCAAGTATACAAGGACATTTGCTCAACCATGTTTGTAGCAGCTTTATTTGTAATAGCCAGAATCTGGAAACAACCCAGATGCCCCTCAACAGAGGAATGGATACAGAAATTGTGTACATTTACACAATTGAAGACTACTCAGCAATTAAAAACAAAGAAATCATGAAATTTGCAGGCAAATGGTGGGAAATAGAAAAGATCGTCCTGAGTGAGGTATCCTAGAAGCAGAAAGACACGCATTATATATACTCACTTGTAAGTGGATATTAGACATATAATATAGGATAATCATACTAAAATCTGTACACCTAGAGAAACTAAGCAAGGAGGACCCTGGGTAAGAAGATCAATCCTCATTCAGATAGGTAAATGGGATGGACATCGCAAGAGGGAGAAAACAGGGAACACAACAGGAGCCTATCACAGAAGACCTTTGAAAGACTATACCCAGCAGGGTATCGAAGCAGATGCTGAGACTCATAGCCAAACTTTGGGCAGAGTGCAGGGAATCTTATGAAAGAAGGGGGGGGAATGATAGAAAGACCTGGAGGGAACAGAAGCTTCACAAAGAGAACAACAGAACCAAAACATCTGGGCCCAGGGGTCTTTTTTGTGACTGATACTCCAACCAAGGACCATTCATGAAGATAACCTAGAACCCCTGCACAGATGTAGCCCATGACAGTTCAGTGTCCAAGAGAGTTCCCTATTAAGGGAAAGAGGGGCTGTCTCTGACATGAACTCAGTGGCTGGCTCTTTGTCACCTCCCCCTGAGGGAGGAACAGCCTTACCAGGCCACAGAGGAAGACAACACAACCAGTCCTGATGAGACCTGATAGACTAGGGTCAGATGGAAGGGGAGGAGGACTTCCTCTATCAGTGAACTAGGGGAGGGGCATGGGAGGAGAAAAGGGAGGAAGGGCAGGTTTGGGAGGGGACAGGAGAGGGAGCTACAGCTGGGATACAAAGTAAATAAATTGTGATAAATTTAACAATAAGTTAAAAATAAATAAATTTTCCCCTAAGAGCCATTTCTTGACCATTTATATGTCTGACTTAGGAATCTGTTAGTAACAGATTTAAAAAAAAAAATCACTTTAGAATTTAACTTCACAAAATCTTGGTTTCACCAATCAAAAGTCATGATCAGACAGCCTGGCCAAAATTTCTTCATTTTGCTGTAGCCATAAACCTAATATACTTGAATATTAAACTAATATACTATTAGTTAATATAAACTAATATACTTAATATACATAAACTAATATACTTGAATATCTTTTTGTGTTCTGTTACAATAAAAACTTTATGAAACTACTTCCATGTTGGAATATGGTATTTCACTAATCTCAATCTGAGTTCCTGGGCCATATCTGGCTCCATAATAAGCTATTTCTTGCATTATTGTGTCTGGGGAGTCCAACAATGGCTGTCTCCACACGGGACAAGCACAGTGGCTACCCAAGCCCACGAAGCTAGAAACCTCAGCAGGCCCCAACTGATACCAAAGGCCTGGAAGATTCCTAAGAAAACATTGATATTCGGTCCACACGGAAGGTCAAAGAAGCTGAGTGTGTTCTCAGGAAAGGATAGCTGTGGTGGTGGCGGTTGCAGCAACAGCAGCAGCCGATGCACAAGCTCAGTAGAAAGGGTATGCAGCCAGGCAGCCCCAACTTTTCTGCAGATCATTTCAGATTGGGCCATCAGTTGTATCGTGCTGTCCACCCTGAGGGAGGGCTTCTTAGTCCTCTCTGAGAAAGCCGTCTTGAGCAGGTGCAGTCTCACACATCTGTGTTGGTTTCAGACCCTGCAGAGTTGACAGTCAAGATCAGTGTTTTTCTGTATGGTGGGTAAGTTTCTGACAGCACAATCCACCATTTTGTTCTTTTATAGTTCATGGTATAGAAGCACTATCTGGAATATTCCCACCGGCCCACTCCTATTTCTGTTCTGTCCTATTTCTGTTTTCTATTACCTGTTTTGTTTTGGTTTGCTACTGTTGTTTGGTTGTTTGGTTGGTTTTGGGTTGCATAACGTCAGATGAGAAATGGATTGCAGCTTTAGGGCTCTGTTGCCTAGTGTTGGTCTCCAGAGAGGGTTTTGTCTTACTGATTTTAGATGGCCTTTTCTCATTCAGCTTATACAATATTATGCAACAGGCAAGTCTTTCTTTATCATTCTTCTTTTTTATTATTTCATACATTTACAGTTTTCCAAGTTTTCTTCCCAGAAGGAAGCAAATAAATGAACATTGGCTGGACATGCTAATGCACACCTGTGAATTCTGCATCGGGGACAGTCAGGAGCTCAAAGTGTAAGGTCAACCTGGGACATATAGTAAGTGTGCATGGATAAAGAAATCCCCCCATATCTCATGAACACACACACGTGCGCAAATGACTGTATAATTCAACTTAAGAAAATAAAATCATGTCATTTACAGGAAAATGAATGGAATTGGAGATGATCATTTTAAGCCAAGTAAACCAGATTCAGAATGAGAAGTATCCCATGCCTTTCATCATAGGGCAAAATCTAGAGTCTCTTAAAGACATGAAATCAGAAGAGGGACCACTGGAATAATCGGAGGGAATGGAGTGAGGAGAAACAGGGTAGGCATGACCTAAGTATATGATGTACATGTAATCCAACATCCATTCATGTTTAAAGTACTGGAGAGATCAGGGATACAAGGCACATATCTAAACATAGTAAAGGCGATATACAGCAAGCCTATAACCAACATTAAAATAAACGGAGAGAAACTTAAAGCAATCCCACTAAAATCAGGGACAAGACAAGGCTGCCCACTCTCTCCATATCTCTTCAACATAGTGCTGGAAGTCCTTGCTAGAGCAATAAGACAGTTGGAGGAGATCAAGGGGATACAGATTGGAAAAGAAGAAGTCAAATTATCACTATTTGCAGATGATATGATAGTATACATGAGTGACCCCAAAAACTCTACCAGGGAACTCCTACAGCTGATAAACACCTTCAGCAAAGTGGCCAGATACAAAATTAACTAAAAAAAAAATCAGTAGCCCTCCTGTATACAAAAGACAAAAGGGCTGAGAAAGAAAGTAGGGAAACAACACCCTTCACAATAGCCACAAATGACATAAAGTACCTTGGTGTAACCCTAACCAAGCAAGTCAAAGACTTGTATGAAAAAAATTTCAAGTCTCTGAAGAAAGAATTAGAAGAAGATATGAGAAGATGGAAAGATCTCTCATGCTCATGGCTTGGCAGGATTAACATAGTAAAAATGGCCATCTTACCAAAAGCAATCTACAGATTTAATGCAATTCCCATCAAATTGCCAACACAATTTTTTACAGACCTGGAAAGAAAAATTCTCAACTTCGTATGGAATAACAAGAAACCCAGAATTGCTAAAACAATCCTCTACAATAAAAGATCTTCTGGAGGTATCTCCATCCCTGATCTCAAGCTGTACTATAGCGCAACAGTTATCAAAACTGCATGGTACCAGCATAGAAACAGAATGGTGGATCAATGGAACCAAACAGAGGACCCAGAAATAAACCCACACACTTATGGACACCTGATTTTTGACAAAGGTGTCAAAACCATACAATGGAAAAAAGATAGCATCTTCAGCAAATGGTGCTGGTCCAACTGGATATCTACATGTAGAAAAATGAAAATAGATCCATACTTATCACCCTGCACAAAACTGAAGTCCAAGTGGATCAAAGACCTCAACATAAACCAGACACATTAAATCGGCTAGAAAAAAAGTGGGGAATACCCTAGAACTCATTGGTACAGGAGAGAACTTCCTGAACAGAACACCAACAGCACAGGCTCTGAGAGCAACAATCAATAAATGGGACCTCATGAAACTGAAAAGCTTCTGTAAAGCAAAGGATACTGTCATCAAAACAAAGCAACTGCCTACAGATTGGGAAAGAATCTTCACCAACCCTTTATCTGACAGAGGACTCATATCCAGTATATATAAAGAACTAAAGAAGCTGAAAAGCAGCAAACCAAGTAATCCACTTAAAAAATGGGGAGCAGAGCTAAACAGAGAATTCTCTGTAGAGGAATATCAAATGGCAGAGAAGCACTTAAAGAAATGTTCAACCTCGTTAGCCATTAGGGAAATGCAAATCAAAACAACCCTGAGATTTCACTTTACACCCATCAGAATGGCCAAGATGAAAAACTCAAGGGACAACACATGCTGGAGAGGTTGTGGAGAAAGGGGAACCCTCCTCCACTGTTGGTGGGAATGTAAACTGGTACAACCACTCTGGAAATCAATCTGGCACTTTCTCAGACAACTAGGAATAGCGCTTCCTCAAGATGCAGCCATACCACTCCTAGGCATATATCCAAAAGAGGCTCAAGTACACGAAAAGGACATTTGCTCAGCCATGTTTGTAGCTGCTTTATTTGTAATAGCCAGAAGCTGGAAACAACCCAGATGCCCCTCAACTGAAGAATGGATGCAGAAATTGTGGTACATCTATACAATGGAGTATTACTCAGCAATGAAAAATAAGGAAATCATGAAATTTGCAGGTAAATGTTGGGACCTGGAAAGGATCATCCTGAATGAGTTGTCCCAGAAGCAAAAAGACACACATGGTATATACTCACTCATATAAACATACAACATAGGATAAACCCACTAAAATCGGTACATCTAAACAAACTAAGCAAAAGAGAGGACCCTAACTAAAACGCTCAATCCCCATCCTGAAAGGCAAAGAGGATGGACATCAGAAGAAGAAGAAAACAGGAAACAACCTAGGAACCTGCCACAGAGGGCATCTGAAAGCCTCTGCCCTGCAGACTATCAAAACTGATGCTGAGCCTGATGGCCAACTGGTGGGCAGAGTGAATGGAATTTTATGTTAGAAGTGGGAAATAGCAAGAGCTGGAGAGGACAGGAACTCCAGGAGGAGAGCAACAGAACAAGAAAATTTGAACACAGGGAACTTCCCAAAGACTCATACTCCAACCAAGGACTATTCATGGAGATAACCTAGAACCCCTGCACAGATGTAGCCCATGGCAGTTTAGAGTCCAAGTGGCTTACATAGTGATGGGAAGAGGGACTGCCTCTGACATAAACTGATTTGCCTGCTCTTTGATCACTTCCCCCTGAGGGGGGGAGCAGCCTTACCAGGCCACAGAAGAAGACAATGCAGCCATTCCTGATGTGATCTGATAGACTAAGATCAGAAGGAAGGAGAGGAGGAGCTCCCCTATCAGTGGATGTGGGGAGGAGCATACATGAAGAAAGGGGAGGAGGGTGGGGCTTATGGGGGAATACAAAATGAATAAGGTGTAATTAATAATAATAATAAAAAAAACAAGGAAATAAAAAAAATGTTGTAACGAAACACATTATTCTGTGTAATTAATATATGTTGATTTAAAATGTAAAAAAAAAAAAAAAAAAAACCTCACAGATTTCTTGTAAAAGTAATTTCAGGTTGACAAGAAAATTATGATTTTGACAGGAATGAGTTCTTTTAACTAAGGCATGGTATCCTCCTATTAAAATATTTTATCTGGTGATAGTATGTTCTCAAAACTCTTTAGTATCTGTTATTTGAGCAAAAGGAAGTTGGGAAGCATATACTCTCACAGGTGCCCTGTAGTCCTACCCTCTTGAAATGCTCCTGGAAGGCTAAGATGTTCTAATCTCAAGGGAGACTCATGCACCTTCCCTTTGGCTATCACAATCAAGATTATAGACTCTAAGTAACTGAAATTTTCCTAGAGGTTTCCTGCTGGAATAGGAGAAGGCTGAAGCCTGGTGTCAGTTGTAGAGAAAGAATCTAAAACAGTTCTGACATCTTGTCAGACATCTTCTAGAACAGATTAGAGGCCAGATGATGCTGGGTCAGTGGTGGACAGGACCATACCTGCTTAACTATGAATGCACTTGCCTTCCTTCTATTTAAGCCCAAATTTCATGTTAGGACCCTCATAGACATATCATTGGAACACTAATTGTTCTTCTTCCTAGTGGGGTCATATTGAAGAGGTTCTTTTCTCTGCTTTTCACTATTGTCTGATTCTTAATTGGCTTACTAAGCACAGGTAACAGAGCCTTTCTCACATCTGTTAGAGCTTTCAGGCCAGAGTCTCTGACCCTGACAACTCTGGTAGCATGCTCAGGCCTACCTCTTGTTCTTCACCCTTGGGCTCCCCACTACTGCCTCTTGGTGTGTGTTCCAAGACACAGTGGGGAAGACATTTGCTGTAGGCAACCCAGGTTTATATAAAAACTCAAATAAGTAATTGATAAAGGATTCAAATTATCAACAAGCCAAGTTAGCTTCTCTTAGCTCAACAAACTAGTGGAGATGCAAAGCTGGGCGAGAAGGTAGGATCTCTCTCTCATACATACTCTGTCTCTCCCCCCCCCTCACACACACACACACAGACATGCAAACTGACTTTAGAAAAGCTACTTGAGGAATAGTTTAGCATTACTCTCATAAGTGAGCAAATTTTTTATGTGAAAATTACCCACATCTTGTAGCCCTGCTGTCCCACATTAGGTTTACGTGTGCAAAAATGTGTGTGTGTGCACGCACATGCGTGCACGATAGGAGGTGATCTCAGAATGCTTGCCTCAAAGCACTAGCAACCTGTCATGAATTCCTGAAGACTAAAATAGACAAAACAAACAAACAAACAAAAAAGCCAAGTTCATACCAAAGAACAGAAATAAAAATGAATCTACTTGCAACTCACTTTATTGCCATAGATTTACACAAAGGAAAAGATCTTAGGGAATGCTTGTAACATATTTATATGAGTTTTTTAAAACAGAGAAAAACTAAGCACTATTGTTAGGCGAGGGGTGTGCATGCAAACATGCACGTGATTAGATAGAGTAGTTGTCACAGAATTTAGGAAAGAATTACTCCTGAAAGAAGAAGAGGAAGTCAGGGAGTGAAGTCATGAATATATATGAGGCTGGTAGATTTCTGGCAAGATTGTATTCACATTTCAAAAATGGCAGTACATGTTACTTTACCATCATTCTTTAAAATTTATATCTATTCACTGATTTTACCTATGCTAATCATATTTCAGTTGTTTCTTTTTTATGATAAAATAAAAGAATAACAGTGGACAGAATCTGTCTGTAAGCATTTCACCAGACTTAGGCGATCTGTCCCATCCTCTTCACAATTTTTCAGTGAAGACACAATTTTTTGGTGAAGCTGAAAGAAGAAATAACATCAAAAAACAAAGGTGCATAATTCTTTGAGCAAAAAAAAATGTAGGTTAATGAAAAGGCAGTTGGAAACAGCTCAAACAACCATGGAAAATTAAGTTTTTGGCTTGCCAGTCCTCTGGCTTTGTGGCACAGAACATGTCTGAGTGCAATTTTAAGTGCCCTGGACCCAGATCTACTGCTCTCTCTGCTACACAGAGGTGTGCCTCCGAGGGTTCCTGTAAACACCTGCTTCCCTCTGAGGCATTTGTGCATCTTATCCATCTCTGTTCTGGTTAAATTTATCCATATCTCTGCCTAGAGAAATCAAAATGATGTTCATTTCTGATACATGTGAATAAAAGGCACAGGTTAAAAACCTAGAATTCTTTTTTTTTTAATTTTTTATTAATTACACTTTATTCATTTTGTATTCCCCCATAAGCCCCTCCCTCCTCCCCTCCCAATCCCACCCTCCCTCCCCTTTCTTCATGTATGCTCCTCCCCACATCCACTGATAGAGGAGGTTCTCCTCTCCTTTCTGATCTTAGTCTATCAGTTCTTGTCAAAAGTGGCTGCATTGTCCTCTACTGTGGCCTGGTAAGGCTGCTGCCCCCTCAGGGGGAGGTGATCAACGAGCAGGCCAATCAGATTATGTCAGAGGCAGTCCCTCTTCCCATTACTATGTAACCCACTTGGACACTGAACTGCCATGGGCTACACCTGTGCAGGGGTTCCAGGTTATCTCCATGAATAGTCCTTGGTTGGAGTATGAGTCTCTGGGAAGTTCCCTGTGTTCAAATTATCTTGTTCTGTTGCTCTCCTTGTGGAGTTCCCGTCCCCTCCAGCTCTTACTATTTCCCACTTCTTACATAGAATTCCATTCACTCTGCCCATCAGTTGGCCATCAGGCTCAGCATCTGCTTTGACAGTCTATACTGCAGAAGCTTTCAGAGGCCCTCTGGGGCAGGTTTCAAGGTTGTTTCCTGTTTTCTTCGGGCTTTCAGAGGCCCTCTGTAGCAGGTTCCAAGGTTGTTTCCTATTTTCTTTTTCTTCTGATTGTCCATCCTCTTTGCCTTTCAGGATGGGGATTGAACATTTTAGTTAGGGTCCTCTCTTTTGCTTAGTTTGTTTAGATGTACAGATTTTAGTGGGTTTATTCTATGTTGTATGTTTATATGAGTGAGTATATACCATGCGTGTCTTTTTGCTTCTGGGACAACTCACTCAGGATGATCCTTTCCAGGTCCCAACATTTACCTGCAAATTTCATGATTTCCTTATTTTTCATTGCTGAGTAATACTCCATTGTATAGATGTACCACAGTTTCTGCATCCATTCTTCAGCTGAGGGGCATCTGGGTTGTTTCCAGCTTCTGGCTATTACAAATAAAGCTGCTACAAACATGGTTGAGCAAATGTCCTTTTTGTGTACTTGCGCCTCTTTTGGGTATATGCCTAGGAGTGGTATGGCTGGATCTTAAGTACAAACCACAGAAGGTGCTTCTCAATTAAAATGCAGAAAGAGAGTTTCAGAAAAGATTGTTGAGTATGTCTCAGAATTGTTGAGAAAATGGTGAACTGTCTTACTTTTTTCTAATAAATTACTTGGATAAAGGCAACTTAATGGCAAAGGGATTTATTTTGCCTCGCAACTCAAGAGTACATTCCATAATGGTAGAAAAACAAGGCAATAGGAGCTTAAATCAGATGATCACATTGAAATCACAACCAGGAAGAAGAGAGCAGTAAGTGTTTTCTCTGCCTTACTCTCATTTCCACAGTTCAGGATCCCAGAAGGAGGGATGGTATCAGCTACAGTGGGCAACTCATCCATCTCATTAACCTAATCAAGATAACTGTTCACAGGCCTGTCAGGTTTATCACCCAAGTGGGTCTAGTTTATGCAACTCGGTAATTAGGATTAGCCATCCTCAAGAATCATACCCATCTTCAGCTTCCAGAAACAGTGTTTTAAACCTTGCAGTAGGACCAATCTTGGAAAGATAGATGGTTGCAGCGTTGGGAGAGAAGTTCAGATTTTCAATGGTGGCCCATCCAGGAGCTAGAGTCTTCTGCTGCCACCTTAATGGGTACAGGAAGCACTTGGCCTCTAGGGCTTACAGCAGCTATGGCCTAATTCATGGAACCTTGTCACATGTTCTAATATCCACAAGACCACCTCAAGGTTTGTTTTCTGGGTTATAGCAATACTCTGGTGCTGTGTACCCATTTCCTGTTAGATTGAAAAATGCCATCCTACAGAAAGCTCCCTAAGCAGGAAGGTAAACACTGAAAGTAGCTTCCGGAAATCTTCAAACCTGACCAAATTCACTAGGCCCTTTCCTGCCAGAGTAAACAGTAAAGACCTAGAGTCCCCTTCAGATGGGAGAGAAGCTGAGCTATGAAGACTTGAGACCAACCAGACTAGCTGGCTGGAAGAAAACAGAAACCAGCTGAGCCACCTGGAACAGGTTTAGACCAGAGTCATTGCAAAAGGACACTCCGACTGTTGACCTGCCTGCAGGCTGTTGCAGTGAGCTCTTGTTTTCCAGCTTCTGTGAGCTGTCACCCATGCTGGGGTGGACTTCAATGATGCAACTGTCTTTGAGTCTTTTCTGCTCATGTATGTAATCCCTCAGCCATACTCCTATGTAGGCTTAGATTTTTCAACAAACCTACTTTATTTAGGGTTCTTAAACACTGCTACCTCCCTCCAACCCACTTTCTCCCACAGAGGTAAGGGAGAAAGAAGGTTATTAGGAAAAGGGGGATGTAGACCTTTTGTGAAATAGTTCCTTGGGTTGAGTTCACTCTTCATTGTCCAGATACCAGCAGTTCAGTCCAAAATGCCAAGACTAAACAGCAACATGAATCAGCACCATTCATCAGGACAAGTCAGTGAAAGCCGCAAGACTGTTGGATTGCCCCAGAAGTTCTCTGGAACACTCTTCTCTGCAAAGTGAAGTGTCGACGACGAGCGCAGACCAGTGCAGCGAAGTTGGTCCAAAAGCTGTTGTCTCACTCTTCATGGGCTTCTCTATATCTCCTCTCCTCAAGGTCCACCCACAGATGCTTTCAGCTAACCAACAGCACACATCTCGCAGAGGACAGCTCTCAGCAAAACATCAGTGCCCCCTCACAAGACAGCTTCCAGCAAAACATCGCATGAAACAACTCAGTCTTCAAAAGAACCACAAACTTCTACTTCATTCCTGTAAGTTGTCTCAGTGAAATTCACTGAGTCTCCAAGTTGGATTTTGGTGGTATCAGTACTTTGGTCTGTCATGAGATCCCTGTCTAGGGAGAGAAGAGGTGAATGTTTGTCTCCACAGGAAATGTTTGATCACACAGCTGTGCAGCCAAAAACCCAGTGCTTCTTTCAGGTGACCTACCCATGCTGCTTTGCTCATGAAATGTTCCTTCAGGCAACTTATGTAATAATAAAATTTAATTACTGCCAATTTGTGAGTGCATGATTGATGATATTTTTAACCTTCCAGAAGAAGCAAGGAATTTCACCATCTGTTTGCTCTTTTTTTCCCTGGTGGAAATTTCTTAACCAATTTCTTGTGGTTACAATTTATCATTACTTCATGGGTATATTGTAACAGCTTTCCATATTGTTTAAAAGGGATTTGGTAGTCGGAAGGGTCCAGTTTAACCATTTGGGGAAGTAGTAAAAGTTCAGCTCACCAGGTGACTCTACAATTCCCAAGTGTCTAGATGAGGGCTGGTTGAAAATGATCAGAGCTGGTCCGATGTCAACCATTTCAGCCAGCAACCATATGGATTCCTCAGTACCAATTGTGGATTGAAGCTGCCTTGAATGAACTTTTACGATGGGTAGAGACTTAAAAATCTTAGAGAAGGGTTCTGTGTTTCTATTCTGGTAAGTAACTGAGACACTTGTTTCTACAGAGAGACCTTCATTCTCAAGGGATGCAAACTTCACATAGAGAGTGTCTATTTTTTTATCCAGAAACTAAGAGACCTGCTGAGAGAAAGGAGGAAAGAGGTAGGGAACACACAGAAAACCATTGAGATTCTATCTTTTCTTGTTTAAAACAATTTACAGCAATTTTCTCTTTTTTGATATATTATCATCATTATTGTTATTATTCCTGTTACCTTAGACAATCACTTGCTTATTATTAGCACAGATTTTTTAAATAGTTTTTATAACAAAGCCTCAGATATATACATGGGCAATTTTGCTTTTTTCCCCCTATGGTTTAATGTTCAAAGTACTTAAGGGAAAAATTTTGAAATTTGTGGGCTCCTTCCACTATGGTGTCTGGTTTAGAGGGGGTTAATCATGTGGCTGTGGATATACAGGTGCATAGGTAGATGGATGGATGATGGATGGATGGATGGATGGATGGATGATTATATGGATGGATGGTGGATAGATGATAGATGGATGGGTACATGAAGCTGTAGATATTGCCACAGCCCTAGAGGAAATGAATTAGGGGAGGGCTGATGAGTCCAAGAGAAAGACTGATGCTTAGCACCCTGGGAACCTCTGAAAGTCTGCTGCTCATTTTCCTAAGAAGGAATCTGTTTCTCCCTTCTTCTCAGATTGAGACTATCTTTATGCAACTTGCTTTTGCTTCTCTCCAACTTTGAGGTAACAGTTTAGTAAGTATCCATGCTTGCTTTTGTTGCTGTGATAAAACACTGACTGAAAACAACCTGATGAATGAGTTTGTTTAACTTGCAGAGTACAGTCAATCAGTAAGGGAAGTCAAGGCAAGAACTGAGACAGAAACCACTGAGGATGAGGAATACTATTCAGCTAAGTTTCTTTTATAGCCCAAGACCACTTGCCCTCAGTGGGATGGGTCCTCTTTGTCAAGTAGCAATTAGAAAAATGCCCCACAGACCCACCCACAGTACCATGTGGTGGAAGCAGTTCTTCAGTTGTGGCTCTGTCTTCCCAGATGACTTGTATCAAGATGACAAAATCTAACCAACACAGTAAAAATCTTCTGAAAATGTATATGTATACATGGAAACTGCACAGGTTCTCTTTCACTCTCCTCCTCTATCTCCTTTAAAATTTATTATTATTATTGCTGTTAATATTTTAAAAATTATTTCTAAATGTATAGTGTTATGCCTTCATGTATATCAGTACATCATGTATGTGCCTGGTTCCACTGGAGGCTAAAAGAAGGCATTATATCCCATGAGACTAGAGCTACAGATTGTTGTGTGTTACCATGTGGGTACTGCAAATCAAACCAGGGCCTTCTGTAGGAGCAGCCAGCACTCTTACCCACTGGACATATCTTAGCCCTGTTATTACTTATAAAAGTTGCATCTCATTATTGTTGTAATTGCACAAACTAAAGATGCAAACACTTTCATGCCTAGTCACTATCTGCAGTGCATATATTCTGTTCATTTTCACATTTTACATTACAGCATAGTATATATAGTGTACATATGTCAGAGATAATGACCATCTGAGTGGCAAATAATTTCAGGTAGGCAGACTTTGCCTTTACTATTCTTACACTGGCATTTGTGAACCAGCTTTTACTGTGATACCAGGTATTGTTTCTGGGGTGCCTGTCTCTTCTGTCACCTCTGAGAACATTTTTCATCCACTTTTCAATTATGTGCATAGTTGGCTATATCTTATTATACTTTTAGGTTAAAAAACAGTGTAAGAGAAGGTTTACCATTGTTTTCTCCAATAGGGTAGTTGTAAAAGCACATTTTAAGATTAAATGGGTTTTGACTGGTATGAATCAGGACAAAGAAGGCCTGGCTATCTGAACTCTTGACTGGCCAACTGGCTGACAGCTGTGACATTTGTTGATGGGACATTTCTGCTGGCAGCAGTATTCAGGTGTAGCAAATATCTGGAGGTCTATATACCAGTTGATTATTAGTCTACAGTACAGGGTCCAGAAAATATTTTATGTCTTTCAAATGCATCTTTGACTCACAGGCTGTTGGGACCTCACCATACTCAACCATGCAGCCATCTGAGAGCTCATCAAACAGCTCCAAAATGACACCATATCTAGAGCCAAAAGAAAACATTGGAGAGGAGGGAAGCTTGAACTGGAGACAAGTGGCCTGAAATCATGCAGATGATCTTGGGTATGTTGCTACAAGTCTATGGATCTCCCTTTGCCTCTCTTGAACTAGCATTGGTACTGTGTCTTATGTGTCTCCTGAAAGCATGGGTGGGAACAGGCCTTTTATCCACAATCAGTGCTTCAGGGTCCTATCTAAACGAGGGACTCCAAAGCCATGGCAATCCAGGACATGAATGGATGGCCACCAGAGTCTGTGTGTGGAAAGCCAAATGATTAGAGGAAAATGTGAGTTAAATTATAAGATTCTGGAGAGTCAGACAGAAGCAGTAATGGCAAGGAACCAGCACAATCTCTCAGGAAATTACGTCACCTTGGAACTAAAGTCAGAATCCTCCATAGGAGCAGCATGGGCTGGTTCTCCTTTAAAGAAAATATATCCTGTTTGCATTTATTTCATGTGTGTCAGGGAAGGTGGTGTACACATGCCAAGCAGCATCTATGGAGGCCGTAGGACAGCTGTCAGAATACTCTGCTTCTACCACGTGGGTCCCAAGCATTGAATTTGTGTCTGCAGGTGGGTTGATCCAACTCGCATCCCAATTTATTCTTAAAGGGAAAAATAGTGCAATTGAAATTATCTTAATTTTTTTGTTTCTGCTTTCCCCAGAAATTCCTCCAGAATGACTAAAGACTTATTTGAAAAAAAAAAAAATTGGCCAGTGCTTTAGAGGGATGTTTATTGTCTAGATTCTTCTCCCAAAAGTCTAGAAAAACAAGGAAATGAATTTTGGGACTTTCAGTGAATGTCTATAATTCCTACAGTCATGTTCACAGCCACAATTCAGTACCAGTTATTTAAGCTCAGCAAGAATTTCAAGGCCGGGAGGAGCCTCTGTGGTGGACAGTGTTGGAACGCTGCCTGTGGGCTCTCAGCAGCCTCCCAGGTAAGGAAGCAAGAGCCACTGCACTCCCTGAAGTAGGCAGCCAGTGAGCTGCACATCTCGCCCAGCAAAACCCCAGGTCTGATTCCCCTCACAGAAACTTGGCAATTCCTCAACGCTTAATTGAGGTAATTATTTGGTACCCTAGCATGAAAATAAAAGGAACGGCATTGCATTGGTAGAATTTGAAAATGATGAGCAGGATGGAGCTGCCAGAGATGCTGAATAAGGGTTTAAGGTCACATCATCCCATGCCATTGAGGATTACTATGCCAAACAATAACTCTTGGAAAAGCCTTTTGTACAAAGCTGGTGTCTACATTATTTGTTGTGATAACCTTTGGTGAATGCATTTTAATGGCTGGAGTGAAGGTGAAGATTTGGGGTAGGAATCACTTAATCTTTCATAAACTTTGTGGACTATGAAATAGGAAGTCTTAATTTTGTTTAACACACTTTTTATTTGTATTCCGTGTGGCAGAGGAGAAAGGAAACAGCCATTAGATTTAGGTTTGTTTTTTTTTTTAATGGATTAACTAGATTTTGTTTTAAATTGCATTTCTAGGGAAACTTATTTGTTCACTCATTTTTTTTTTATTTAGGAGTTTATGTATTCCAGAATAGCCCCCAAAATCACAGAAGACAATTTTGAACTTCTGTCCTCATATCCCCCCTCCACATACACACCCAAGTACTGGAAGCATAGTCCTGTGCCATCGTAGCCTGTTTACGTGGTGCTGAAGATCAAACCTGGGTTTCATGTGTGCTATAAAAGCACTGTACCACTGGTCAACATCCTTAATACCCCCCAACTTATAATTTCTGCATGTTGCCATTCAAATTTTGTAAAACAGAAGTATTATGAATTGGATACTAGGAAATTAGTTTGAGTCTAACTTTAAACTAATTGTATGAATAATGGATATTTGCTGTTTTATTAGTAATACCTCAAGAGTAGATAAGATAGGCAGATTTTTCAGCTGACTAGCTGTGCATTCACTCTAAATTCCTGCACAACTGTGACCCAGTACTGCAGGAATGGGCCAGGACAAGCAGGCCACCTGCTCCTGCAGGAATGCAGCCACACACCTGCTTCCTCACATAACGGCTGAAGCGGACTTCCTGCTGCAGTAGCCTTTGAGTACCTGAGAGAGATCCTGAGGCACAAGCTTGAACTGTCTACTCATTGGTCCTTTACCAGAGAAAGCTTAACAACCCCTTCTTAGCATATAGGTCACCATAGTTGGAAGGCCTTGCTCTAAGGAGAGGGTCATGTCTGGAACCATCATAATGGCTTTTAAGATCTAAGTCACTCAAATAATTTTTCATTTTCCCTCCTTGAAGCCTGCATTGCAACAAGCCACTCATTGCTTTTTCCCTTCCTAAGAATGACCCCTGCCACGCGGATCAGAAGTGTTTATGAATGGCTCCCTTAGTATAGAATAATAGTCCCTGGCTCTTGGTTCCTTAAACAGTAGTCTCCGAACTCCCAGGGTCTGCATTTCCCAGGGCCTTCCTACGATTTTCTTATTTGGAGTACAGCCCAAAACAACTGAATGACAATCTGTCTTTAAAAAAAAAAAAAATACCTGAAGTTACAGTTTGTGTGTGATGAGTCCTCTGCTGGTTCATGTGTTTGAACACTTGACCCCACAACTGGTAACACTTCCGGGAGGCTGTGGAACTGTTAGGGAGTGGGCCCTTTGTGTGACTTCTGGTGAAACATGAACAAACATCTTCTCACTCCAGGAAGGAAACCAATAACAAAGCAAAGAAACAATGCTACCAAAGTATACTTTGGTAAACCAGAGGACTTATTGGGCTTCCTTAGAGGAATATGGGTGAGAGGTTCCTTAGAGGAGGAGGAAGGACTCAAAGACAGCGCAGTCACCATAAAAGCCCACCTCAGCCTGGATGGCAACTCATGAACCCTGCATCCCTGAAATTCCGTGTGACTTGTCTGCAACTAAACACTAAAATAGTCTCTTCTCGGGAGTCTTTACTGCTTAGAGAAACTCAGAGAGAAAGGAAGGTCCATCTCCTCTCTATCCAGAGGCAATCTGTAATTCCCCAGGGGACAAATACACTTCCTCCCTCTCCCTTGTTTCCTTCCCCTTCTCCCTTATTCCCAACCTCCCAGTCTTTGTCTTTTATTCCCTGTCCGCTGTTTCTCTGGAGCAAATAAATCTTCTTTGTGCTGAGAATTTGGTGTGAGAAATTGGTCTAGGGGGTCCTGATCTGATACCTTTCCTTTGAAAAGCTCAGTTGATGGTGTGCTTGGCCTAGGGTGTAAGAACACTGGGTTTGGTCATAGCACCACATACAACTGCATGTGATGGTACACGCCTCTAATTCTTGCACTCTGAAGGTAGAGGCATGAATGTGAAAAATTCAGAGTCATCCTAAGCAGCATAGGACATTTACAACCAGTTTTGGATACAAAGAGCTCTGTCTCATAAAACATATAGAATTTAGGAAGGGAGGATATAGATCAGTAATTACTGAGATTTGCTGTGTATACACAAAGCCTAAGGCTTAACTTGTACTACCATATTACAAACAGAAACATACATGGTGAATATCAGGTTTTCTAAAGGACCAGAAGCAATGACTGAATCCATATTAAGTGGGGATTCATGGAGTGGATTACAGGCTGTGGTCTTATTCCAACAACAGCTGTCTCCCAAAGGAAAGTTCAAGGATCCAAAAGCTTTTCAGTTTATGAGGCTAAATATCTAAGGTGATCTTGAGTGTATGTTGGAATCCCAAAGACATTGGCTCCAATTCCAATGAAGGGATGCCTCTGTTTAAGGATAGATGAACTCAAAAGAGGGATGCAGACCAAAGGCAAAGGCTTACTTCTCCCAGGATCCTTTGTACAGCCTTCCACCAGGTGTGGCCCAGATTTAAGGTGGGTCTTCTGACTTCAAATAATCCAGTTTTATGGCAAGCCTTCCCCCACTCAAAAAATCCATCTTGGAGGAGGTCAGCTTCATGAAGCGCATGTCAGTTAACTGTTCAGTGCCAAATGGTCAGACTGAAAAATACATAATCGAGTAATATTATATGAACTAAGAAAGTTATATTTAGGAATATATATATATATATATATATATATATATATATATATATTTATATATATCATAACAATGAATGGAAGAAAAGGCCATAAATTTGAAGGAAGAAGGGGAAAATGTGAGGGTTTGGAGGATGGAAAAGGAATGGGAGAGAAGGGCAAGGCCTGCCAGAGCCATGCTTTCCATGCTTGAGCTGGCCAGAGACCTTTCATTGACTACACCCTCAGGAGAGCATCATGGTAAGACACAAATGACTCACTGATATAAGACTCCAACATTACAGTTATTTTTATAAAACTGTGATTGTTTTTCAGTTTCTCTCTTAACCTGGATATCACATAAATAATTAAGACTCCATTATATTATTTAAACACACTTCACAGCACAAGAACCGAGCAGTTTTTACCTTATTCTTAACCCTCTAAGCTAATTTGGCTTTCTTCCAGCTTACATCTCAGAGATACATGCATTTTGTAGCTTTTTTGTTCCAGATCCTTCTCCTGATGTCACTTGGACCTCTCCCATGGCTGAATCCCTACTTCCTCTTATAAATCCTCTTCCCCTGGCTGACAGGAAGTCCAGCCCTATTCTCTCAGCAGCTCAGCAATTGGCTGTGACATACTAGGGAACAACTGGGGAGCAGTGTGTATACAACATTGACACAGGAGATTCTCAGAACAAGGATTGAAACAAGATATGGAGCTGCAGAAATCAGCATTTGAATTACACAAGAACCTTATGCCTACATCACCCTCTTTGGTGTAATAAAGCCTCTTTTTCTTACAATAAAAAACTATATGTAATAATAACAATTATGCAAAATATGAGGTAAGATTTACATTTGTATATTTGGCACCCTGGGGTAAAGTATTTGACTATCTACTAATTTCTTTCATCCTAAATAACTTTAAGTTTAACAGTGAGACTATAAATATCTAGTCTTCAACCCCATCAGAGACTTAAAAAAGAATAAATATTACCTAAATATGTAAGAAGTGCAGGCAAGCAAATTCCAAAAGTATAGAAATGGCAGAGATATTTGGCTGTCTGGAAAATCCCCCAACATTTCTTCATAATGTTGGAGCATCATCTTCAGCCTCCTGGCTCAGAACATTTTACAGGCTTTTCTGTGAAGCAGGAATTATAAAGGACTTGCCTACCTTGTCTTTGCAAAGCTCAGCAGTCGACTTTCTTTCATCCAGTTTGTCCAGTTGAGACAGTAATTGACACAAGGCATTTTCTCACCCAGTGGCTAGCTTGCCACATAGGAAGACTTTGATGCTCTTTGAAGTAGCACAGGGGTGCTGCCAAGAGCAGACCTGTTTTATTATCAGAAACTTTAAGTTAATAAAAATCTTTAAATGTCATATTCTGTAGATCTCTGCAATTTTTTAAACCATTTATCTGTCTATCTATTTTATCTGCATTGCTTGTCTCTAGTTATTTTTTAACCTGTCAATCTAGAAAGCATATTTTTGTAATTACCCAAACTAGTATTTAACATAACCAAGAGTTTGATTGTCTGCCTGTTAATATGCATTTCTTAATTATCCTAAACAGTTGCTAATATCAGCTTTCAAAAGGACTAGAATGTAAAATTGCAGTTTTAAAAATTACATAAGCACAATACCTCAGCATGTTATAACAAAATATCTATACCAATGTGAGGTTTATAGCTTATTAATGTAGTCTTATTAATGGTCTCAAAGTAGATTCAATAACCAACAATTTTATTTATCACTCCTACAATCAACCCCTTTAAAAACAATAACAGATATCTATCACCCATACAATGACCAAAAACCATCCACCCCCTCTTGGAAATAGGGCATAGTTTTTTTTTTTTTAATTAATTCCTTCTGATTTGGGATATAATTTCTCTTTTGGGTGTGGGCATGCAAGAAAATCGGGATATTGCCCAATCTTAAGAACGTTAGCTGTAACTTTTGCTGTCTAGTCCTTGAATGCTTATAAAGTTTAGAGCTTAACTGAACTCCTGACTGGAACAGTCTGTGATGATAGACAATCTAGCTTGCCATTGTAAAATTGTCTGAGATGCAGATTTTTAAAAAAAATCATTATTAAGGCAATCTGTGAGGATGGATTATCTGGGCTACTTTCTTGTCTTCTGTGTGTGTGTGTGTGTGTGTGTGTGTGTGTGTGTGTGTGTGTGTGATCCTCTTACTCTGCAAAATATTAATGTTAAAAAGTATTATATATTTTTGTAATAATATATGTATGAGCTATGCACTGAGCACAGTTCAGATAAAGATGACTCTCTGCTCTCTGTCCAAGCAGGTAAGACACCAAACTGTAATATAAATTTTTATGTATGTCATTTAAAAGAATAGAATGATAAGTCCTGAGGATTTTGTAGCCAAATATTTATTGACTATGCACCTGTTGAAGTCCTGACTGGAGTCATTTCCGTGTCTCAATCAGCCTCAGAACTATTCCCATGTGGATGGATAAGCAAATTATGTTACCTATTCTGTTTGGTCTTCTTGATTTCTTTCCATCTGTTGCAGCCAAGATCTTCTGTAGGTCTTCCTCTGTCAAATCTGATTTCGGTCAGTTTAGATGGAATCCATAGCTTTTTGCTTCCTGTTGAGACAAGAACATCTTCCTGTTGAGACAAGAACATATTCTCCTCCCCAACGCAACATATTTCCTGTCTTTCATTTTGGAATTAGGACTTTTATATGTTGGTCTAATTCAGCAGTCCTTTCTAAAACCTGGTGTATCTTAGCAAGTGTGCTTGTCTCATTTAAAAATTTTACAATTAATAAATAATTTAAGCTATTTTGGGTAGATGTTATTATATTCACCTACTATTTTCTGACCACCTTTTAAAATTATTGTTAGATTTTTTTCATTGTTGTTTGACCTATATGATTATAAGTTATATCTGTGACAGGTTTCATGTCATGTCTAAAAATGTTGTTGTATCCCAATGGATACACATACTGAAGCACCATCTGCCCCAATTTGCAAAGGCATCTCCAAGACAGTTACCATCTCTAACAAATGTGTGATCTTAGAATTCTGCCCTCCAGAATTTAAGGCAAAAGCCCATGCAAATTCTGAATATGAACCTATTGGGCATGGTGCAAATATTTCAGTTCTCCAAACTGAAATAGAGCACACAAGCCACTGTATTACCTTGTTCCAAGGCAACACCAACCAGATTCTGCATTTCTAATATAAACCTTTGTTCAGTAATTGAACCTTGAAAATAAACATACAATATCCAATCTGACCATGTTGCCTTATAGCTGATTCCTTTCTATCCAGCACCTTAATGGGCTGCCATTCTGTAATTTTTTTCAAGTCTGTTTGGATTTTCCTTATCTGGAACTACCTCTTTTGGTGTTTTTCTATGTTCCATATTGGATTTCTTTGAAGGTTCCATATTTTGATTCAGAGATTCCTCCAACCATTATTCTAGCGCCTTTAATTTGGCATCTAATTTCTCAGCCTCTTTTTTCTCCAAGTCTGTCTTTTTCTGATCTCTTCCAAAGAGGAAATCATCACTGAAAAAAAAAAAAATCATTCGTCTCCTAAGAGAAACAAACTCAAATGGAATCCAGAGCATGATGTCAGTATGTCTTCCTCCATTTTTAAGATAGAAAAAAAACTATTCTTTAATCTCAAAAACCTCTCCCTAAGGACTTTACTTTCTTAGACTCAGCTTTCTTCTAGACCTTAAAAGCTCAGAAGCTTGAGGTTCTGATTCTTGAGGTTCCCTCTTGCTTCCAGGGAAATGCTTTGTTTCTGCCTGCATCAAGGGATCCTGACCCCTTCCCCACTCTGAGAAGTTATGGGGTCCACAAGTGCTTGTTCCTCTGGCCTGCCATAGTCAGGCTAGCAAGAGCCTCTACTCAAAGGAATTTAGTTCCTTGCTTTGGAGAGGAAAGTCTTTTTTCTGTAGCAAGGACTTCCTAAAAGAACTACCTCTCTGTGGTTTATATCAGTTTTTGTTTTTCTGCAGCCAGCTGGAGGCCTTGCTGCTCTGCAGGGAATCTAATCAAGAAGTTGTGAGATCCTGTCTTAGAAACTGTAGTTGCTCTCTTAATGAAGAGAACTAAGAAGCTGTTTTTCGTTTAAGTTTAGATTCTATGTAAGTTCTGGCTATATTTGTGTAAGTTCTGCCACAACTTGCTCTACCAAAATGTCAGGGTTATTTTTATAAAACTAACTGTTTCTCAGTTTCTCTCTTAACCTGGATATCATACAAATAATTGCGACTCCATTATATTATTTTCACAAGCTTCACAGGACAAAAACTGAGAAGTTACTATTGTATTCTTAACCCTCTAAGCTAATTTGGCTTTCTCCCAGTGTACATCTCAGAGATACTTGCACTTTGTAGCTTCTTGATCCAGCTCCTTCTCCTGATGTCTCTTGGACCTCTCCCATCGCTGAATCCCCTACTTTCTCTTCCAACTCCTCCACTAACTCCTACTTCCCTGGCTGGCAGGAAGTCCAGCCTTATTGTCTCCCCTGTTCAACAAGTTAGCTGTTAGTTGCTTTATTGAGGAGCAGTGTGTATATAAAACCGAGACAGAACATTCTCAGAACAAGGACTGCAACCAGGTCTGGGGGCGGGGTACAGAGATCAGCATTTGAATTACACAATATCCTTACGCCTAGCCTATGCTCTGGAGTCACCTGGAACATCCAAGCATGCTTGGGACCTAAAGAGACTCTGCATTATGGGATATGGGAGCTGCAACAGTGTCCATCGGCATTCTGAAGATGTGCCCAAGAGACTTTCATGAGTAGGAACACTCAAAGGAAAAAACCTCAGATGACACAGGGAAGATCAGGTCTAAGAAGTTCTGTCCAAAGCGGTTTGAGTGGAGAAGTAATACATCTTTGAAGTTGGTCTATCCCACAAGGGAACCATCTGGAGCCTCGTATAAGTAGACCAGACCCCCCCTTCCAGTTCATTTAATGGGTATAAACGAAGGAGCTTAGATACTCAAAGCATAAGTGGGGATTGAAGTGAAAGTTTCTGGTTTCTTTGGAAACTCAGTTGTGTCGCATGAATGTTTTTTTTTTTGTTTTGTTTTGTTTTGTTTTGTTTTGGTCCCAAGTGTGGGATGTGGGAATGTTTTTTCCCCTTGGAAAACAGCCCTAGTAAAAAGCCATGTGATGTTTGTCAGTTGGAAACTACCTCATGTGAGGGGTGTGGTTTCTGTTTTGTTTTGCTTTCTTTTGTTTTTTGAGACAGGGTTTCTCTGTGTAGCCTTGGCTGTCCTGGACTCAATTCGGTAAAACAGGCTGGCCTCAAACTCACAGCAGTCCACTTCCCTCTCCCTCCCTGAGTGCTAGGATTAAAGGCATGCACCACCTCACCCAGCTTGAGGGCATGGTTTCTGCTACCTGGAAAACATCCTTGTGTGGACTCTGAGAAGGAATAAATACAAGTCCACAGACAGCGGGACACTTTTTGCATCACTAAACTATGCAATGGTTCAGATCATTGTGCTCATTTTCGTAGACAGAAATGTTCCAGAGAAGTTCTCATGCTTCTTTGGCAGGTTTTGCCACTTTGATGGACTTAATGCCATTTGGGCAGTCTTACCTCTTCTGCTGAGTGGTACCACTGTTGATGTTGCTTGCTGTTTGCTGCTGCTGCTATGGTTTGTTGCTTTGCTGGTTGACTAGACTGCTGGAATCCTCACGACTGAGATTGGTATATTCCCAAAGAACCCAATGGCCCTAATAAGAGGAAGTAGCCTAAAGATGCCTACATCCCCTTTCTCTACTAATCTTCTAAGATCAGTGGTTTGGAAAGGAGGCAGAGGTGTTTAAGAACATTAAAGTAGGTATTTGAAAAATATTACAGGCGAGGTCCAATGTGGGACTCAAAAATGTTAGTTATTTTTATAAAACTGTTTTGCAGTTTCTCTCCTAACCCCATTATCACACAAATAATTGGGATTCTATTATTTTAACAAGCTTCACAGCACAAGAACTGATCTGTTTTAACTCTATTCTTAACCCGTTAAGCTAATTTGGTTTCCTACCAGCATATATCCCAGAGATACTTTCTCTGATCCAGCTCCTCTCCTGATGTCACCTGGACCTCTCTGGCAGCTGAAACTTCTACTTTTTCTTCTAATTCCTCCTCCCCTGCTGGAATTAGAAGTCCAGCCTCTTCTCTACCTTGCTCAGTGATTGGCTGTAAGTTACTTTATTTGCATACCAGTGGACAATTGGGGAGCATTGTTTACACAACATTGAGACAGGAGATTCTCAGAACAAGAATTATAACCAGATATGGGAGCAGATACAGAAATCAACACTTGAATTACACAACAACCTTATACCTAAGGGGATGGACACTGTGAGGACTTGTATACTTTTAGTTTATGGTCATGTTGAGTGGCAGGCATGTGAGCCTTTGAGTGAGCAAAGGAAGCTTGACTGTAGCAGAGCAGATGAAGATGAGATGAGAGACCATTGGTCTGAGAGCACATGACTAGGGAAAGAGAACAGAGAGATGCCTCAAGGCTTCCCATGAAGTCCAGGCCTGAATGGTTATCACACTCATTCTTTCTGAATACATCTTTTTTTTTTTCTCTCTGCAACTTCCCTTTTATTTGAATGTGAAACAACCCCCAGAGCTTGGTACGTTTGAAGACTCAGTCCCTGGCTGACTGAACTGTGTTAGAAGGTTGTAGAGAGTAGGAGGTGTCATCCTGCAGGAGGATGTGCAGCACTACTGACGGACCTTGAGGTTTCATAGCCTAACGTGTTTCCTGTCTGCTTTCTGCCCCTTGACCACTCATATAGTAGAAACATCTATTCCATGTTCTGTCTCCATGTTTTCCTCTCCATGATGGACTATAAACCAAAAGAAGCCTTTCATTCTCAGGTTGTTTTTGTATCAAGCAGTTATTCACAGTAATGGGAGAAAAAAAAATCACCATTTATCCCAAGGAAGCCTAAATGCAGTCCTGTTATTTGCAGCTAGTTGTCAATGGAAACATTTTTAGTTTACAAGCAACCCAATGTGAAACATACTTTACAAGAAACAGGCACTTGACAATTTGGCATTATAAAAGTAAGTAAACAACAACAACAAAAACCCAGAGAAAATGTTCTGGAGAAGGATTCTTTTCCATTGTGACTTCACAAGTTGGTGCTCTGATTCATGCATTGGTTCCTTATGAGTCTTGCCAATACAAATTATTCCTCCTCCTCCTCAAGAGCCCAATCTTTCATGGACGAGGTGATAGTCTTCCTGAATCTGGAATCGGAGGTGACAGGCACAGCAGGCTCAAAGGCTAGGCATCTCGGCAGCTTCACACACTCTTTCCACATCTGTTGTCACAGACTGCCCAAGAAGCACAGGTGGCAGACATGGGGCAAGAAGAAGAGTTTTTGGTCTTTGATGAAGGTGACCACCCCAGGCTCAGACTCAGCGTCCCACAGAGAATGAGGTAATATTATAACGATTCAGCAGCCTTCTCTCATGCCTTTACATAAGCAAGCGGCCCAGAGGTGGGAAGGAGGCACTGGGAGTGATGCAAATGGTAGAAACGTGACAGTTAATGATGCTCATTTGTTATGAATGATGTGGGCTAGCTGAGGCCAGGCTTTAAAAATCTTTTCCGTAACAATCTACAACCGGTGTAGCTTAGGTCCTGGAAGCCTTGAGAAGGGTAGTGGAGGGATGAAGCAAGGACAGACACACAGACACACCTACAGTGAAACTGGAATCAGGTAAAATTGCTGCCTCTGCAACCAGGACCCTCAGGGACTTTTATTGGGCACAGCACAAGGGGACGGGTTAGTCTGAGTAGGAAGTTACTCTAGGTGAGCAGTCTCAGGCGATGATCATCTGGGAGATGGAAGCCGCAGTTGCTAGTCTTTGCTCGCACTGGTCAGTCAAGCACTCATATGGGAACTTGTGAAGAAAGTTTTTCCCTTCTTCTTGAGCCTGGTCCATATGAATAATGGCTTTGCCAATTTTCCATGTGTCCAAGGCTCTGGAGTCCTCTACATGGATGTGCCTACATCAACAATCCATTTTCAGTCAGGACTTCACTCACTCAAGCCTTTCTTCATTCCCTACAGTAACAGCACATGGGAAAACTCTGAAATGTCATCTTGGTGTCTTGTTTTCAAAGCTCCTATGTTGGGCAAGGTGAGACTTCAGAGGCGTTGGGTGTTTCAGTCCCAGCCTGTTTAGGCTGACATTATGTTACCTCAAAAGATTCCTTAAGCTCTTTGCCATAGTAAATCTCGAGAATTTCAGTAACTTCGCTAACATGTTTGCTTGCTTACTTATACTTCTGCCAATAAATCTTCCAGTTTTAACCTAACCACTAAAATTAATTTGTCCTTCTCGTTCTCAATGGTTGCATGTCTCTTTTTATGGGAATTTCCAAATCTCACTGGAAATCTTTTTTTTTTAAGATGATTTACATTTATTAAGATCAATTCCACAGTTTCTATAGTGATTTTGGTAGATCTATATTGAAATCATTGGATTCAGTTAATCTCATTTTCACTCTGGTCTCAATTTCCAGAAAAAAAATATTCTATTTATGAATATATTGTAAAATTATTGTGTAGAATGTAAAATGTCTTATTAACTACATAGTAGATCAATGCATCCAGATGTATGAAAAAAACACTGCAGTCAAACAAAACTCTAAGAGGTGGACCATCTATGGATATAACCTAGAACTTCTGCTCGGATGTGGCCCGTGGTAGCTCAGTAACCAAGTAGTTTTCCAAAGTAAGGGGAACACGGACTATTTTAACAGGATCTCAAGGGCAGGCTGTTTGACAACCCCCCCCTCCCCAGGGGAGGAGCAGTCTGTTAGGCCACAGAGGAGGACTTTGCAGCCAGCCCTGAAGATACCTGATAAAACAGGGTCAGATGAAAGGGGAGGAGGTCCTCCCCTATCAGTGGACTTGGAAAGGGGCAGGGAGGAGACCAGGGAGGGAGTGTGGGGTTGGGGAGGGAATGAGGGAGCGGGATACAGCTGGGACACAGAGCTCACTGGAAATCTTAAGAAAAGTGAATTGATGAGGAAAACGTAAGCCTGAAAAGAATCTAAAGATAATGGTGTGACTCTCGGGCTTCAGCTGTAAGTGTGTGTGGTGTGAGCTGATCGTAGCACAGAGATGGTCTCACTCTTCTTAAGAGAGCAGAAAGGAGGCTCAGATATCTGTGAGTCTCAACCAGGAACTCCCGCTACAGCTCCCAGGACGCCTGCTTAATGTTTCAGGCTTTAGAGCCTCCAAGCAGGCAGCAGAAAACAAAAACAAATCCCAGGCCTTACAACAACTGCTACCTTGAGATGTTTTTAGGCAGAAAAAAAAAATAGAATGTGTATATTGGGTACTCCCTTTGTAGCTAACCTGTAACCTCCAAGGGCCTAGCAAAGAGTAAAGTCTGGGTGGCTGGCTAGCTCTCCCACATGACTTTCTGCAGAGTGTCTCATGTTGCAATTTCGATAATTAGTAACGTAATTTTGATTTATTCTAGCTTCATTCTCCTAAAATGAGTCTAGCAAACTGGAACATGTGGCTTATTCTTGATCAAAGGACAAAAGCTGTTTTGGGACCCCTTTCCAGTTGAGATCAGAATCATCTTCCAGTGCTAATGTGAGATTCTCTTCACATACCAACATGGTCAATTTAAAATCTCACACAGCTTGTGCGTAGGTAGACTTCAGAGTCTGTGGACAGTGCTGAAAATAGTTGTAGCTCCCACATTAGGCATCAAGTGAGAGTCTGGTGCTGTCCCTGTTCTTTGTATGGCATATTCTAAACCTGCAGGAGGATGATCATGGACTTGCAAGGGTGTCCTTGGGCTTTGCTGTAGTGCCCCATACTCAGCCCACCAGCCTGGACACATGCTTTTTCAGAGTAGCTCTGTCCTGTCCCAGTTCCCGAGGTTGATTCTAGTAAACAAATATACCAAGAGGACATTGAGCTGTGATTCTGGATCCTGAAGTTCTTCCTGTAGTAACAGAAGAGAATTGCAACTGGGCCTGACTGTTTGAGATTTGTGTTCCTCTGCAGCCATCATGCACCCAGATTATCAGGCCGTGGAGCTTTGTTTCTGGCTCTGCATCCCAACACTCTCTTCAGATCAGATTTTTCTCTTACCATCCTTTGATGAGGCCTGATCACTATCTTCTTTCAAAATGTGCACTTTCTGTACAGACTCTGATAGATGTTCACTTAAGCCTTGCACAGTAGATGTGATTCACAAAAAGCTAATTTTTACACCTAAGATTTTTATACAAGATGTAAAATAAAAAGAAAACTACTGTTGGCATTGTCTATGCCTCCTAGCAGTTAATCAGCTAAGTTCAATTGAACCATTTAACTTAAGTGAAGAAACACCAAACATCATGATCCCATCTGCCTTGAATCTCCCCAAAAAATATGTTTTCAATTTTAGATGCTATGGTAACACTGTGCTTCTCTGGTCTTTCAAAGCACTTGGCAAAATGTTTTATAGCTTTCTCAGTAAATGGACTTGACTAAGAACTCTATTGAAATGCACTCTCCATATTAGTCACGCATTTATTCATTGCACACATTATAAAAAATTATTCAGCTGAACCCTTGCTTCTCCATAAATATTTCCCATTCTTCATCCCAGTGACTATTAAATGGCTTTTCACTCATGAGTTGTATTTTAAGTATGGGAAAAGGGAAGCACAGATGGAGTGAAGAAAGGAGGGAAGAAGGAAAGGAGAAAGGGGGAAGGAAGAAAGACAAGGAGGGGATTACCTTGATAACCTCTTCCAGACTAAAGTTGGTGACTTGTCCCTAACCTTGTGGTCTATTTAGTGTAATCTTTTCAGAAAACATCTTTTTGGGGCCTGGGCATGTGCCTCAGTGGTAAAACACTTGCCTAGCCTTTAGGAAGACTGAGTTTTATTTCTAGCACCACAAAATAAGTTAAGACAGAAGCCATCCTTTCCCTTATGTCATTTTTGCAAGTAATTCACTACTCTTGAGTTTTATCTGATACCACATCTCAGTGTTTTGTGCTATTTCTATTTTATAATGATGGCTTCAGCTGCTATTTCTAATTTTTATTTAATATATTACATTCTTAAATCCTCCTAGCCCTATTATTTTCCTCTATAGCTAAAGGATGAAAAGTTCAATATTTTAAAATGAGAAAAATGTTTTCAAATTTTCATTTTGAGTTTATAAAGCTCAGCACCATGTGAGGGACTGGGAAACAATGGGAAGGAAGATGCAGGCAGTCTTAACAACAAGTGTAGAGAACAGAGAATAATAGAGAATAAATTGCTATGTCATTCTGCATCTGTGAGGAACACTATGAATGAGACAGGATGCAGAAGAGAAACTTAACTGCACTGAGAACTACTGAAAATGCTCTAGTGAAGAGTGGGGGGTCTGAGGCCATTGCCAGGAATATAGAGTAAAGGGAGGCTTTCCAAAGAGGGTGGTGTAACAGTCCAAGGTCCTAAAGTTGGGTGGAGCTTGGTAAAGAAGCATTATCACAAGAACTCTAGTACAACTTGAGAAAAATCACAGTAAGAAAAGTGAGTTGAGGCAAACGTAAGAGTGGTAATAGAGTCAAACCCGGGAAGACACAGCAGGCCACCAGGAAACCACTTTCTCTAGAGAATTAAACATCAGGTCTGCATCATAAGAATAATCAGTCCTAAGAGGACCATTCAGCTATACAACAGTATTGTTGGAAATAAAATGGTATTGGGCTACATAATGTTTATTATTAGCCCTATGATTATTACAGTGGTGATATTTAACCCACTATCGCAATCAAATAAAACACAAACACTTGTTAGATTTTATAATTGTCATATTTACCTTGGGCTGGGCAGATATTTCCATCTATACTATCTCAATAATCTCATCATTCACCTCCCAGCCCCCATCTAATGCCATCTGCCTCCACCATTCCTATCTGGGCTCTTTCCATCCATAATCTTATAAATACTTGCTTATACTTTTATCTTGGTGTTTTCTCCATGCTATCTTTGGAGTCAGGCCCACATAGTTCCTTCTCCATGCTAACCCATGTGGCATCCTCTCTTCTTGTCTGTCTGTCTCTTTCTTGTGATTCTCCTGTCCCCCAAAGCCTGGGAACCTTAGTCACGCCTGCCTCCTTCCAACTTGCTCAGGTACAGGCCTGTGTTAACCTATATTAGGCATGTTTACACAATAAGGATAATGCAGTAACCAGATCTTGAGAGCCATAATTAGTTCAAAGTACAAGCATCAGACTAACCCCCAACAAACAGATATAAGAGATAACATCCTGGCTATCATCATCATCATCAGTTATCATGCTATGATATTTTTTAAGATGTAAGTACTAATCAAAGAAAGGGGAACAAGACCAAGGAGAAAGAGTAGAGAAAGCCAGAGGCCCAGGAGTAGGAGGTACTGGTAACTCTGGGCTGGGGTAGCTGCAGTAACAGAGATATAGAAGGATGTAAGATAGAAATGGAATCACCTGAAACAAATGTTACATTCGACTAATTTTGCTTTCTAAACATACTCCAATTCTATACAGCACAGAAACAATAAATCTTCCTCTTTATGTATCTGTGTATATATTGGTACTAATCATACAATTGTGCCATGGCCACTACCTGTAATATTAGCTCTGGTCTTCAGTCTACAATCTTATTAGTCATAGTGGACTCAACTGGGAACATGGCTAGACACCAACCAGAAAAATGTCCCCCTTCCTTCTTTACAGTGTAATCACTAACTTGCAGCATATACCTGCTTAGGCATGGATTACATGACACTTGAGTATAAGGGAATAGTTGTGTCTATGAGCACAAATTAATATTCTTATTTAACATGGCTGAAAATGAAGAACTGCTGTATTGAATCTGGATTTCCACACTTCCAAAAATGAGTAAGTGACAAATTTGGGAACTTGCAGTACTCAAGAAAAATGGAATATACAGCTCTACCAAGTTTTCAACATGTGGACATCAGGGAATTACTTTTCATCTCTGAGAGTTATTTGTTGATTTGTAATGAGGGGAAATTTCATTAGAACATTCTCCTATTTAAGCAGGGTAATATTTCATTTAAAAACTACAACTGCGTTTAAACTCTATTAAAACTATTCTGCTATACAACAGACATAAGAGATTAGGGGGCTTCACTGGATTAGGTTGAAGTCTGACATCTCTGGATAGCCATTTATTTGTGCTCCATCTATGATGGTAGACTCCCTTTTCTCAGCAAGGTTCTCAGTCTCCTCTGATCTGTGTACCCCAGGTCTTGCGAGGAGCATCACATAGCCCTGAGGGAAGATCACAGTCCAGACTCTTTGCTGACAATGAAACCACTCTAGCAAGCATCTGGGAATTCCTAGAAATGTGCCACCTGCTAAGGATCTTAGTCTTCAGCACTGACCTTCAATTGTACTTGGAGATTTCCCCTCAATCCTAAGAGAATTAGGTATTGTGCTTTCCTTCTTGTGATAGGACCATATTACTGCACAGAAAATGAGGCACTGTGTCACTACATGCAAATCAAGTATCCCTAACCCCCTGACTTCAATGAATCAAACACAACCTCAAAATCCCTCGCACTTTCCAAGGTTTATAAATCCCTGATTTCAAACAAACATGCTGGTTTTGCATGCTGTGTGATATGATCACCCTTCCACCATGGCTGTTTGAGAGTCATCATTTATCCCCCACCGAGCCTTGTCTCCCTGGCCCTTCCCTCTAGCCTTCTCTAGGCCTGAGCCTCACCAGGCCTGTGTCTCAGCTGCAAGCTGACCAGGCATGGGCTTTCACTCTTACCTCTGCTGTGCTCAGCACAGCAGCTTAACCAAAACCTTTTACACTTTGATATCACCATAGGCTTTGGAAGACCCAAGTCCAGGGCCACCAACAATCTCATTCTAAAAGAGCTAAACTGTGACACTTCATAAAAAACTTTTCTATACCCCAGCTTAGCAGCTGGGTCTTGCCCTAAAGTGTTGGAGCTGTTCCTGAGAGAAATAAAACCGTGATCTCCATCCAGAAGCTGAGTTCCAGGCCCCTGCCAAAGTTTGGGCCTCTGCCAAGTGGAGAATAGCAAAAGATGACATCCTGGCCATCACTGCCACCACTGCCACCGCCACCACCACCATCATCATCATTATCAATATTATCATGCTACAATTTTTTTTAAGCTGGTGACAGATTTAGTTGGCCCCTGCTAGATCTTTGTCACAGTCCATCTTTACAATCCTGACTAAATAGTTCAGAGAAACTAACTAGGAACTTAGAAACTTGGCTGTTAATCATGTGTTCTGGTATATCTTCACCTTCTGTTAGGAATTTTTTAATATTTGTTTTAATTATATTTACATGTATGTATGTGGGTTTGTCTGTGGAGGGCAAAAGAGGGCCTCACATCTCCTGACGCCAGATTACAGGTAGTTGTGAGCTACTTGCTGTCAGTGCTGGGAATCCAACACAAGTCTTCAGGGAAAGTTTCAGGTGTTCTAACCACTGAGCACCCCATCATCCCACTAAAGAATATTTGTTATGCTTGTTTACATCTTTGCATTTTTAAAAATAATATATGGAGATTGTATAATACCAAAAATGTCCACCAGAAATTATTTTATTGAACATGTTCTTTAAAAGATACAAGGGTGAGCAAGGTGTTTTTCAGAGCCAGTTTCTAGATTTAATGTAAAGATGATCCTAGACCACGACTTGGCTTCTCAGTTAGGGGAGGAATATGTCCATATCAGGCCAGAGTGAGACCTCCTTCAGATGCTTCTGCAGCTGCTTAGGTGATAAACTGGTTACCTCCCTAATCCTATGCAAATTGAAACCACTGAACACTTACATAAAGCATAAATATTTAGAAGTTTAGAGTTTTAATGACACTTTCAGCAAAACAACCACAGTTTTGAAACAAAAAAGGCAAAATTTTATGGCTGTTCAGAAAACAGCTTCCATTGTACAATTTCTTCTTTCTTTATCATAAAATGACAATTTCTATACGACTGACTACGGGCAAAAAGTAATTAAACAACACATGAAAGAATGTGATCCAAATTTTAAATGAGGAAAGAATGAGCCCTGTCTGGTTCTGTTAGTAGGAAACAGTGAAAACCTGGGACACATTCATGTCTGAACTCTATGGTACTGACGTGGATGTCCAGCATGGGGTTAAGATGGTTGATGCTAGGTATGGGGGTCTATGAGTCAGCACAAAATGGCTGACACCTGATGTCCAGGGAACCCAAAAGTAAGATGATACAATCTGTTATATAGCTAGTTGTCTTAGTTAATGTTCTATTGCTGTGATGAGATATCATGAGCATGATCTACACCCAGGGGTTCTACATCTGGATCTGCAGGCCTCAGGAAGAAAGCCCCTCTCAGCTTGGGATGGGCATTTTGAAACTTCAAAGCCCACCTTAGTGACACACTTCCTCCAACGTGACTGCACCTCCCAATCCTTTAAGTAGTGCCTCTCCCTGGTGACCAAGCATTCATCTTTATGAGCCTATGGGAGCCTGGAATCTAGGTCTTAATCTCAATGTGTCCCAGTCTCTGTCTTATGTCCATTTCTGGGGAACTTCACACAAGATCCTTGCTGGTGCTTTCAAACCTAGCAGATCTGGGTAGAATGCCTCTCTTTCTCACCTCCATGGCTCTCATTCTCATTTTCATTTCTTTGTTTTCTGCTAATGGGGTATCTCAGTTTTCAAAAGAGATAAGCTCAAGGCACCTATCACTAACTTTCTGTTCTCCTTTTTCCTTTCCTTATACATACTCAAGTGCCAGCAGCAGCAGTGGAAACAAAACCATGAAGAAAGCAACATGTCTCCCTAAGGATCTCTGGGCTGGCTGGTCTCCATGAGACATTCTACACCAAACTCTAGATACCCTCATATCAAGGCTTGTTTTGGCAAAGAAAAGGCATTAGGCAGTGGTGGTATTCAGAAACCATACTATGTAGAAACCTGATGGTTATCAAAGAGAATACACGTGTAATTTATGAAATACGAGTTACCCATGAGAACAATCACCAATAGGTAAATTCTGAAACAAAATAACTAGAACTAGTTATAGGATACATAAGCCATCATCCAAATTGAGAATTTCAGTGAGTTAGACTTGGATAGGCAAGAAGGGCTATTTATTCAGAGTATGTTGTATGTTGATGTTAGCCCACTCATTGTCAACTCTGTGCCCAGTGCGTGGTCTTGGATAACATAAAAGACTTGAGTGATGTGGATTCTCCGAATCCAGAGTCTAAGGAACTAGGACTTTGGCTCTCTGTTGCAAATTGGCAGGGCTCTGCAGCTGCAGGAAATGGCTATCAAGGAAGGACCAGTACTCATATCAAAGTGAGGGGTAAAAGAGTGAGCAGCCAGAGATTAGATGTGCTAGCCATGGAACCTGAGCCTGAGGCTGCACCAAAAGATAGTCTGACCTGGGCAAGGGGTCACCTTCTAGCATGAGATTTCCTGGTCAGAGGTAAGATTGTGTTATATCTGGAGCTTTAGTTCAAAGATCACCTGCTGAAAGAGAGGTCTTGTTTACAAGGCATGAATTTGCAGTGAACGCCAAAGTGTGTCCCTGCAGCTTCCATGGTCCAAATCCATCTATGTCCTGAGGAGCTCATTAGATTGCAAAATCTTAGACATCACTCAGGCCTGCTAGATCAGTAGCTTCATCAAACATCTCAACACACATTAACTAGAGGGTATAAGAGCCTGTCAGGTGAGAAATTTCCTGACTCCCTCCACTTGGTTCACTCTGGCTGACATCTCCTTGTCTGGACACAGCAGCATGAGTGTTGTGGAAATGGGCAGTGTCTTAGTCACTGTTCTGTTGCTATGAACAGACTCCATAACCAAAGCAGTGATCACTGATCATCTGGCAGAAGCTTTTGAGACAGAAGGTTTGGTTTGCACACTATGAAACTCTTCTAATCCTAAGTACAGTATCATACATATGGACACTCATCTCTTGCTCTATTGAAGACTATATAAGGTTAAAATGGATGACCCACTGGCCCGAGATATTGTCTTGAGACCACCTCCCTTGGGTAAAAGGAAGATTTATATGATTCATAAGGCTCTATATCTTTTAATAATGTTTAGGAGGGCCAGTAATGGTGGCATGATGGCACATGCCTATAATCCCAGCACTTGGAGATGAATGTAGGAAGATCAGGAGCTCAGGGTCATTGCTGCTATATAGCAATAGCCAGTCTGGTCTGGATTGCATGATACCTTGTCACAAAAAGAAAATTCAAGTAAACGATGATCAAGACCAGAAGGATAATTCACATCAGTGGAACTGGCTGTTTCTATACTACTGATCAAAACTCTTAGTTAGGCCTCTTGAAATCTATCTAAGGCTCTTTGAATTTTTCTGACATTTCTCTTAATATCAGCTTGTCAGCTATTAGCTCTCACTTGCTTCCCACTCATACATAACTTGATGTTTTGAATCATTGTGGGCTGCAAAAGCATATGGCTGAGCTCGGTGGACTGTGTACAAACGGTATAAACAAGTTCTGCCTGTGGCAGCCTTCTCTGTGGAGAGCTGTTTTCAGTGCCTCGTAGGCTCTTCAAGGCTCTCCTCCACATACCTGCCAGGTTTGGAGAAAGTGTCAGGTAGGGAATGAAAGCCATTACTTCATTGCTCACTCAGCAAACTGTGGAGAAGGGGTAGCGGGTCTACCCTAAGGTCTTGTGCCACCACCCTCAGAGTATACATTCAGGCTCTATGCCCCAGTGGCAGTAATTGTACAGTGAGCCTTAACCCAGATCCTTATTCTTTTGCATCTGTAGGAAGAGGCAGTAGGACTTATTTTTCAGGATTGCAGACCTTCAGTGAACCAAAGTTTGTGGAAACCTGGCATGTCTCTCTACCTAGCATTTTAGTTTCTCATGCGTGGCTCTGCAATGCATGAGCAACATAAACAGAGGGAAATCTTTCAGATGGATGCAAAACTCTGGCACATTCGCAGCCATCCAAGATGTAAGCATGTTGACCGTGGCTTAGCAAAGCTTCCCACTGTCCTCTAGGGCTAAGAGGACATGGACTACCTGCGTTGGGAAGGTCTCCCTTCTCCCTGTGTTTGGAGTCTGTTCTGAGCTGTCCATCCCTACCTGCTGCAGCTGCTTTGTACCGGGGAGTCACTGGCTCTCATCACCACTACAGCCTCCTCTCCGCTGCCTCCTTCATCCTACCCCAGCCAGCCCCTTCTCCCCACTGTATACAAACACTTGGTGTTCTCGTCTTTGACCAAAGCCTTGCTATCTGCCCAGAGTCCAGTTGTGCCTAGAGTTTCCTTTCATTCCTACCTCTATCCCTCAGACTTACACATACCTCATACCTGGTAAAAACAAACCATGATGGATTGCCTTTGAGATGCTCATATGCTTTACTGTTTTCATGTATGTCTGCCTGGAATATCCTCTAACTTGTTCCTCATGGGAAATCCTTACAGACATGTCACCTTCACTGGGAAGCCTTCTGTACCACCTTCGGGCCACCTTCTTTGCACAGTAGTCATTATTAGCTGTTAATTGTGTGCTGTTGTGACAGTTGCTCTCTATTATCAGCCTGACAGGATTTTGAATTACCTAGGAGATACATCTCTGAGCTTACTTATTTATTAGAATGTTTCCAGAACGTTTTAACTGAGGAAACAAGGCCCACTCTGAATATGGTTGGAGTCATAAAATTATAAAAAGTGGGAGAGGGCAGAACATGAAGTGAACATCACTACTCATCACTCTCTGCTCCCTGACTGTGGGTGTACCGTGGTGCGCCATGTTTTCTGAGGCCATGATGGACTCTATCCCTTCAAACTATGAGACAAAGTAAAGTTTTCTTTGTTAAGTTGTTTTTGTCAATTACTTTGACACAGCAGTGAGAAAAGTTATACTAACACAACTGAATTAACACGCCCACCGTGCAAAGGTGAGTCTCTCCTTCCTGACTGGGACTTTGCTCACCACCTAGAAGCTGAGCTCATCTCTGGATCCACATGCACTGGGGTGACAGGTGAGCACCGTCACTGAGGTGCACTGAGAGTTAGCTTGAGCTGCCCAGAGGCTGCTTAGTACCATCATCATCAGGGCCTTCTAGCCCAAGGATTTGTTTTCTTTGTAAAAATCAGCTAGTAACTCTTGTTTGGATGCCTGCAGTCAGCTGGTCAGTGTGGAAACTCGCATTATAGGGAGCCTCAGAAGCTGCTCACATCAGGAGTGACAAAGACTTCAGAGCAACCAGTTCACCTGGGCAAGGTCCTGAGCTTACCGCAAAGTGAAGCAGTGAAGTCAGCATGTTCAAAACTGAAGCCAGAAGAAAACTCAGACTATGACAGCAGTTGGGAGAAACAGGAGCAGCTCTTCAAAATATGTGACCTTCAAGTGGCTCATCTGAGATGCATGGAGGAACCAGTGCAGAGACCTAAAAGAAACCAACCGGTAACAAGTAAACTGGTGGAATCAAATCATTCTTTCCAAGGAGCTGGCTAATCGTATTTAAAGTTATCATTCAAAGAGATTAAAACGGTAGGAAAGATTGTTACCAAATTACCCTCCCACTGTTAGTTTTTTTTTTCATATGATTGAAAATGAAGTTATATGAACTGTTTGTTTTTTAAGTAAATAGAATCCTCCTCCAGAGGTTTCTATGGTTTCACCTAATACTTTTGCTATGAATAATTATGAAAGGAAGAGTGGACACTGATTAGGAAGAGACTAGCCAAGTTTCACATAATTTGGAAATGAAAAAAATAGCAGGATTTGATTCTGAGGCCATTGACTCACAAGCATGGATGCTCTATCACATAGGGTTCTGTGTATATCCCTTTGGTGAAGAAGAACCACACCCTGCTCTTCCGACCTGTAAAAGTCAGGATGAACTACAAAGGAGAAGATGTGAGGTATGGGCTGAGAATATGTGATACCCTGGACCACAGAGGCAGGGCACTTCTGAAGCAGTGCTGAGGGCAAGCATCCTTCACCTCTGGGGATCCTTCCAGACTCAGGCCAGGAAACAAGGATTACTTCTAAAGAGACTGAGCTGATGGTAACAATGTCTTGACAGATGAAAAATCTCAAGGAAGTTTACAGAAGACCACTTGAGATCTGAACCAAAGATACTAGCAGAAATACAGGATTGCTGACAGAGAGAAAACATTTTCCCCAATTCAAATGCAAAGTCATCATTTGATTTTTATTATCTAAGTCAACAATCTGGAAATTCTTTCCCAAAAGGTTTGCTCAAGAACAAAAGCCCATCCACATAAGGTAATAGGCCCACTGACTCCGCCCTGCTGCAACAGTAATGACTGTGTACGTCATGTTTTTTTCCATTAGAAAATGTGGGTGCCTTTGGCTCTTTGGAAACTATTTCTTTTTTCACTTTTCAGCAAGAGCCTTTGTCCCTCCTAAAAGTAAGCATGGGTATAAAGGCTTATTCTCTCATTCTCTACTGCCAAATATGAGGTCAGGGCCAAGAGTACAACCTGGGAGGACAGGGCCAATGAGGTAACCTTTCCAGTCTAAGTCCTCTTTCTTACCTGAATGCTGGCATCTGTGCTTCCCAAAGCAGTCTGAACGTACAAACCACTTGCTTTACGCACTGAGGTGGCATTAAGGCCGTCCCGTGGCTGGGATCATCTATCTCTTTAATTTCTACCCTCCAAGTACTTGTGTATGTGGCCTGGGGCATAGCTTAGTGCCTCAAAATTGCACAAGTGGGTAGTCATATGATTAGGTTAAAGAGTAAATGCAGATCAGAGCATGGCCGTGGCACACAGAACAAAACCTTACAGGATTCTCAGAACACAGAAAGCACGCAAGTTAGATCAGTGAGAAAAAGCTCTTCCTGATTGAGATGACAAAGTTTCCACTCCGAGATGAATAACACATTCTTCTTACCCGGTTCTGGGCCTTAAACTCCTAACAAGACAAACAGAGAGAGCTGTCAGTTTTCTTCAGAATTGCCACAGTTGGATTTAGCTTTCCCATCATCAGTTCCAAGAACTGTGGGTCTGGAGGTAAAAATAGAGAGCAATAACAGAAGCAGTATACCATAAGAGCTAAAGCAATGGTGCTCTCAGACTGCTCAAAACAGTTGATTATCCTGCAGTGGGGGAAGAAGGGACAGTGGGCGTTGAATCCAAAATTTGCTGTGTGCTAACTTTCATCTTAGCAGCAACAATCAAAGGAAATATCTGGGTTTCCGGTGGCCTTCAGAAATTCCAATCTCAATGAGTTGAGAAAGATTGCATGCAGGAAGCTGATATGTGCCTCCTTTTCCCATCTGCTGTTTGATCAGTGCAGCTTCATGTTTTAGAACACAGATTATCAGTGCTTGCCATCACAGAAGGAATAGCAGTTTGAGGATAACAGCATGAGGGCTGGATGGGGATGGGAGGTCACGGAGCTCAGAATGGGGAATAGTCACAGAGCAGAGAGTAGCAGATTGATACCTGTTGCAAATCCACCAAGTTTGGGCTGAACCTGCTACTCCCCAAGTGAATTTGGAGTAGAGGAAGAAAGGTCACAGGTGGACTGAAATTGGTTCTTAGGCTGGATTCCCCTAAATGTTGCCTAGGTATGTTTTAAGAATCAGTTTGTCTGATTGTTACCTTTAATTGTCAACTTAGCATCTCCAGGAAAGACAGCCTAGATGAGTTAGTTAATTGATGTGGAAAGACTCAGCCCAGAATGGGCGGCACCATGTCCAACGCAAGAGGTCCTGAACTGTGTACAAGTGGAGAACTTAAGGAGAGCATAGGCAAACAAATGGGCATGAAGCCATTCAGTTGTCTGTTCTTGGTCTTGATCTTGGATGTGATGGAGTTAACTATTAAGGTTCTGTATCAACTTTTCCACAGTGAAGGAAATTATAAGCTTAAACAAACACACACACAAACAAAAACACACTTATCCTCTAAATTGTTCTGATCAGAATATTTTATCCCAGTAACAGACTCTTTCCCTCCCCCTTTCTGTCGCCCTCCCTTTTGTCTCTTTTCTCCCCTCCTTCTCCCTCTCCATCTCACTATTCCTCTCACTGTGCTTCTTTATCTCTCTCTCTCCCCCTCTCCCAACCTCCCTCTGCTTCATGCTTACATTTGAAGTTGTGCACTCTGCCTTCTGGCCCCTGCCATCTTGCCTGCCACTTGCTGCCATTTCTGTACCCCACCATGATGGATTCTCACCCTGCTGAAACCAAGAGCCAGAATAAAGTCTCTCTTCCATAATTTAATCTAAATGGAATATAGCACTAAACAAAGTAACATATACATCGAGAACGTGTGTGTGTGTGTGTGTGTGTGTGTGTGTGTGTGTGTGTGTGTGTTTTGTTTGGCACAGAACTTAGGCCCCTGCACATGCTAATTCCACACTCTTCCAACACTTATCTTTTCTTTTTTTAGAGATGTCTCCACCATGCCCACGGTGTCTGCGATTTTCAGACTCAGGGAATTTTTCACACTGAGCCTGCAAAGCAGTGCACCATGCCCAGCATATTAGCCTGGACTATGGGTTCAGCACCTCGCCCAGCACTGTGAGCATTAGCCTGGCTA
>NW_026585742.1:8614405-8629745 GCF_907164565.1 Psammomys obesus
CAGCACCTCGCCCAGCACTGTGAGCATTAGCCTGGCTATGGGTTCAGTACCTCGCCCAGCACTGTGAAAATTACCAGCAACCACAGTAAAAGTACCTAACGATATTATTCTATTATTTGACTTCTTCATTGTGTTCATCATTTGTAAAATGGTGTTGCGGGTCATAATAATCTCACCACTTACCAAGGAGTTCAGTTAGGGCTCCACCTGTGTTGCTTCAGGTGGAGAGGTATTGTTTCCATCCATATAGCTGACTAGACATCACTTTTTAGATTTCATTGCTTCCATAATTCCTAGGCAATTGTAGCCCAAGAACAAATTCTGTTTCTATTTTTTCTTCTTGCTTTCCCCCTTCTTCTTTTACCTTACCCTTCCTTTCCTCATTTGTTCCTTCTTATGTTCTCCAGACTCTTCTTCTCTCCATTCCTTTTCTTTCTTAATTTACTTGATAATTTGCTGTTTTAAAAAGTTTTTATGTTTGTTTCTGAATTAAAAAAAATTAGAGAGCTGAACATTACTCTTGGGTCTTATTTCTAATTTCACCCAAAATAATTGACATTATTGGGGGCTTCCAGCACTTTCCGAAGGCAGCCTGATTGCTGGCCCTGCTTCTTTGCAGAATTGTGGCAGAGCTGGAGAAGGAACGTTGGCTGCTCTGTGCTAAGCGCATGGGGCTCTGTCTAGACTATGGAATGGCTGTTTCTCTACTGCTGCAACCTCAAGCCTGTGTCACTAACATCCTTGCCAGACCAGCTTTATAGAGAAGATAGATAGCATGGGGAGATAAGGCCAAGGAAGAGGCTCAAATAACCCGAAGCTGTATTCGAAAGGCCCCTGGAGGATGAACTGGAGGGAAGAAATCAGATAGCAGATCCCCCAAGTGGAAACTTCCCAAAGTTCTCTACTTACTACAGACAGCCAGGTTCAAATGGAAATTCCCCAAGACCCCAAGGGGTTTGGTTGTGGGCTCCATCAAGGAAAAGGCTGGCTTTCAGAAAGATGGTTTACCATGTGGGGGGGGGGGATGGATCCTGGCAATCTCATAACTCCCTGCAGTGCCAGGTTTAGAAGTTGCTGTGATATCTCTGCAAGTTCCTCTGGGCATCCAGTTTAACACAGCGCCTCTTGACCAGAAGGGGATCAGAATTAACTATTCTGCTTTATTTGTTTTTGTTTTGTTTTTAACTGCTTCTAAGCACTTATTTTCTTTTAATTCTTACTTGAATTTTCTCCTCCCCCTCCTTGCTAAAAAGTCTCAAGAATGAAAATGTTTATGGGTTTGAGAGATGGTTCAGCAAGTAATGTCATCACCTTTAAAACACAGATACATCTTAGTCACTATCTGAGTCATTTCAACACTTAAGGATGGTCATCCTGAACGTATTTTTTAGCATATACTGTTTCTGAGGAAATTTCAGAAGGCAGATCAAATGTTAATGCTCTGAGAAGATAAGGATATCAGCTCATTTTCTCATGCTTTTTTCTGTCATTAGAATTCTAGGTAATGACAGGTTGTGGGCAGGAAAGCAACAATGCATTTTTGTTTTCTTTGGTAACTTTTAATCTATATTTATTTGTTTTTGCTTATAAATCTCTCCCAAATGTGGTTTTAATCCACTTTCTTTGGCTCACTGATCAAGCTATCATATAGAACCTTTCAAAGGCAATACCCTAACTTGAATCTAATGTAGCAAGTGTGGGCTGGAGTCAGTGTGTGGGGCCCATGTGTCCACTTCTTTCCTGCTCCTACGATGGTCACCCCTTAAAGTTCCCTCTGTACAGGGAGAAACACAAACATGGTGAGCATGAACATGGATGTTGGGATCTTTGTTCTGATGGCTGTGACTCATCATCTGCTTCTTTTTATGTATAGTTTTTATGAAATCGCTCTGTATCAGATCTTCTCACATCCCCTTTAGCCATGTGCTAATGAGTTGTAATGATTTTTCTTTTTCAAATGCATTTAAGATACCCCTATGATGATTTGTCAACTTGACTGGATTCCGAGTCCCCTCGGAGAAACACATCCTGACATGGCTCTGAGAGATCTCTGGAGAAGTTTATCTCAGGAAAGAAGACCTATACTCAGTGTGAGTAGCCCCTCCCCCGAGCAGACAGCCCAGACAGAGTAAAAAAGGGAAAGGAGGAATCAGGCTGAGACTGCTTCCTGTCACCACGATGGACTACCCTAAAACTGGAAGCCAGATAAACTCCCTCTTCTTTAAAGTACTTTTGTAAGCACAAAGAGAACAATAATTACCTCATCCAGAGTCATGCTCAGCCCACATCCAAGGTCATGCTTAGCCCACACAAGCCCTGGTATACACACTTACAAGGAACGACATGTTACAGGTTTTTTTACAGTTTTCAGTGATGTGAGAACAGGAAATTATCCCAACCCAATTACCTTTTCTTATATAAAAAATAAAGGAGACTGTTTCCCCATTCTCTAACATTAAAACTATAACACTTGAACAGAGTTTGCCTAGAAAATTCACAAAGAATGTCGGTTTTGCTTCCTTCCCTGCATAATGACACAGTTCATTTAAAGAGAAGCTCGGGGAGGCTCTAGACATCTGCCTTGGTTCCATTCCTGTCTTGGGAAATGGGAAACTGACCTCAGAGGTCACACCAATTGTTCCTTCTGCCCACAGAAAGCACTGTGTAGGATTCTCACAATCACAAAAGCTCTTACTCGGAGCTTAAAACATGCATCCTTCTAGAAATTATTACAAATGGCTGTGTTTTCAGGTAGAAACTCTTTCCCAGGTTTTCCAAATTCCGAGAAATTCCAATCAGCTTAGAAGTTAGGAAGACAGAAAAAAAAATGTTAATTCTTCTGCAAGAATTGAACCTTAAAATGCAACTTATAGGACTTCATGGTTCTTCAGAGCCAGGAATGTCTGCAAGAAAAGAAAAGCTGATACTGAAATTCAACAGTTAACATACTGAGACAGAGACCCATGGTGAAAAATAGTCAGTGACATTAGCTGCTCTAATGTCACAGAGACAAAGCCTCTCTGTTGTTTTATAAACATACGATAGATAGATAGATAGATAGATAGATAGATAGATAGATAGATAGATAGATAGATAGATGATAGGTAGATGATATAAATGATAGGAGGATAATAGGTAGATGATAGATAGATACATAGATACACAGACCTATAGACACTTAGATAGAAAATACATAGAGAGATTTATATATTATAAATCCTGCAAAAAGTTTCCTAACAACCAACAAACTCGAAAATTAAGGTTTTAAGTTACAGTTAGACATACCACCCATTGTAGTATTATTTACTTTATTAGGAAGGACTAAAGATTACAACATTATCAAATACTAATCACTATCATTTCCATCATTTATTATGCATTTACTGTAGGTTACAGTAAATGTCTCTAAAATTAGTACCATGTATTAATCAAACATTAAGCAAACATTTCCTGACAGCTGTAATGTTAAATACCAACAGCACATTTTGGAACATAAGATCTCTAGGCACATCAAATATTTAAATACAATATTGTCACCCAGTACCTTCCTTCTCTTGGCACAGTGCCCTTCCTTCCTCCTCATCACAGGGCATAGTGGAAACTGACATGCTCTTTCATTTGACTGCACATGACTCATCCCAGGAAGTTCTTCTCGTGAAGTTTTTCAGACTGGAACAGGAAAATAGTTCATTTCTGCCTTGTGGAAGAAGTTATGATGTGAATACAGAAGAGAAAAGGCGTCTCAAGAAACAAGCTCTTCCTGCTTAGAGTATACCAATGTGGCTTTCCCTTGTGCTTGGTGTTCCACCTTGACCTCACCTCTTATGGTGGCTTTCTCCTGTGTTCTTAAGTAGTTCAGACGAGGTTCCAATTTTGCTACTAAATGAGGTTTTAATTGATTCACAGAATCAACTTGATCACAATATAATTAAAATACTGGACCTATAAAAATAAAATAACTGACAATATCAACAGCAACAATAACAGAGAACATGCAAATAGCAGTAGTGACATTGGGAGCTGTGGTACATAGAAATCAGTAGATAGTAACTAACACTTTGAGATTCATTAAATTCTTAGACCTCAGAGTTAGTAGGTATGATCATTAATCTCCATTGTCAATTTGACTCAACGTAGAATCACCTAGGATATACACATTTGGATACATCTAGAAAGGAATCCTTATACAGGGCACTGGAAAGGCTTAACTGACTAGAGAAGACCCACCCTGAATCTGAGTGTCACCATCCCATGGCTGGACACTACGGCTGCATAGAAAGAAAAAAACAGAGAAAGCCAGATGAACACATTCTCCCCCTCTCTCTGCTGCCAACGCTACCAGCAAGTTTATCTTCCCAACTTTATATTTTGCTGACATAATGGACTCTCTCCCCTCAAATCAGGAGTCAGTATTACCTATCCTTCCCTTTAGCTGATAGAGATGGGAAGAAGTGATACTGTGTAGGGTGAACTGGATTCGTGAATTCCTCTATCTCTTTCATTTTATCCTATTTTCTATTTGCCTATCTCATTAAAAACCTTCAGTAACATTAAGTATGAATTAACTTCTGGTACTGACAGTGGTGCTACACACACAGATGCAGCTCTGTAAACAAGGCAAAGCCAGGGAACATGGGAAGAAGCTCAGGCATAAGTGTGCACACTGAGGTCTGTGAATGGGAACAGAAACGAGTACAGAAACTTGGATTGGAAAGAGGAAGAAAAAAAATTGTGTGGTAAGCAAAACTGAGGAACATCTCTGACAACAGGACAAGATTGCCTGCCTAAGACTAATGAAAACTGCTCAGACAAGGCATCACCTGCTGCACAGGAATAACCCTGAAAAGATCCAGAACATCCCCCTCCAGCAGCATATTTCCCAGGGTCGTCTCTGGGGAGCTTAACCTCCAACTCAAGCCCATCCATGCTTAGCTGAGCCAGAAATGAGGAGAGTAGCCAAGACTTCACAGAGAGCTCTCCCTAGAACTCTATGGCAGGCAGGAGAGGGCAGAGGGATACTGAAATTGCGGACTTGCCTATCCTGTCTTGGTTTCCTTTGATAATGGGGCTGAAGGATAGATAAAATAATGGCATTTTACATTTTGAGGTTTAATCTCTGCTCACTTTCTCTTTTGCAAGTTCAAATGGAAACTTGTTTTAAAGCAAAGGGGATCCTGGTACAAAAGCTCTATGAATGCTTTTTTGAAGAGCTGATCCCTGATTCTCTTGGCCACCACAGCTCAGAGCTTGAACCATGGGCAAGTAGCAGCAGCAGCATGGACTTAAAATGTAGATCTGGGGCTTTGAACTTACTGAATCAGAACTTGCACCTGAACAAAGTGGCCAGGCTGTTTTAACCCACACAAAAATTAGAGACGACCAGACAAGTAAACATGCAGTGATTCCAGTTTCATGTTGTAAGTGACGTGATGGAATTGTGTTTTAGAATAATTATTTTGAAGTTGAAGAATGCCAGGAAACCAACATATATTATTTGTTTCTCATTATCCCACGCTTTCTCTTCTGACAGCCGCATTGGCCTGAGGCAGACTTTCACCTTTGGTGACAAATGTGTGCCTAAAAGCCTGGGAATTGCCGCTGCCGCACCACTCCCTTGGGAAGTTGAGAGAATAGAATCCTTTTATGAATTTGTGACTCACAAGACAAGCAGGAGGACGGGACATGTGCAGGAGGACAGGTCATCTGCAGAGAGTTACCTAGAACAGGGAAAACTCTTAATTTTCAGAATGTTGAAAATTTTAGTGGAGATGTAGGGAAATAGACATAGAATCAACCAAAAATGAATCAAAGGTTTGCCGTGCAAGGGTAAAGGATGTCTTGATGCATCACACTAGGTGGGATATCCAGGCAGAAAATGTCACGAAAAGAAATAGGTGTGGATTTCACTGTCTGTATCCTACCACTTCAGAAAGGGCTGAATATCATCAAAGCTCACGTTGGCTAGGAGCCCTTCATGATAACCTAGGAAAAATGCAATACTTCTGATCCACCAGGTGATAAACACATCATTCAGGCCCACATATACTGGCTACAAAGGATTTTCAAAATTTAAAGGTATATTAATTTGTACAGATGCTGTAACAAAGTATGACAAAGTGTATCGCTTAGAACACGTGGAGCCTCACAGTTCAGAAGGGAAAAGTATGATACCCAAGAGGGAGCAGCGTCATGCTCCCTCTGAGCCTCCACGGAAAGAAAGACTTTGCCCTGCCCAGCTTCTGCTAGTTTGCTGGAAAGAGTTGGTATTCCTTTGGTTACAGTTTCAGGACTGAATGTCTGCCTCTGTGTCATGTGGAATTGTGCTCTCATGGGTCTATGTCACTGGGTCTCTGTTTTGATAAGGACGTTGATCATTTGGGTTGAGGGCCCCACTCTCCTGTAGTGAGGCCAGATATTCCTTACAATTGTAGTGTTCCACCTTCCAAATTGAGTCTTTCTCTGGAGTTCCAAAAATAAAGATATGAACATCTCTCTTTGGGGGAAAAACAACCACACATATATTCTTTCATCGACATCCATTGTATTTAAGTGGACTATTTACCAAAATTTGGGGTCTATTCAAATTGGAAGTGAAGCAATCTCCCCTTCTTGTCTGTGTCTAATGCAGTCACTAACCCTCAAAACACTAGGAAAGGGAGCTAAAGGAGAACCCTAAAAGGCAGCAAGAAAATGAAGATGAGGAATGTCCCTATAGGCCCATACACTCACCTCTAACCGTTTCAAAGTTTCAAGTCTTAAATTAATCTTTAGTTCGTCTTTAGTAGGTTTTTGTGTGGGGTTAGTGACGAGGATCTAGTTTCTTCTACATATGAATATCCAGTTTTACCAACACCATTTGTTGAAGACGATTGGATTTTTTCCCAATGCACATTTTAACACCTTTACAAAAATCAAGTGTCTACAGCTGTGTGGGTTTCTTCGTAAGTTTCTTATTTGAGTCCATTCTTCTACATGTCTGCCTTGGGGACAGCACCATGCTGTGTTTTATTTATGGCTTTCTAACATAATTTTACATCAACGACAGTGATAACTCCAGGATTCCTCTTATTGTTGAGAAATGTTGTGGCTATTAGTGTCTCCACATGAATTTCAGAATGGTTTTTCTAGTTCTGTGAAGAATGCCATGGGGGCTTTGATAGGGATTGTTTTAAATCTGTAGGGTACTTTTGTCACTGTAGCCATTTTCATAATATAAATGCCAGAAGAGGCTCTCAAGGCCCTCCTTCAGCAAGACAGGATGACCCAGATAGAAACTTCCTGACTGGGATTAGTAACAGAAGGCAGTGAAAGAAGGCTTCCTCCTTCTGTAGGTCAAATAGACTAACCCCGGTGACCTCAGGCTTCACTGGGAGGGCGTATGGTTGTTATCTCTACTAATAATATACGGCCTGGAGGAACATCTTTCTTTCCCACTGTGCCTGAGGTTCCCCACAGCAGCAAGAGAGCTCAGCTTACTGCAAACATGTCCCTTCTACCCAGAACCTGCCCTCCCTACCCAACCCAGAAAGTCACATGTAGTTATTGCCTTGCCAACACAAGTGAGTCACTGGCTATATAAATTCTTTCCATCTCCCACAGCTAGAGTGATCACATGACTTCTACAGTCTGGCCAGGGAAGTGCCAAAGGTGTCCTCCTGGTGGCCCTTATAGAGATAAGCTCCCACACTTAGGTGCTAACAATAGGTAACCATGGGAATCTCATCCCACCAAATAAACCCAGGCTGACCGAATTATATTGAAAACCATAACATCCAGAACCCATACTAAACAGCTGCTATAGAAAATATCTCGCAGAAACCAGAAAGGTGGCTGTTTAAGTACATTTGTTGTTTTTTTCCAGAGGACCCAAGTGCAGTTCCAAGCACCCACACTGGGTGGCTTCCAATGCCCTGGAAGTCTAGCTTCAGGGACCCAGATGCCTCCTTCTGGTTCTCACAAGCACCCACAAATATATGGCATGCATTTACATCAACAAATACAAAAGTAAAACTAATTTGGAGGGTGAGGCAAGGTTTCTTTGTGTAGCTTTGGCTGTCCTGGACTCACTCTGTAGACCAGACTTTTCTGGAACTCACCGAGGTCTGTCTGCATCTGCCTCTCTGGGTGCTTTAAAAAAAATCTTATTTAAAAATAATGTTTTCACAATGAAGTACAAATGTCCTTTCAATGAATGTAAAAAGAAAGAAAAGAGAAACAAACAAACAAAGTGAAGTTAGCTAAATAGTACCACATAGACATTACAGAACTGGAAAAAATACTATAGCAAAAGAAAATAGGAAACAACTTCGGAACCTGCTACAGAGGGCCTCTGAAAGCCAGAAGAAAACAGGAAACAACCTTGGAACCTGCCACAGAGGGCCTCTGAAAGCCTCTGCAGTATAGACTGTCAAAGCAGATGCTGAGCCTGATGGCCAACTGATGGGCAGAGTGAATGGAATTTTATGTAAGAAGTGGGAAATAGTAAGAGCTGGAGGGGACGGGAACTCCACAAGGAGAGTAACAGAACAAGAAAATTTGAACACAGGGAACTTCCCAGAGACTCATACTCCAACCAAGGACTATTAGTGGAGATAACCTAGAATCCCTGCACAGATGTAGCCCATGGCAGCTCAGTGTCCAAGTGGGTTACATAGTAATGGGAAGAGAGACTGTCTCTGACATAATCTGATTGGCCTGCTCATTGATCACCTCCCCCTGAGGGGGCAGCAGCCTTACCAGGCCACAGTAGAGGACAATGCAGCCACTTTTGATGAGAACTGATAGACTAAGATCAGAAAGGAGAGGAGAACCTCCCCTATCAGTGGACTTGGGGAGTGGCATGCATGCAGAAAGGGGAGGGAGGGTGGGATCGGGAGGGGAGGAGGGAGGGGCTTATGGGGGGATACAAAATGAATAAAGTGTAATTAATAAAAAATTTAAAAAAAGTTTAAGTCATAGAGCAGAGTGAGAGAAGACAGGATCTGTGAATTTAAAGACAGTAAAAGGAAAGGTTTTCAATTCGGTCAGAGAGAAAATTGGAAAAATAATGAATAAAACCTTAGAAATCTGTGGGGCAGCAAGAAAATATCAAACATGTAAGTCATCAGAACAACAGAAGAAGGAAGCGGGTGAGGCTTCCTCATCCAAAAGCACCGTGGCTGAGGCTGGAGAGCTGGCACCGCAATTAAGAGCCCTCTTGCGAGGGCTTGAGTTTAGTTTTCAGCATCTTCAACCACAGGTGGAGCCGTCAGTTCATAAACAACTGTAATTCAAGCTCTGGGGAGCCAACATCTTCTGGCATTTTGGGTACCACCCCCCAAGCACGAAGAAACTGTTAACCACAAATTTTATATACAGGTATTTTATCTGCTGCAACAGAGTTTCACGAATTAGGTGGCTTTCAACAGAAAGTTATTTTTTCCTGACTTCACAGGACAGAAATCCAAGACTAAGATGCCCATAGTGCTGACCTCCCCTGGGTCAGGGGAGAGTATCTTCCAGTAGCAAGTACTTCGGTGGTCTTTACTCAGGCTGTATAGTCTAACTTCTTCCCCCTTCCCAAGCTTTGCTTAGTGTGTCTTATGAAGATGAATGTCATTGAATTGTGGAACCCATTGAACAACCCAGAACGGCCTTCCCTCGTGGTAACCCCTTGTTCTAAGTCAGGCCAGATGAATAAGTTCTGGGTTTGGGTGTAGCTATGTCTTCTGGAAACTTCATTCAACCACAATGATGACAAAAAAAAAAAGAAATCAATCTTTTGGGGACTAAAGACTGGTAAGTTACCTCAGTGGATAAAAGTTCCTGCCACCAACTCTAAAATCCTGAGTTCAGTTCCTAAAACCACATGATGCAAAGAGAAAAGTAACTCTTGCAAGTAGTCCTCTGACCTCCATAAATATGTGCATGTGTGTATGTATGTGTATACAAAAAAAAATAAATGTAATATTTTTAAAGACACTAATGAGAAAAAGGCATCTGAGATGAAGGGAAAGATAAGACAAAATGCCTGAAGATCTTCAAATAAAAGCAAAGTGATGGTGGATCCAAGCTGGTGGCACAGACCATGCAGCTGAAACACAGTAAAATAATCTTAATCTATAATTATGCAGATATTTGAGGCACATAAAGAGGAAATGAACAAAAAATAGAGGCCATCATGAACAGACAGAAATCCATATTCAAATAGATAAAGAAAATGTGCAAGACATGAAAACAAAATTAGAATAAATAAAGAAAACACAGAGAAAACGCTGCAGTTGGAGAATTTAGAGAAAAGATTGGGAACCATAAAGGAAACCATTACCAACAAAATACAAGAGATGGAGGAGAGAATCTCAGGTGCTGAAGATAAAATTGCAGAAATCGATACATCTCTCAAAGAAAACATAAAATTGGAAAAGTTCCTGAAATAAAACATCCAAGAAATCAAGGACATCACAAAAAGACAAAACTTAAGAATAATAGAAACAGACAAAAAAAAAATTCCAAGACCCAGAAAATATTTTTGAGAAAATCATAGAAGAAAATTTCCCCAACCTTAAAAAAGAAATGCCCATAAGTGTAAAAGAAGCCTACAGAACACCAAATAGACTAGACCAGAAAAGAAACTCCTCATGTCACATAATAGTCAAAACACTAGATCTACAGAACAAGAAAAAAAAATATTAAAAGCTGCAAGAGAAAAAGGCCAAGTAACATATAAAGGCAGACCTATCAGAATCACACCAGACTTCTCAACAGAGACTATGAAAGGCAGAAGGCCCTGGGCAGATATCATGCAGACTCTAAGAGACCACAGATACCCAGAAAAACATTCAGTCAACATAGATGGATAAAACAAAATATTCATGACATAACTAAATTTAAACAATACATACACAGCAATCCAGCCCTAGAAGGAAAACTCCAACCAAATGAGATCAACTACACCCAAAACATAAATAATAAATAAATAAAAATAAAGACATCTTCATAATAAAAAAGCAAAAGAAAATGAGCACACAAACACAATCACCACCAACTCCACAATCAAAGGAACTAACAATCATTGGTCACAAATATCTATCAACATCAATGAAGTCAACTCTCTAATAAAAAGACACAGACTAACAGAATGGTTGTGAAAACAGGATCCAACAATCTGCTGCCTTCAAGAAATACACCTCTGCAACAAAAATAGACACTGCCTCAGAGTAAAATGCTGGAAAAAGTCTTTCCAAGCAAACAGACCCAAGAAGCAAGCTGGAGTAGCCATACTAATATATAATACAATAGACTTTCAACCAAAATTAAACAAAAGAGATGGGAAGGGACATTTCATTCTCATCAAAGGAAAAATCCACCAGGAGGGCATCACAATCCTGAACATCTATGCACCAAACACAAGGGCTCCTGCATTTGTCAAAGAAACTTTATTAAAGCTTAAATCACACATTGATCCCAACACCTTAACAGTGGGAGACTTCAAAACCCACTCTCACCAAGGGACAGATCATTGAGACAGAAGCTAAGTGGAGAAATAAGGGCACTTACAGAGATCTTAAATCAAATGGGTCTAATAAATGTCTACAAAACTTTTCATCCAAACACAAAAGAATGTAATTTCTTTTCAGTTCCTCATGAAACCTTCTCCAAAATTGACCATATAGTTGTGTACAAAGCAAGCCTCAACAGATACAAGAAGGTTGAAAAAAATACCTTGTATCATATCAGACCTCAATGGTCTAAAACTAGACCTCAAGAATGACAGAAATAACAAAAAGCCTACACACACCTGGAAACCGAACAACTCTCTACTCAACAACAGATGAATCAGGGAAGAAATTCTTAGAATTCAATGAAATGAAGGCACAACTTACCCAAAATTATGGAACACAATGAAAGCAGTGCTAGAATTTGAGACATCTCATGAAATTTACTTTTATATAGCTTTTGATCTACAAGGAACTTAATATGAATCGTTGCATTTTTTGAAGTTGACTTTGTTGAGCTAGCCCCCAATTCTATGTAACTTAAACATGGAGGGAGGAAAAGACTGAAATTAATTTATCTGTGTAAGCAGTGCAGCACACTAAAGCACGAACTACATGCCTGGATGACAGTAAGTGACATTTTCTGACAAACTTTGGTCAATTTAAGGCATCGTTGATGATGAGTACAGTTTTTGTTGTCTTACCAATGTAATTACTGCCTGATTCATGATGGTCCCTTTAATGAAATGTAACTTTAATTGATGTTGGTTTAATTTCAGTAGCTTTTTAATTAAAGTACACCAACAGTTGCTGCTCCATCACCTCATGGAATAAATTAAAAGTGAGAATAATGCATGAATATGAAACAGCTCTGTGTCTCATGGTGATGACTCAAGAGCCTTCTCCCGTGTTTATTTTTTTTCTCTAAGTGAGATTCAGAAAAGGCCTTAATTCTTTTGTAGAACCTTAAAGTGGGGCTTCTGTTGTCCTTCTCTTACACTGCTATGGTAAATACAGAGTACAATGTATTTCCCTTCAGAAAAAGGAAGATACCCCATTCAGTCTGGTCTGCACGCCTGACCAGCGCAGATGAAGAATGTGTCTGTTTAGAGAAATAAAATGCCCTTTTTCTGTTAACAGAATGTGTAATAGTGGATCAAAAAAACTCATTCAGCTCTCTACTGTGATTTAGACTATTCTGTGACAGTGCTTAAGAGAGACCCAGCCCTCATAGAACTTCCATCTACTAACAGATAAAGAACAAACAAGCAATTCAGTATAGAGCTTGCTGTATGGTGACAGGGACTGTAAGCCACCAGGGGAAAGGACACAGGTATGGCTATGGTTTCTCTTTTATAGAGAGGTTAGTCAAGAGGCAGATCCTTCAGAGATCTGCAGGTCTATAGAGGTCTCTTACTTGGAGATAAGAGACTAAGGAAGTAAGGAAGTAAGTAATCTAGGGTGGATATCATAGGTATCCCTAGTCAGAGAGAATAGAAAGTGCAAAATGAGAGAATGAAAAGGGCATGGTTGGAGAGTTCCAGGAACATTCAAAGGAATACCAGAGGGCAGCATAAAGGAAGAAGTGTTATGCTTTGTTCAAGCTTGTATCCTCAGCACATCCAAGCATCTCCCACCTATTAAGCACAAGATCATATACCCAAGATGACTGGACTGAACATGAGTGGACAAAATGAGATACATTAACATTTCTTCTACAATGAGAGGCAGGTGTTCTCTGAGTTTTTGCTTATGAGTTTGTTAGTAAGAGTTGATTGGTATAATCTGAGTTACTGTAGGTGTCTGAGGCTGCAACTCTACTTGGGCAGGTTGCTTTCTGTGGAATTTGTTCAAGTATTCTCCCTGTTGCTCATAAAGCAGAAATCAACCAATCATGAATATCCAGGCCCAGGGGACATATCTATAACACATCATTCCTGATTGCAAGCTGTATTGCAGAGCAATAGTAATAAAAACCACAGAGTATTGGCATAAAAACAGATAAGTTGATCAGTGGAGTCAAACCAAAGACCCATAAATAAACCCATACACCTACACACACCTAATTTTTGACAAAGGAACCAAAATCGTACAATGGGTGAAAAAGCATCTTCAACAAGTGATGCTGGTCTAACTGGATGTCTATATGTATAAAAATGCAAATATATCCATATTTATTACCATGCACAAAACTCAAGTCCAAGTGGATCAAAGACTTCAACATAAAACCAGACACACTAACCCTGTTAGAAGAGAAAATGGGGAATAGCCTTGAATTCACTGGCACAGGAGACAACTTCCTGAACAGAACACCAACAATTCAGACACTAAGATCAACAATTAATAAATGAGACCTCATAAAACTGAAAAGCTTCTATAAGGCAAAAGACACTGTCAATAAAACAAAATGGCAGCCAACCGTTTGGGAAAAGAACTTCACCAACCCTACATTCAGCAAAGGGCTAATATCTAAAATATAAAGAATTCATGAAACCAAACAATTCAATTTTAAAAATGGGGTAATTAACAGAGGAATTTTTAATGGCCAAGAAACACTTAAATGCTCAACATCCTTAGTCATCAGGGAAATGCAAATCAAAATGCCTCTGAGAGTCCATCTTATACTGGCCAGAATGGCTAAGATCAAAACCTCAAGTGACAGCACATGCTGGAGAGGATGTGGAGCAAGGGGAACACTCCTCATTGCTGGTGAAAGTGCAAATTTGTACAACCACTTTAGAAATAAATCTGGAGGTTTCTCAGAAAGTTGGACCTATCAAGACTCAGCTATATCACACCTGGGCATATACCCAAAAGATGTTCTACCATACAACAAAGACAGTTGCTCAGCTATGTTCATAACAACTTTATTTTTAATAACTAGAAACTGGAAACAATCTAGATGCTCCTCAGCTGAATAATGGATAGATAAAAGGTAGCATATTTACACAATGAAATACTACAGAGCTCTTAAAACCAAGACACCATGCAATTTTCAGGCAAATGAATGGAGGTAGAAAAGATCATCCTGAGTGAGGGTACACAGACCCAGAAAGACATGCATGGTCTATACTTACTTATACATGAATATTGGCCGTAATGTACAGGATAACCACTGACCCAAAGAAGCCAACAAGAGCCCAAAAGAAGATGCTTGAATCTCATGCATAAGAGAAAATAAAATAGACATATATGGAGGCAGTTGTGTGGGAGAGGGGGCGGGGAGGGTAATGGGGGCAAGGAACCAGTGTGGGGATAAAAGGGTTAAAGTGAGGTGGGAGTTGGAAGACCAAGAGAAAGAACAGAAATCTTGGGGGAGCATCTCTGGGGTAGGGAAGGCCCCTGGTAGTCTATGGGGGTGACCCAGCTGAGATCCCTAACAGCGGGGGATGTGGAGTTTGATGCTGCCACCTCTTGTAGCTAAGTGGGATTTCCAGTGGAGGGAGGGGGGCAACAAGCCACCCATAACACCTTGACCCCAAATTTCTCTTGCCTACAAGAAGTGTAGAGGTAAAGATGTAACAGAGATAGAGGGAATAGCAAAACTGGCCCAACTTGAGACCCACCCCATGGGAGAGAGCCAGCCCCTGACACTATTAACAATACTCTGCCATTCTTGCAGACAGGAGCCTAGTGTAACTGTCCTCTGAGAGGCTTCATCTAGGAGCTAATGAAAACAGATACAGATAAGTCTCAATGCAACTTATTTCAAAGCAAAAACCATACCTCATTGGCTATAATTTTATGGTACCATGATGAAATCCAGAGTAGTTTGAGAATAACTTCAAAAAGTTTCTAATAAAAAGGCATTTTTTAAACAAGAAAGAAAGAAAGAAAGAAAGAAAGAAAGAAAGAAAGAAAGAAAG
>NW_026585742.1:8629755-8644097 GCF_907164565.1 Psammomys obesus
AAGAAAGAAAGAAAGAAAGAAAGAAAGAAAGAAAGAAAGAAAGAAAGAAAGAAAGAAAGAAAGAGAAAGAAAACAGATATAGAGACCTACAGCCAAACAATAGGCCAAGCCAAGCTTGGGGAGTTTTGTGGAAAAGTGGAAAAAAGAACTGAGGGAGCAAGAGGGGTCAAGGACACAAGAAGACTTACAAAATAAATTCACCCAGGCCCATGGGGGCTCACAGAGACTGAACCAACTAAAGAGCACGCATGGGTCTAGACCTTCTACACATATGTACCAAATGTGCATCTTGGTCATCATGTGGGCTTCCTAACAATGGGAGTAGTGGCTGTCTCTGTCTCTTGCCTGCCTTTGGATCTCTTTGCCTTAGCTGACTAACTTGTCTGGACTCAGTGGGAGAAGACATACTTAGTCCTGCTGCAACTTCAGATGCCAGGGTGGGTTGGTACCCTTTAGGGGCCTCTCATACTCTGAGAATAAGAAATGAGAATGGGGGGGCAGGGGCATCAGGATGGGACTGGGGAAAGAGGAGGCTGGGAGCTGGGATCAGGCTGTAAAGTGATTAAATAAATAATATATATGTATAAATTAGTGTGTGCATCTGGGTGACTGTAGCTATGGAATACTATCCCTGTAGAAACCAGAAGAGTGTGTTAGATTCCCTACGTCTGGTGTTACAGGCAGTTATGAGATGTCCAGTGTGGGTGCTAGGAACTGAATTCACGTCCACTGCAAGAACAGCAAGCACTCTTAACTGAGCCATCGCTCTAACCCAACAGTTTACATTTTACAGGAGACTATACTGTTTATCCTAACTGATTAGGGTAGAAAATATTCACAATGGCTGTTTAGTCCCATGCTTCTGAGAGGCATATGTGCTTCCATTTTCAATGCAGGACAAACAGTCATGTCATAACATGATGTGGCCCCAGTTATCTCAGAGGTCAAGAGCAGTTAGAGTTTACTGTATTCTAATTTCCTTCTAAAACCTTCTTTAGCAGTGTGGTTTTAGCATAGGTTTTCCCTCGTTTACTGAATTGAGCATATAAATACCTTGTTAGTAAATGTTATTTGATTTGGAAAACATTTTTCTAGAAGATGTCTGATCAGTACAAAACTCTAGGGTTTTTTTGTGTGATTCATAAAAACAATAATACTTTAGTCATCAACTTTAAAAGGATTTCATTTTTGTGCTAGACAAGTCATATAACCGTTTCAGGAGCCCGGTAAAGTCAGTATTATTGTAGCTTACACATGCTGTATTAGAAAGCCAAGGATGTGAATGCTGCAAATATTCATTTACAATGAAGAAATGGTGTCCATAGCCTGACTCAAAGTTCTTAAATCTTGTATTACAGAGACCTATAGCAATGACAAGGCTGAACTGCAAAAATTTAGAAGTACTGGTCCCTAAAAGCATGGGTTTTTTTTAACCTCTCGGTCTTCACTGTGTAAAACACTGAACATATCTGTATGAATTATGACCAGCACTGGACTAGACTGGAAATATCAGTTTGACATTAGGGCACTTACTGCACTTGTCACTGTTGTGTTGCGGTGATGAAATATCATGAATGACCAAAATCAGCTTACAGGGCTTTATTTTACCGTATGGTCCCAGAGGGAAAAGCCCATTGTGATGGGGAAGGCATGGCAACAGGCAGTGAAGGCATGAGAGTGAAGGAAGCTTGCTGATCACATTTTCATCCACAGCAAGAAATACATAGAAGAGAGAGATGAGGAGGAGAAAGAAAATACAGTGAGAACTCTCCAAACCTGTCCCCAGTGAAGCCCTTTTTCCAGCAAGTCTCTGCTTCTTAAAGGCTCTGTAACTTTTCCGAACATTGTCACCAACTAGAGCAAGTGTTCAGATACCTGAGCCTGTGCTCAACTACTGCTTTGTGCCCTTCAAACCACTACAGGTATCATTGTTGTTGTTTTGGTTTGGTTTGGTTTGGTTTTGGTTGGCCTGCCTTCCTTATCAGGTGGGAAGGTGTCCAGCCTTCTGGTACTCAGATGGAAGGGTGTCCTGGAAACCTACAGCTATGAGGACGGGGAAGCTATCCCAGCTCTGAGGTGGGATGAGTCCCAAGGGTATCTTGAGACCCAGAAATCTCAGAGCTCTGGGTGGGACAGTGTTCCAAGGGTATCCTGAGGCATAGGAGCCCAGGAATCTCACAGCTCAGAGAGGAGGCCTTCTCAACATTGCAGCTCCCGGGGAGGACTGTCGCAACCCTGAGGAGCCTAAGAGCCCGAGCTCTGATCCTTCTTAGTTTCTGCTTTCTTCTCTTCTTCTTCCTCCAACGAGTGAGTTACAATAAATCTCTTTCACGAGATTTATTGAAGGGATAAATCCAGGCAGAAGGACAAATCAGGAGTGGCTGCCTCTACTCTTGGGAGAAGGCAGCAGGATACTGGGGCAAACACGGCCTTTATATAGAAAGTCTTAGGAGGCAGAGCTTTCTGGAGCAGGAATTTCTAGACTGTGGATTGGTGGGATTTCAAATCCTGAGCTGTGGGACACCACGGATTGGTGGACTTTCCTGCTCAGGGATTGTTCGGTTTTCCTGCTCAGGGATTGGTGGGATTTTGTCCAGTCTTCACCTCAAATTTGTGTCATGTGGGATGTGTCCTACTTCCTGGGCTGCTGGAGCCTCCTCAGGCAGAGGTCTGGCCGCTTTTCTGCCCTGAGGAGTTATAAAGTATACGAAGTGTCCAAAATGTTGAAAGAGTTCATTGTGAAGGCAGCAGAGTGAAGCAGGAAAAGTTGTCATTATTGTGGCCAGCTCCCCTTGCAGTTCTGAGGCAGGAAAGGTGTCAGGTTCCTGTAGGCTGAGACAGGAAATGTCACCATGGACAGCTCCCACTGAGGCATTGAAGCCATTTTGTCTCCTGCCTCCACAGCCCTAGGACAGGAAGGAGGGGCTGACTGTCCTGAGGCTGGAAGAGGAAATGGCAGGGAACCACTTGCTACTATGTATTAAACTGATGTCTAAACATAGCTCTTGGAGGATAGAGTGGGTAGTGGAGTCCCAGCTGTGCAATGGGGTGGGGAGGTCCTGGGACACCATAGCTTGTGGGGCATCAAGACAGCTTGGGGTGGATTGGGACAGCAGAGGCTTGGAATTGCCTCAGCCTGGGACATCTGCTGCAGTCGGTTTAGGGTGGTGGATTGCCTCAGCTCCAGCCTTATAACCATCATACCATTATGAATGGTATGATGAATAATTAGCTGTAAGTGTTGCTCAAGTTACATTTCTATCACCGCTGTAAAAACATGCATGACAAAGCAGCTAAGGAAAGAACCGTTAATTTGGGCACACAGTTCAGAGGAATGCAGGTGTCATGGTTAGAAGTTGTGGTGACTGGTCTGTATCTGTCAGGAACACAAAGATGGATGGATACTGGTGCTTATCCGGCCTTCTCCTTTTTCCTGTTGCATTCAGCCTGGAACCCAGGCCTGTGACATAGTATCATAGGATATCTTCCCCTTCAGTTAATCCTCTCTGGAAACACCCCCACAGACATAGCCATGTGTCCTGGGTGATCCCAAATCCTGTCAAGTTGACAACCAACTTGACTGGATTTAGAGTATTAATTAATGAAGGTCTTGCTCACAAATTAAATATCTTATCCAATAGCAAGCATTTAACTGAACCATTAAACTTTGGGGACAGATATGAAAAACAGAAATAATAAGATCACAGAAGGCATCTGAATTCTCCTCAGCATCAGACGTGCTCTTGGAAAACATCTCTTCTTCATCTTTTTTTTTTCCTCTAGAGTTTTCATGGGTTTTGTGACAATCTCATAAAAAAAGGGGGGGGACAGTCATGAAATAGGAAAATATGGATCTTGTTTAAACATGTGAAAAAATTCCAACTTCAACACCCAGTATTTGTTGGGTATGTGGTTTTATTATGTGGCCAAAAGGCATAAATTTATTTAATGTGAAAACTGGTAACACTGGACGTTTCCATTAGAAAGGGTGTTGAGCTAGCCTCAACCTTCCAACTCAAATACCTTTGAAGTTCAGAGGTTCAGAAAAGCTCAGTGATGCTGAAAATCAGAACAACTTATCTAAAGCCAGCATTTGGCAGGCGTTCCTGACTGTAAGACTGATGAAACTGGATGAACAAAACCAGATGGAGGCTCAGTGATATTCTGTGCCGTGTAGCATAGCATTGCTTCTTGCCTGAGAGACTGGGAAGGACAGAGGAGAGTGCCCTATTCTGTTTCCATTCTCCACCACAGGACTGGAAGTGATAGAAAAAAAAGTAAGTGATATTATCTTTAGAGTTTCTGCTTTCCTGGGTTTCCAAATATAAGTTCCTCTTGTGTCTTTATAATGCCGTTGAAACTATAGCTGCTAGGACTAAGTGGATGAGGTGGAGAATTGTATAGCTGGAAGTAGTACTTGCCTTTAATATATCTTTATCACTGTGTGATACTGAGGTAGGATAGGTTATTTAGAAAGGGGGAAGGGGATTATTACACTCACAGATCTAGGAGTCCAAAATGCATGATACTTACAGTGGCTTCTGGTGAGTCTCTTAGGAAAGAGTTAGTCATTAGCCAAGAAAGCCAAACTTGCTACAGAACAATCCACCCTTACAGTAACTAATTCATCCTGAAGACAGCATTCACAAGACTGATGTTCCAGTACTCTAATTACCTCCCACAAGGTCTCACCTCCTAAAGAGCTCAAGAGCCACATGAGCACAAAGCATCCATTGCATGAACCTCTGAGGGCAAAATCTATCTAATCATAGCAATGGCTTCTGCCTCTGGTCCCCTGAAATGAGTAGTCCAGCAGTGTTTCTTATGAAGGTGTCTTTACTCTTGAGTCTGACATGATGAAGAATCAGGAAGTGATGGTGGGAAAGAGTCCATTTAGTACTCAGAGTGAAACTCTGTTATGCTATGAATTAATATTGGAGAAAGCTGCAACATAGGGGCTTACAGAAATGGCTCTGTGGTGACAAGCATGTACTGCTTGTAGCAGACCAGAAGTCTGTTCCCAGCACCCATTTTGGGCAGCTCACAATCACTTGTAACTCCAGCTCCAAGGATGCAGCACCTTCTTCTGGCCTCTGTGGGCACCTACAGATATGTTTATATACATAGACAGGCACATGCACAAATATAAAAATAAAATATTTTTAAAGAAGACCCTAGTGAATAGGAAGAGTTTCCATGTTTATAAAAGACGCAAGATTTTCAAGTTGTTCATTCACAAAATTTTAAAAAGATGATTAGAAAGTTTCAACAAAATTTTCTATAGTTTGACTTTTTTTCCCTAAAATTTGTAAAGCAGAGCAAAAGATCAAGAAGAACACTGGGGGATTTTCCTGAACATCATAGAAAGACCCACATGAAATGAGTGAATAAGACCAGGATATGTGGAGCCATGACAGTCAAACTGACCCAAGTAAGAATCCTGGAGCAGGCGCCAACCATTTGCATCTGGAAACTGAGTTGACCTCTGGGTCAGTGGGGAAAACACAGGTGTTTAGATCTATAGAGAAAAAAAAAAAGAAGAAATAAAAAAAATTGAATCCAGACCTCATATCATGCATGAAAATCAGTTCCAGATGGGTTAAAGGGTAAAAGCCATACTTTCAAAACCCTTAGAATAAGCACAGGAGAGTTCCATGATACTAGCAAGATTGATAAACCAAAAAATGGATTAAACAGAGGCCTGAGAAACAATGTCAATATGCAACAAAATGGAAATCAAGGTGTACAAGATAAATGAAAACAGTACAGCCTGTAAAAATAGTGTCAAATATGTAAAAATCATAAAAATGTATGCCTACAAATATAGATTGGAATACATATTTTAAAAAATTAAAAACAAATGTTTCATGTCAACTATTGTAACTGAATATTTCAACACATCTCTCAGAGCCAAATAAATTAATCATAACAAAAAAATTCAAATACCCCAATTTTCAAAATTTGATATCCACACATATATATATCTTAGATTCCAGAACACTCACAATTGATTGTGCTGCTCAGGAGCTTTTGACAGTTGATCTTCTGGAAGCAGGAGAAGTCAGTTTTCTCTAAGAGTGTGGCTCCTTGTTATGCTCATCTTGGTTGTCTACTTGGCATACCTAGGAAGAAAGAACTTCAGCTGAGGTTCTTGACCTTTAGACATATCTGTGGGGCATTTTCTCCATCACAACACTGTGGTTGGTGCCACTTCCAGGCAAGAGGGCCTGGGATAGAAAAGAAAGGTAGATGAGTAAGCCAGGAAGAGCCAGGAAGAGGGTTCCTCCATGTTTTCTGTTTCAAGATACTGCACTGAGTTCTTGCTTTTTTCTCCCTAAGTTGCTTTTGGCCATGGTGTTTGTCATAGAAACACCCATGGGAGTGTAATCTTGCTGCAGTTGGGCACCCCACCCCCATGAGTATTGGCACAGCACAAATTGTAAACAGGAGGATAAGAAGCTGGGAGCGTTGGCAGTAGGGTTTGGAAGGGAAGAGCAGAGGGTGAATATGAACAAACTACTCTGTGCATGTATGTAATCCTCAAGTAATAGTAATGACAAATGATACTAAAAATTACTGAGGTGAAAATTTGTCAAAAATGTTAAGCCACATGGAAACGTAGATTTAGTAGCAAAATGGTAGTTTTTAAAGAAAAGGAATGAAAATCTTCAATACTGAGGAAATGAGTGATGAGTGAGATTGGGAAAAGAGCAATAGGGCAAATCCAGAGAAAGAATAAGTAAGAAAATAATGAAGGTAGGAGGAGTATGTGAAGAAATGAGCTGGTGGAGAATAAGCATGCTTCATGGATGGGATGAAAATAAAGACTAAATGGCCTTCCCACTTAGGAGCATGGATTAGACCTAAAGCTATTTAAATATATGATAGAGAATAGATAGATAAATGGTAGGTAGGTAGATAGATAGATAGATAGATAGATAGATAGATAGATAGATAGATACATTGATAGACAATGGATTTTAGATAGGTGGGTAGATGAATGGATGAAAGAGGATATATATATTTTAAAAATCTCCAGCCAATGCAATAAAAATAGTGACAAAGGAAAAGAACATAAATAAGCTGATCTTATCCCAATAACACAGGAAAATTATTGCATTGGGAAATCTGTCTGTGCAACAAGCATTAATGAAAAAAAGTATGTGATTATAACCCCCCCAAAAAAGGAGTGGGGGACATAACTAATTTTTATTAAAAGCACAGAAACAGAGAAATGATGAATTTGAGTATTTATGTATATCTACAAAACCTTAGAAAACATTAGAGGTACAGGAACAGCAGCGAATGCCTGTAATCCCCATGCTTAGTGTTCCTAAGGTAAGATAAAAGGAGGAGACAGGACAGAATCCTGGAAGGTGGCTGGCCAGGTAGTCTTGTGTCCACAGTGTTGACCCACAAACAAAGCCCTGCCTCAAACAAGGTGTGATGTGAAGACTAACCCCAATGTCCTTTGAACCCCCACACGATCTTTATGGCATGCACATACCTGAACTCAAACACTAAATACTTACACATACTCCATAAACACACAAACAGACACACACACACACAAATAGAAATAAAGTCAAATGGATAGAGAGGTATATATTTATTTTGGTTAAAATTGCTGTTGTCATCATTGCATTGGACAAAGGCTGAAGTACTTTCCCCACAGGCAAACCAAAGGGAACAAAAATGCAAATATTGTTCCAGAGATGATTACTGTGAGAACACAAGGCCACAAGAACATCTCCATTGATAAAGCTTTTAAAATTCAGAGAGTACAGCAAGATTGGCAGACAAAAAGTCTACAGTAACACATGCCAGATATGACATAGAGACACTGGTTATATCGGTAATATGATGGTAAAAAGGCAATGCCATCCAAAGCGGTAATTTAAAATATAAAACATCTGCCTAGATCAATCAGGGAAATAGAAAGCCCTTTCCACCATCAACACGAGAATAAAGAGAGGTGTAAATGGGGTTGAAAGGTGAGACAAGAGCTAAGCTGCTGGGCCACAGAGCTTAGCAACCGAGGGATCAGAATTGAAATGGTGGCAAGCCAGAGCCCAGAAGCAGGGTGCCAGTCAGAAGCCAGAACCAGTACCCGTGTTCAGCAGGTACTGCTATGTGGAGTGACCGAGGGACAGAAACACATGTGGCTTCTTCCAACTTCCATCCACGCTCTTGTCTGATGCAGCCAAAACGGATACTGGGAAGCCCAGCACTCAGGCTCTCAAGTGGAGCCAAGACCAGGCAGGGAGTGTGGGGAGTGTTTGGGCCAATTATACCCCACAGTAGCAGGCTGGGATGCTATCCTTGTCATCTGAATGTGTTCCTGCTCAGGATTGCAGCTCCTACTGGGAACAACACCCTCTTCTACAGCTCTGACCAGGAAGTTTAGATGGGTCCTGGAGTTCTAGAGACAGTAGGGGTCTACAACCTTTTGGCACCTGGCTGCTTATTTTATACTCCATTTGTTTCCTTTAGCTCACCCGCTCCTGAAGTCTATAAACAGTCCCTGCTCAAGGGTGTCAATTCAAATGTTATTCATTTTCTACCAAGCTTCTGACTTCAAAACTTCGTAAGAAATATCAGCCAATATGTAAAGTTAAAATAAATCAGAAAATTCTCAAATCATCTTCATCAGTTGTTTTTCTTCTGGAGTCTTCTGTTGTCAGTGAGTGGGGGGGAAAGTCAAACTACAGACTAACACTGAAATTGTTTCTAAACTTTTAAATAAAATTTGAGTTTTGATGATGCAGCTCTATTTCCCTAAGTTCTTCCTGAATTTAGCAGAGCACTCCAGCACCATTTTGTCAGTTGTGTTTTCCTAGGCAGCCCTAGGAATGTCAAGGTCTCAGATGTAACCAAATATGAATAAGGAAACCACACATGGTAGAAGACTGTGAGAGTGCTTCCGGCCATTCACTTCCTGTCAGACACATTCTGCTGGATTGCTTTAGCACTTCTTGTCTTTCTGATTTTGACTTTTCTAAAAAATGAATTCTTAAAAGATAACTAAAATCTGCCTCCCAGTGTTTTTCTCATTCCTTTTTTGGATGGTGGTGATGTACAGCTGAAAGGCATATGTAACAAGAAATATCTTTATTCAGGATAGACACTTCCAATTTATGAAGAGCACAAAGAATTGTGTGCTGCCTTTCTAGAAGACCAAACTATGAGATTACTAATTTTCTATATGAAGGAAATCACCCAGGGTCATCATTACTGACAGAACATTTGAGGAATTAGTGTCTGACTCATTTCTGAAACCTTTCTAGTTCTATTGCTGTCCCAAAACACTTGTACCAACTTACTCAGGGCACATGTTGTTGTTTCCCTACTGCTGTCACCAGCTAGTAAAACAGGTGCTGTTAGATTGACTGCTGGTCCATGGCAGCTCAGCCTCCAAGTGGGTGTCCTAGTAAGGGGAACAGGGGCTGTCTCTGACATGAACTCAGTGGCTGACTCTTTGATTACCTCTCCCTGGGGGTGGGAAGGACACCCTTACCAGGCCACAGAGGAAGACAATGCAGCCAGTCCTGATGAGACATGATAGACTAGGATCAGATAGAAGGGGAGGAGGAACTCCCCTATCATTGGACTTGGGGAGGGGCATGGGAGAAGAGGGAGAGAGGGGGTGGGACTGGGAGGGGATTAGGGAGGGCGCTACAGCTGGGATACAAAGTGAATAAATTGTAATAAATTAAAAAATTAAAATAAATAAAAATTTAAAATGTTGAAAAGAGAAAGAAAGAAATGAAAGGATGGCTTATTCTTAGACTCATCACAAGTTTCACTCCAACTGGACAATTAGGTCAAAGGCTTTTTGTGTAACTCCATCTTGGAGGACAAAGATAATGATGGACAAAAAACAAAATCGTCTAATAGGGCTTGGTACTGAATGGTCAGAACAGATTAAGAAAGAAGTAAACTCATCACCATAAGGGGGGAGGTCTGACAGTATGGAACCAGAAAGATCATGTGACTTTCAGAGGGTCCCCAGCACCTCCTCCAGGGAAACTTACTCTGCAGAGTGTCAGCTAAAGGACCTCACATGGGTTCAACAAAATCCACAGTCAAAAATTTAAGAGAGAGTATGTGTCACTGTTGCTCTTGAGAGCTCTCATAGTGACTGACAGAGTCAGGAAGATGACACGGGGGGGGGGGGAGACAGAGCCTGTCATAAACACAGGCTCTGAGGGTTAACAATGGCAGAGGTGTGGAAGCTTGTGGTCCTGAAGCAGAATTAAAAGCAGGAGTCTTCAGAAGTCTCAGATAGATACAGAGAACTGGGAAGCTGTTTGAAAATCAGGAGCCAACAAAATTATGGAGTAAATATGTGGGGGCAAATCATGAACATAAGTATTAGAATAAACAAAGAAAGCCTTACAAAAAGACATGCCAAACAGACAAAAACACAATAAAATTTATATGAATAAAAATAATTGCCTTTATACTGAAGAAACAAACTTTGTGCTTGCTGGCTATGTTGACTTTTAAAAGAAATAACTTTATATGTCATCATCTGTACCTCAAAATAGAAAATCCAAATGTTCCATAAATTACTCAAACTTTAAATATGCTTTACACTTTTTTTCTTCAGATTTGGCTTCCTTTTTATTTCTCATTAAGACCCAAGCTACTGCCAATGTTGAAATGTATGGTTTTATCTATTCTTAGTTAAAGATCTAACATATTTTCATGTGAGGTTCCTTTCTTTGCCTTTTCATATGAAAGAGCACGGCCAGCCTATCCAAGTTTCCCCAAACATTTCAGATTTCTGTCTTAGTTTCTTTTCTATTGCTATGACAAAACACTATGACTAAGGCAACTTATCAAAGAAAGCATTTAATTGGGCTTACAGTTTCAGGGCATTAGAATGCATGATGGCAGCGCAAAGGCAGCAGAAACAGTTGAGAGCTCAGGTCTTGATCCGCAAGGAGGAGACAGAGAGGACACTAGGAATGGCAGGATTGTTTTGACACCTCAAAGCCCACCCTCAGTAACACACCACCTGCAACAACGGAGCCCAAACCTCCCAATCCTTCCCAAACAGTTCCACAAACTTGGGAGCAAGTATTCAAATACATGTTTCTGTAAGGGCCATTCTCTCATCCACCACAATTTTCTTCAAGATTCTTAAGCAGTAGTTAACCTCATCTCAAATTTTCAGTTATCATATGTTTTTTAACACTCTTTTGGCTCTCATAAACCAGGAAGTAAAAGGTGGGTGACAAATACCTGCCAATTACTTCTGCAATCATATTTTTACAACTAAGAGAAACTGTTCTGTTTTTGAACCACTTTCACACAGCATGTATGATTGCATCAGATTAGAGTTCAGGTGAGACTTAGCTACAGAGAGAAAGAGGTGGGTGGAGGGGGGGGCGGGGAGCTGCTTCTGGAACCAGCAGGAAGGAAGGAGCAACTGGGCCAGTGCTATTTTAAACATATCTGTCATTATGCCACTGTCAACTATTAGCCTTTCTTTCCCTGGGAGGGATATAGTTCTTTTTTGATTTTGTCTTTCTTTTTCTTTTTCACTCCCTCCTCCCCATGTCATGGCACATGCGTGAAGGTCAGAGGACAATTTCAGGGAGTTGGTTCCCTTCTGCACGGACCTGGAAGGATTGAGCTCATGTTGCTAAGATTGGCAGCGAGCAACTTTATTTGCTGAGCCATCCCATTAGACCAAAATTTATTTTTTATAGTTTATAGTAGAAAAATCAAATCCATTGAATGTGATTGCTTAAACTACATATTATCTTTCTCCTGCTTCTATTCTTCCTTTTATCCTCAGATTTCACAACCTGAAACCAAGCTAAAACACTCTGCAAAGGTTTGCCCCCACTTCCTTCGATACTTACTCATCATTCTCCAATACATAAAAGTTACCATGAATTAATTTTGATTGTTGACACAGTCAAAGTACAGAAACCAAAGCAAATCACGTAGGTTGGTCACAAGGTGGCTCAAGTTACTTATATACTCACAGAATGGTCAAGACGCTACATTCAGAGGAAAACAGCTAGTACAAGTATTTGTACCCACTAAAAATTAGGTTTGAAACGTTTTATAGCAGAATTTCTCAGAATATAACAGAGTAGAGAACTGTATATTCTTCGATAGAAGAAAAGCTAACAATGTAATTTTATTCTGAAGTTATGAAAGTAGGAAGGATCCAGTTGATATATAATATATATATATATTATATGTACATATATATGTACATATATAATAGTACACATATAATATATATTATATATTAGTACATATATATTATATAATATATATTATCTATGTGTACTATTATATAGTACATACATATACATTATGTATGTACTATCTAATATTAGTATATTATATATACTATTAGTATGTTATAACATATGTGTAATATAATATATATTAATTTTACCACCTTGGCTAGGAATATAGTGGTACCATAGTTGTCTCTCATGCACAAGGCCCAGGGTTTGATCCCAAGTACTATCAAAAAATAAAAATTAGAAAAACAAAAGCAGTACAGTGGAAAGCTCCAGCGCTGGAGGGATGGATCAGCGTTTAAGAGCATGTACTCCTCTTGCAGAGGGTCTGAGCTCAGTTCCTGGGACCGCCTGTAGGCAGATCACAACTCCCTATAGCTTGAGCACCAGTGTGTCCAACCCCTTCAAGCTTCACTCCAACACTGTATTCATGTTCACAAAGCCACCCTCAGACACACATATAATTAAAAATAAAATATTGTTTAAATTCTTAAAACAAAAATTAAGGAAGTAATTAAATTATCCCCCCTCCAAAAAAGAAGTAAACACATAGGACCAAATTTAACCAAAAATATGTGAGACACTTAGAGGAAAAAATAAGTTAAACACTCTAGAAAGAAGTGAATGGATCAAACAAACACAGCGCTGCCCTGTACCTGAAGTTCACTGCTTTGGGCTAAGATGGAAACACTCCCAAAATTGGTCCACAGATTTAGCATAAATTCTATCAAAATCTAAATTGCCTCTTTAAATAAAACAATAATCTGACCTAGCAAGTAGAAGCAGAAGGCTTATCATAAATGGATATTGATTTTTTTTCCCAAAAATTTTCGACATCTCATGGAATAATGTTTTTCCCTTATTGTGTTACTATGGTAAATTCCATTGACTTTTTTTGAATGTTAAATTAGCTGGTCATTCTTAAATTTTACTGATTTTTAACTAAGGACTTTTAGATCCTTAGTTAGATTAAACCTAATTGCTCCTTGGAGAATACTGATATACATGTGCAAAAAAAAAAAAATTTCTTATTGTGACAAATATCTGAGACAAAGAGCTTAAAAGAGAAAAATGTATTTTAACTTGTGCTTTCAGAGGGTTCTGTGGGAGTACTTTTCTGAGCTACTTTTTGGGGTTCTTATATCTACTACACTTCCAATTCTTATTCTATCCTAATTCCTTCCAACTTCCCAACACTAGATAGGAGAGAAAGAAGGTTAGAGGGAAACTGAGGTGAGAGGGAACCTTTTCTAAACAACTTCTTGCTGATGAGGGGCATTGGGTTTCTTAGGGGGAAGTCCAATCTCCTTCCAGGATATCTCCAAACAGCAACCAGCAAAGCAGCAAAGCAGCAAAGCAGCAAAGCAGCAAAGCAGCAAAGCAGCAATCCAGTAAATGCAACATCAGGGAACAGCAGCAGCAGCAGCAGGATCAACAGCCATCACAGACCCTCTCAGGCTCTCCCATTTGTACCCTCTCCAAAGTGCCCAGAATTTAACTGTCTGCAGCTGGCAATAATCACACTGCTGCTAGTGCACAAGACAATCACAGTTAACGGCTTTGGGCAATCTGAACCAGCCTCATATCTCACACCTGGGATTAAAACAAAAACACCCACATACCATAACTGTGGGGATTTTGCTTTGTTTTGTTTTCAAGACAGGGTTTCTCTTTGAACAAGCCCTGGCTATCCTGAACCCTTTTGGAATTTTTTTTAATAAAGTAATGTTCTCACTACAGGTTTCAGTCCATGGTAGGTTTGTTCCAATGGGATTGTAGAGAGACACTACATCACAGTAGAGGGAGTGGCCAAGTAAACTGTCCACCTTCTCCAGACTAGAAGTGAGGAACAAAGTAAAAACAGTGATGAGGGCAAGATATGTCCCCAAGGGTATGCTCAATGGCCTCCAACCAGGCACTACTTTACAAACTCCAAAACAGTACCACTAGCTGGAAATCAAGCCTTCCAAACATACATCAGATAGATACATAGATGATAGATAGATATAGATAGATAGATGATAGATAGATAGATAGATAGATAGATAGATAGATAGATAGATAGAT
>NW_026585742.1:8644107-8658671 GCF_907164565.1 Psammomys obesus
GATAGATAGATAGATAGATAGATAGATAGATAGATAGATAGATAGATAGATAGATAAAGAGATGTAGATAGAGATAGATAGATGGATGGATAGAGAGAGAGATACTGACCATTATGGCTGTGTACATTTTTATTTTGTTTCATTTTGTTCATTTAGAATGATGGACTAAACTCCTGAAACTAAACAAACCCCAGTTAAATGCTTTCCTTATAAGAGTGGCCATGGTCATGGTGTCTCTCCACAGCAATTGGCCACTGACTAGGAGAACAAGTAAAGAACACATCAGTAACACAAGAGATGCTATGGACATGACAAGGATGCGTAAGTCAGGAACAAGGAGTGATGTGCATGTATGGTTTTCAGTCTCTAGTCAAGGTGATGCATCAGACTGTGACACTAAGTGGAATGTACTCATTTACATGCCTCTGTGAACCTTCGGCTAGTGGGTAAGTTCTTTAAAGTTCAGCTTCATCTGCAAACCAGCTATAATAAAAACACCCATACAGCAGTAACCACAAGAGTGTGTGTTGTGGCTCTCACTGAAACTCTCTATTTCATTGTTACCTGTTAGATTAAATAGGAATAATGCTCCCAGTAGTGTTAGATTAAACAAGCTAGCTAATGAGTGAAATTGCTCTCCAGATTTTAAAAGCAAACAATACATTAGTCAGTGATGAAGGATGGGACAAAGGAAGAGTGTGCAAATTAAAATTACTTTAATGTGGTGATTTATTCACTTCTACAAAGTGTCCTCATTTACTAAATTAGCTCAGAAGCTGTTCGCTTACATTTTTTCAGTATTTGGCCCAAGCTGAAGTCTGCCACCGAACTCTGGACATTCAGCAGCATCTGTGCAGAAAATCATAGATGGAGAGGAGTGACGCTCTGGGCAGTGTTTCAAGCCGCATTTTCACGAGCAATCTCCATTTTCAGCTCTTTTAATTCAGTAACACTCATACTTTAGAGTAAAATAAACAACAAATTTGCTCCGCTGGTAGAAGTCGGTAGTCTTCTATAGTCTGGAGGAAATGAAGCCTGGAAGCCCAGTGTCTCATACACACTCCATGAGCATGTTCACAGGCAATGTCCTGGTCAAGGAAAAAAAAAAGACTGCCTGGCTTGAAATTCCTCATACACAAAGAAAAGGTGAGAGTGGGATACCTCTGTATTCCTGCACTTCACAAAGAAGTCCACTTTAAGTAGTTCCTTGGAATTGGATGGGCGTTTATTTTCAGATGTGCACCAAAGAATGTTGTTAGTTTGCCCTGGTATCCAAGACAAGTCCTGTTGGAAGGATTGTTGGCCAATACATGTCTATCTCTCTCCTTGTTTACTAAGATGCCCAGGAAGGCCTGTGGAAAGGGCTGACTGCTCACACATGACTTCAAGCAAGAGCAGGAGAGCTCTTAAGTTTGAATCAATGAAAGGAGGCTCTTCCTGGGTGATTTTTAATTCTGAATATTTGAGATGAGGAGGTCCCAGGACATTGTCCTCAGAAACATCTCATTACAAACCAACTGCTTTGTCAAGAATGTAAGACTGCCTTTTGTCCCTAGCTTTAAGGTAAAGCTCCTTAAACCTCAGTGCCTGAGAGAGCTGACATCAATTAGCTCTCAAATCCCTTCGTTTGAAATTTCCATACCTGAAGTCAAAACTGATTAAAATCAAAATCTGTTTCCAAATCATTTTCCGAAATTTACATCAGAGGAAAACGTTAAAATTCCTCAGGTTACAAAATACTGACAGGATCCTGCTGCAGGGTCCAGTCCAGCAAACGTAGCCCTCACCCCTCACCAGTGAAACTTCTTTCCCTGCAACAGAGAAAGGCCATTACAGATCGTCACAACCAATCAAAGTGTAGGGTGGTGGATGCCAGTCCCAATGAACACATCTACAAAACAGCACACAAACTTCAGCCTCTGAGATCACAACAGGAGATGAGGCAGAAAGATTGTGACAGAGCAATGGGAAGTTTGCTATGAAAATGTGTCTCCTCAGAATGTCAAAAGCTACAGCAGTAAAACCCCACCATTACATTGCCTAAGCAGGAGCTGAACAAGAAGCACAGTGGGAAAGTAAAGTGGGAAGTCCCAAGAGGCCTGAACCCTACCCAAAGAACTACATCATCTAAAGAGTTCTCAGAGAGGGCGACATAGTGTTCCCCAGGGAAGAGCAGAGCGACCGCTCAAACCAAACCATCAGTGCTAAAAACATGTGTTATACAGACGGAGCGGAGTGTATTTATGTATTTAGGAATACATGCTCATACATGTATGTAGCAACAATAAGGAAAGAAGAGACTATGAAGTGAAAGAGAGCAAGGAGGGGTATATCAGGGTGTAGAGGGAGGGAAAGGAAGGGAAGGGCAAAATAATGTTATTTTAATCTCAAAAACTAAAAGGAATAATTAAAAATATAATCAGCCTAGTCAAGTGGAAAGGTTGAAATTATTTCTTATTAAGGGTATTTGAATAAACTTCATGGCTATATATTTTCACATAAAGAACCTAGAAAGTGTTTCTTTGTTGATGTCATACTGTTATTCACAGTCCTTCCCAAAGAGGGAAGGGAGACCAAATTTAAAGCAATAATCAATCAGAATGGGAAGAGATAGCTCAGATGCTAAAGCATAATAACCAGAGTTTGATCTCCAGGACCCACGTGGTGGAAAGAGAACTAGCTCCTGAAAGTTGTCCTTGACAGTATTTTTCTCTGTAAAATTGTGAATCAGGTGTTTTAACAGTTGCCTGACCTCCAAACAGCCTGCTTTTCCACATGTCAGAAAGATAAAGCTTATTCTAGTCCTTGAAAGGATTTATGATTTTCAGCTCTGGTGGCTGAAGGAAAACAAAAGTCATCCTCTGAAGTCATTGTGTCTTAGGAAGGGATTAACACTTTCCAGTGGACTCCGATAGTAGTAGTAATAATAGTAATATAATAATAATAATAATAATAATAATAATAATAATAATAATATAGTATTGGCAGCTGCTTTTTATATGAGTGTGGTCAACAAGGAAAGGACCTTATCAGGATGGGCTACACTTTAATTCTGACGCTGACACCTTTGTCACTTACTAATATGACAAATTGATTCTGAGAGATGGCCTCACAGAGGAAAAGGAAGAAAGAAATGTTTTAGAGACTCCAGAAGGGCCATGCTCTTTCACCAAGAGCTTGCTGCAGTTCTGTAAGAGTAGTTCCTGCTGGCTCCAGGTCTCACTTGGAGTCTGGTAGTACAATTTCCTCACTTAAGGACTGAACAGAGGAGCCAGTTTACCCAGTTACTTCACAGCTTTCAACTGTCACCTCAGCTATCTGTGGCCTCAGCCAGTTTTTCAGGCATGCTAACCTGCTCAAGTTCTTGGGACAGGAATATAAAATGCTTTGGTGTTTTCATATGTGTAGTTTAAAAATATATTTTTGTCCTTTCTCTTCAATTTATAATTCCTGTAGGAAGACAAACTCTGCCTTTAAGATTATTTGCCAAATCCCCATTTTTCCAAAGGCATAAAATACAACCACTATACACTAAACCTGTAAGAATAACAAAGTCATATACTCAGGTTAATATTTTCTTTTCCCAAGGACAATGTATTTTCCCACACAGACTTCTGTGCATGACAGGAGTTTGTGCTTAAGTAAGCCACTGTATGTCCTTCAAAGTCAGTAGGAATAACCCTGTACTGGAAAGAAGAAGGGAAATGTTCACAGAAAAAAGTCATGTCTATTTACCCTTTACCATTCAACAAATATTTAACAATTTATAGAAATCCTGATGCACTTTTCATAGTCTGGGGAACATTCTAGATGGAAAAAGAGGCTATGAGTGTCCTTGGGATAGAGAGAGAGGCAGAGAAAGTAAGGTGTCAGTGAATGTCCACTCTGTAGACACTGTGCAGAACAGAATTTTGCAAATGTGTCTCAATAATCTTCAAACGGAGAAGATGCTGGGACCTCCCACCACCTTTCAGCAGCACTTTCCAGCTGTTTTCCAGGAGCAGAGGACCATGTAGGAGGAAAGATAGGCATCAGGTACATACCAAAGATGGGTCTCACTAGCAAAGTCATCACAGTTTATTGCTGTGGCTGACATTCCAGACTCTTCCATGTAAGGTGTTCAAGGAGGATAACAACATGTGTGACTAATGAGGGAGCATCCTGGGGACCACACAGGTCTAGAAGTAATAAACCATGGGAGAGTCACATTTATATGTATAGCCTTCAAAGACCTCAGGAAAATGGAAGCACTTTTGTGTGGTGAATTGGAGCCTTCAGACATAACATGTGCACTTGCCAGTCTGCATGAGGGTGGTTCGAGACCTAAATTAAATGTAATCTCCTAGCCATGTTCACTCTAGCGCTAAAACAGTGAGTCTCCGATTCTGTCACAGATTTGGAAATTCCTGAAGCTCAGGTAGCAATTCAGAGTAATTAAATAATTATCAGTGGAGTTGAAGCTCAGGTATCTCGACTTCCTAAATCTCAAGTGTTTCCAGTGTGTATATGAGTTTGAGAGCCAAAGGCTCCACTCTGCTTCCACATGACCTCATGCAGGACTTGGGGCAGCATTAATTCCAGGGCCTTCTATGCCCTATAAAGAAGGTGTGAAGCAAGACACTGATATCTCAGAGCCACTGGTCATAGATAAATGTAGAACAAGCAAATTGTTTCTCTCACTGTATAACTGAATGCCTGCCTTTTAAAGAAAAACTACAGCGTGTATATACACACACACGTACATATATAACATATATACATCCTTTTGATGAAGGAAAATCCGGAATTGTTAGCACAGTTTGCTGAAGCCTGAGCTTTGAAGTAAGACTTTGCATGTCACTATGTAATTCCCATCTCTAATACAAACATCATCTGTAACACAGTTAACAAATTTGTGGATTGGAGGTAAATAGAATTACACATATCAAAGTATTAACAGTAACAGTGGAAATGGTTCTGTGTATAGTAATAATAGACAATTGCATTCTCCCTCACTCCTTTCCATGCTCTTAGCAAGGAAAATCATCTTAATACTGAGCATCTTAAAGTGCTTCAGCTCCAATCTAAGGTATGCACATTTGACGTGACTAAGCAAGGATTCTTAGTTTTGCCCTACCATAAAGCTTAAAATGTATAGAATTTGTAGTCTAATTATTAAGAAAAAAAACATAATTTCAAATATGCATTTGCTAGCCCCTAGCCTAGCTTTGCAAATGCAAGGTTCTAAAATGTCTGTGAATCCCAATTTCTCAGTTCCTGTGCTTCCACAGCACCGCAGCATGATGTTGGTGCTATGGCTTATCCTCCACATGGACACACTGGAATTCAGGATGGGGAGAAGTCTGCAGCCTTGTTGCCATGTCAACTGTACACTGTTCAGCTTTTCCTCCTCTGTGAACCCATTGTCACCTGATCCTCCTCCATCCCTCAATGAGGAGGCAACCACTCAAGGCTCCAGTTCTCTGCTCACTGCATTGCTGATGCCCATTTCATTACAGTGTGAATGGTGATCCTTTGTCCCATCTCCCGTTCAGTCCTTCCAGCCTAGCTGATACATGCCCATGTCAGTCTTTTTTCAACAGCCACCTTCCTGGCAGGCGTATATAGCCTTGCAGTAGCCCTCTTCCCAATCTTAATTTCTGTTTTGTTGTGGATATAAACATGTTTTGTTTTGGTCCCAGGTGTGGGATGTGGCACTGATTCAGATGGTCCACAGCAGCAGACTATTTGCCTCATGCAGGCTCTGAGAGGAGCTCTTTGCCAGCTGCAGATAGTTTAAATCTGAGGATTCTGGGGTGAGAATAAATGCCAGAGCCCAGAGATTGAAGATTAGGAAAAAGAACAATGCTGCTCCTGCTTCCCCTTGTTGCTCATGTTGCTGTTGTGAGACAAGGAGTTGGAGATCTCCTGAAATGGGAACTGGGCTGACTACAAGCAACCTGATGACCCTGACCAGCAGGAAGGAGCTAAGAGAACTGTTCCCCTTTCCCATTAGCCCTTTCTCTCTCCTACCTGGCTTTGGGGTGTTGGAAGGGATTGGGGTGGAGTAGGGAGAAAAGGATAAAAGAAATATAAATAAAGGAGTTTTAAAAAATAATGGCAACACTTTCTCCACAGAGTCTTGTTTTCTTTTGAGTTTGTTTTCAGTCAAGGTGCATTACATATATAACTCTTAGTTTTAAAAACTTCTATGCCCAGAACCTGACATAAAGCACCCATGGAATTATTCACTTATTTTACTACTATTTATATAGTATCTTTAAATAGTTGTGCAGTATATAGACAGCAAAACCCATTATCTGGGCCCTGACTTGCTAAAATAGTAATCAAATAAATAAACACATGAATCAATTTATAGCCACTCACAGTGGTCCATTGTATTAGCAACTTCCTTTGTCTCTAATACAGAATACCTGACGTAAATGTTTTAAGGGAGGAAGGATTAATATTGGCTGGTGATTTACAGAAATGACTGTGGGAAGGCCTGCTGCCTTAACAGCTCCTCTCTGTGGCAGTAGGTGAGGCACTTGGTCACATTATGACCGTAGACAGGAAACCAACAACTGTGGCCAGATGCAGAGTCTAAACTCCGATGGTCCCTCCCAAGTGATTCAGTTTTTCCAGCTCAGCCTCATATCCTTAAAGGTTTCCAAACCTCCCCAAACATATCACCATCTAGTGACCGAATATGCAAACTCACGAGCCTGAAGGACCAGTTCATACTCAAGCCACACAGAGATAATTCATATTTTAAGTCATAGGGGAAGACTTTTCATGGGGCAACAGGCTTGAACTGAAACGTTGCATATGATGAGGTGCTTATAAGGCAAGGAAACGTTTTAGTCGGGAAGGTAAAAGAAAGGTATTTGTTTTCTTGAGGGCACTTTGGCTTTCATGTGGGACATCTTTCACTACCGACTCAACTGATCCACATGGAAATAAGACTGGATGGACAGAGGTGATGAAGCCAGCCATTCCTTCATTCAGTCATACCGCTCTCTCTCTAAACCAGGGGTCAGCACACTGCAGCCAGCAAACAAACCTGACTCACTGACTGTCCTTTGTAAATAAAATTTTACTGGGAAACCACTGCATATATTTGCTGTAATGTCGGCAGTTGGATTGGGGCCAGCCTTGGTCCCCAGGGGCCACAAACATCCACTGCCTGTCTCTTTACAAGAAGAGTCTTTCAAAGACACCAACACTAGCTTTCTAGTGTTTTGTTACAAGATTTGGTCCCAAGGCCATCCATAGCTGCAAGGAGGCTTGGGAAATAAATGTGCAACTTCCAACATCTATGGAAGAGGCTCAGGAAGAGCCAACAAGTTACACACCCAAACATGTCTCCCCAAACTGCACCCAAGTCAAACAAAATGGTAATTCTGTCCCCTTCAGTCTCAACCTCTCTAACTTCCAATTTCTCTCCCATATAGAAGAGATATATTTTTTCTTATGAGGATTCAATAAGGTAAGGACATTAAATACAGTAATTACATAAGCATAGAGTTCAGAGTCGGCTCAAAGTCAACCTCTTCTGGCCTCTGCCTTTCAGTCTCTCATTGTACTCATGGATGTAACATTACCTTGTCCTTCCTCATGTCAGACATTTGTTTAGAAATGTAGAATAAAAGAACAAAAGTTTCTAGCATAAGGCCTTGGTGCTGGAGGCAAACATACAGGACCTATTGTTTAATTCTGCTTAGCTGCTAAGTACAGAGGAATCTTTGCAAACAAACCTTTGCAAATTAGTTTCTAGCAAAGATCTCTTTGAGTAGAGTGAGCTGGGGAAGCTCTAATCTTCTTATTGGTGGAAATCAGGGCAGGCACAGAATAAATAATGGAGGTCTTGCACCTTGTAAATGACCCCACCCACTTCCTAAGCAAAGGAACCGATCTGTGCTCTTGATCCAGTAGCTCCAGTCTTGACACTACCCATTTCCTATGAGAAAGGACCTGCTCTCTTGACCCGGTAGCCCCACTCTGAGGAAGGCATGGGGTGTTCTTGTGCTGGTAACTGATTTAGCCATGTAAAGAACCAGATTGAGACCAGAGCCTCATGGAACCAAGCCAAATCCAGTTGCAGCTTCTAGCACTGACAATCAGAAAGAAAGGGAGCTCAGAATCCTTCAGGGGCACCCTACTCCATCTCTCTGGCCTCCTCCTCATTCCTACCTATTAAACATGCTTCTTCAGTGCAGTATGACTCCAGAACACATCTGTTCACAGAACTGTCTTTATAACAACAATCTCAGAACTCCAAGCTCCTGGCAGTTCCCAAACATTCAAGAAATTGCTTGCCACTAATGTTTGAAACCTTCAGTGAAGCTTATCTGTATTCCATTAATTCATATTTTAAAAAATCTGAGTCTTTTCAAAATATAAACCCATAGTGTTTGAAAAATATAGGGTGTTTGTTTTATCTGTGTGGTATGGTTGGTTATTTGCTTGCTCTGCAGTTTTTGTAGTTTGCTTTGCAGGGCCAGGCCTCAAACCACGGCAGTGTGTACACTAGTAAGCAACGTATCTTGGCATCTTTAAACTATATCTGCAGATCTTAGTTATTTTAAAAGCCTAGTGTCATCTGTTGCCCAGGCTGCGCTTAAACTCATGAACTTCCTGCTCCATCTTCATAGGAGCTAGATTACAGGTGTGTTCTCTAGCTGGAATGGTTCTTTTTGACCATTATAAACACCTCCTAAAGAAGAATTCAAGCTCAATACTTCCATTGAGTGCACTATTTATCAATGGAAATACAAGGTAACAGATATAAAATGGCATCCTTGAAAACAGTGCTATGATACACGTTCGATTTGATGTATATTTCTCACTAGAAATGATTCTGCTATTTTCATTTTGAAAAGTGCTGTAGGCACCTTACAACTTCCACACCTGGTATCCACTGGAGATGAGATAGATTATACAAAAAGGGGTAATCTGCATAGAGGTCATGAAGGCCAGAGAATAACTTCATTTCATTGGAAATAGTGAAACTCGGAAGATGTTGTGACCTACAAAGCATGAGTAGGTAGCACCCTCCAGAAAGCAGCCATTGGTCTTGGTGAAGGTCTCAAACACAGGAGGGCAGAGGTGGCCTTTTCCCATTGGTTGAAGCCAGCCAAAGGCTTCCTGAGCCCTAAGCAAGATCAGCAGCCAAGGCCGCACTTCCCCCAAATGATAGCCTTGCCAAGTCCAAAGACAGGGCACCTTCAGAATGAGAGGCCAAGACAAGTTCTGCCAATTTGCAAGGAACTGCCAAAGCAAATGTTGGCATGGTTGCTGGAGAGCTTGGCTCCTCAGGAACAAAACAGCCATTTGCTTTTCTTTCTTTATAGGAGAATGAATTCAGCTTCAAATTACAGCCATAACTTTCCGTTTATTTCTAAGGAGCTGATATAAACTCATCCATGTTGGTAGTTGGTACTGCTTAAAAGAAACAGCAAAGCAGAAATAAAGGATGCCTGGGAAATAGATGGCCCTCAGTAAGAGTTCTATGAAGCCATGAATAACAAGCTGATATTTCAGACCTGAAAATGGAGAAGCTTTCAGATATTAGAGAATGAAACATACAAACATGCACATGCACACACACATATTTGTTCACAGGTACAAACATACACATGTACTCACATGCATGCACTGCACATAGACTCAGATACTCTCAGAAAAGCACGCATACATATTTGCACACACACATCCATATAGACACACACACACGACCTATTCTGGTCACCTCACTGATCTGACTGGACCCAGTGTGATAACTGACTCATTTGCTTTCTGACAGTCATGCTCACCAGAAATGTTGAAAGCAACAGAAACTGCTCTACTTATCTGAGAACCTCAGCTTTTACCTTGTCCTACAAGTTTGTAAGAAAAACCTTCTTCTATCCAATACTCTTTTCACTTATTTTTCATTTTCTTTGTACTTAGTTTATTTTAAAAGTTTCTCCCACCATCCCAAAGGCTACTTTATGACGAATGGTTGGGCTTGACCTTTTCCTTAAAGCTGACCTCTCAGGATGACCTCTCAGGCCATCACCAGCCATGAGACCTCAAGCCGTGCTTCACCCTGAGAGCCATCTTCTTTCTGTGAGCCCCTCTTTTTGGTTCACATCAATGTGTTGTCTCACATTTCTTCCAACCCCCTCTTTTTTGAGATCCATTTTTTTTCCATTTATATTTTGTTTTATTAATTACACTTTATTCACTTTGTATTCCCCCATAAGCCCCTTCCTCCTCCCCTCCCAATCACACCCTCCCTTCCCCTTCTTCATGCATGCCCCTCCCCAAGTCCACTGATAGGGGAGGTCCTCTTCTCCTTCCTTCTGAACTTAGTCTATCAGGTCTCATCAGGAGTGGCTGCATTGTCATCCTCTATGGCCTGGTAAGCTGCTCCCCACTCAGGGGGAGGTGATCAAAGAGCAGGCCAATCAGATATGTCAGAGACAGTCCCTCTTCCCATTACTATGTAACCCACTTGGACACTAAACTGCCATGGGCTACATCTGTGCAGGGGTTCTAGGTTATCTCCATGCCTGGTACTTGGTTGGAGTATGAGTCTCTGGGAAGACCCCTATGTTCAAATTTCTGGTTCTGTTGCTCTCCTTGTGGAGTTCCTGTCCACTCCAGCTCTTACTATTTCCCACTTCTTACATAAGATTCCCAGAACACTGCCCAGCAGTTGGCCATAAGTCTCAGCATTTGCTTTGATAATCTGCAGGGCAGAGCCTTTCAAAGGCCCTCTGTGGCAGGTTTCTAGCTTGTTTCCTGTTTTCTTCTTCTTCTGATGTCCTTTCTTTTTGCCTTTCAGGATGGGGATTGAGCATTTTAGTCAGGGTCCTCTCTCTTGATTAGTATCTTTAGATGTACAGATTTTAGTAGGTTTATCCTATACTACATGTTTATATGAGTGAGTATATACCGTGTGTTTCTTTCTGCTTCTGGGACAGCTCACTTAGGATGATCCTTACCAGTTCCCACCATTTACCTGAAAGTTTCATGATTTCCTTATTTTTCATTGCTGAGTAATATTCCATTGTGTAGATGTACCACAGTTTCTGCATCCATCCTTCAGCGGAGGGTCATCTGGGCTGTTTCCAGCTTCTGGCTAAATAAAGCCACTACAAATATGGTAGAGCAAATGTCCTTATTGTGTACTTGAGCCTCTTTTGGATATATGCTTAAGAGTGGTATGGCCAGATCTTGAGGAAGCGTTATTCCTAGTTGTCTAAGAAAGCGCCAGAGTACAAGTTTACATTCCCACCAGCAGTGGAGGAGGGTTCCCCTTTTTCCACAGCCTCTCCAGCATGTGTTGTCACTTGAGTTTTTCATCTTGGCCATTCTGATGGGTGTAAGGTGAAATCTCAGGGTGATTTTGATTTGCATTTCCCTGATGGCTAATGACGTTGAGCATTTCTTTAAGTGTTTCTCTACCATTCCATATTCCTCTGTAGAGAATTCTCTGTTTAGCTCTCTTCCCCATTTTTTAAGTGGATTACTTGGTTTGCTGCTTTTCAGCTTCTTTAGTTCTTTATATATACTGGATATTAACCCTCTGTCAGAAAAAGGGTTGGTGAAGATCCTTTCCCAATCTGTACGCTGTCGTTTTGTTCTGAGGACAGTGTTCTTTGCTTTACAGAAGCTTTTCAGTTTCATGAGGTCCCATTTATTGATTGTTGCTCTTAGAGCCTGTGCTGTTGGTGTTCTGTTCAGAAAGTTGTCTCCTGTGCCAATGAGTTCAAGGGTTTTCCCCACTTTCTCTTCTAACCACTTTAATGTGTCTTGTTTTATGTTGAGGTCTTTGATACACTTGGACTTTAGTTTTGTGCAGGGTGATAAGTATGGATATATTTGCATTTTTCTATATGTAGACATCCAGTTAGACCAGCACCATTTGTTGAAGATGCTATCTTTTTTCCATTGTATGGCTTTGGCATCTTTGTCAAAGATCAGGTGTCCATAAGTGTATGGGTTTATTTCTGGGTCTTCTGTTCGGTTCCATTGATTCACCATTCTGTTTCTATGCCAGTACCATGCAGTTTTTATTACTGTTGCTCTTTAGTACAGCTTGAGATCAGGGATGGAGATACATCCAGAAGATCTTTTATTGTAGAGGATTGTTTTAGCAATTCTGGGTTTCTTGTTATTCCATATGAAGTTGAGAATTTTTCTTTCCAGGTCTGTAAAGAATTGTGTTGGTAATTTGATGGGAATTGCATTGAATCTGTAGATTGCTTTTGGTAAGATGGCCATTTTTACTATGTTAATCCTGCCAAGCCATGAGCATGGGAGATCTTCCCAACTTCTGATTTCTTCTTCTAATTCTTTCTTCAGAGACTTGAAACTTTTTCATACAAGTCTTTGACTTGCTTGGTTAGAGTCACCCCAAGGTGCTTTATGCCATTTGTGGCTATTGTGAAGGGTGTTGTTTCCCTAATTTCTTTCTCAGCCTTTTTGTCTTTTGTATACAGGAGGGCTACTGATTTTTTTTAGTTAATTTTCTATCCAGCCACTTTGCTGAAGGTGCTTATCAGCTATAGGAGTTCCCTGGTAGAATTTTTGGGGTCACTCAGGTATACTATCATATCATCTGCAAATCGTGATAATTTGACTTCTTCCTTTCCAATTTGTAACCCCTTGATCTCCTTCTACTGTCTTATTGATCTAGCAAGGACTTCCAGAACTATGTTGAAGAAATATGGAGAGAGTGGGGAGCCTTGTCTTGTCCCTGATTTCAGTGGGATTGCTTTAAGTTTCTCTCAGTTTAGTTTGATGTCAGCTATAGGCTTGCTGTCTATTGTCTTTACTATGTTTAGGCATGTGCAGTACATACAGCTAAGATGTCCGTCCCTATGGGAGTGGCCAGAGCCCTGGAGGAGATCCCTCCAGCGCTTTTCCAATTATTTTTTCCAAGTTTGTTTTTGTTTTGTTTTGTTTTGTTAATTTAAAAGAGTGAACCGATAAAGCCAAACTTAATCACTCTGTTTAAACAGTTCCAAAGCATAAAAAGGAAACTTATCAAGTATTTTTTTTTTCCTTTTTTAACCAGCAAAATACTGGTAAAATAGCTGACATAGATAGAACACCAGAAAAAAGTGTTAGGCCCATCTCCCTGCAGAACTAGACAGAAAGTGCAAGCAAACATAATAGAAATATACAGATCAGGAAGGGGAATGCAGAGTCCGTAAGGTTTACAGTCAGAGTCACACAGTGACACATGGACGGGGCAAGGCAAAGTCTACTCAGTGCTTCAAATAATAGCAAGTAGGATCTTCAGTAAAGTTTACTTTACGTTCTTCCCGGAAGGCACCCTGTGAGAATAAGGATGGACAACACTCTGACAACATTCATCTCCACACCAAGCTTAAGAGTAGAAGTGGTTCCGGCCATGCTTGAAAGGTCTGGCCGGTCGCCTGACATGAAGGTGAGCCTGGCAGCGGCGCTGATGCCTTCTCCTTCTTGGACTGCTTTAGCATGCGGAATGTGGAGCAGAGAGGCTCTCCCCGGACAGAACAGGCAGAGTGTGAGCAGGAAGGAGAGCGCGCAGATGAGAACTAATGTGAGGGTGAAGAAGAGTGTGTCAATGTGAGAAGAGCTAGTGTGAGAATATACAAATATGGGACTGAGTGAGCTAGTGTAAGAATGAGAAGATGTGAGTGTGAGCTGGTGTGCGAATAAACAGATGTGAGGGTGAGCATGAGCTTGTGTGAGAATGAGCAGATGTGAGGGATGAATGTCAGCTGGTGTGAAAATAAACAGATCTGAGGGTGAGTATGAGCTAGTGTGAGAATGGGCAGATGTGAGCGAGAAAGCAAGTGTGTCAGTGTGAGTGTACGTGAGTATGTGAGAGAGCAGGCGGGTGTGAGGGTGTAAGGGAGGGTGAGGGCCAGAATGTGTGGGAGCTTGTGTGAGAACAAGCGTGAAGATGAACGTATTAGGATGAGAAGGGGTGTGATGGTAAGAGCAGCTGGGTTAGTGTGAGCCAGGGTGATAGAGTGAGTGTTAGGATGAGAGCAAGTATGGTAGAGAGTGTGGCATTGTGGGAGTGTGAGGACAAGTGTGAGGGGACTTCAGAGCAAACAGTAATGTGAGAAGATGAGAGGGCACAAGTCACGGTAGAAAATCAAGGTGGCCTATGACTTTAATCCCAGCACTTGGGAGGCAAAGGCAGGCCAATGGATCTCTGTGAGCTCTAGGCCACCCTGGTCTATATAGTGAGTTTCAGGATAGCCAGGGCTGCATAGCAAGACCCTGTCTCAAAAATAGAGGTGAGGAGTCAGGCACAGTGATGCATGCTTTTAAACCCAGCACTCTGGAACGCAGAGGGAGCAGGATTTCTCTGAGTTCGAGGCCAGCCTGTTCTACAAAGTGAATCCAGGCTACACAGAGAAACCCTCTCTCTAAAAACAAAAGACAAAAAAAATGGCAGGGAAAGAGGGGAACAAGGAAGCACCAGGAAGCACGTGTGAACCTTAGCACAATAGTGAATGTGAGTGCAAGTGTACGTGCCATTGTGGCTGGGTATGGAGAAGGATGGATGGGTGATGTATAAGAGTATAGACAAG
>NW_026585742.1:8658681-8697980 GCF_907164565.1 Psammomys obesus
TGGGTATGGAGAAGGATGGATGGGTGATGTATAAGAGTATAGACAAGAGCCAGTGTGTAGGATAATGAAGTAAGAGATTTCAAGATATGTGAGTTAGTGTGCATAACTTCTTGAGTCACAAGTGGAAGATGATATGAGTGTGCAAACAAGTTAGTGGGCCAAAGTGGCTGTCAGGCGTAGAGAATGAGCTCACTGTGGCAGAATGGGAGCGGGGAGGCTCAGCCTGAGGTAGGAGGGTATACAGCAAGTTGTGTGGGTTCCTTCAGATTCTCTGGGTACGAGAGGCAAGGCCTTACCCTCAGCGCAGCCTCCAACCTTGAACAGTCTGTGCTGGAAAATTCCAAAGGATTTCCTCTGGTCTCTAGACTGGAGCCCAGGGAGGCCGAGAGACCGTGTGCTGGTGACAGAAGTGAGCCATCTTGTAGCAGTCCTGTTTGTATCGCATTGTGCAGTTGGGCATGGCATGGTAGCCACATGCCCAGAAGCTTGGTGGGCTGCCCCCTGGGTTGGTCTCCTCATCTGTGAATGCAAATGACATTGGTGCCTGCCTGGGTCGTGGGCTGTGGGGAGAACATGTGGGTAATTCACGGGGTTTGGCATGCAACACGTGGTCAATAAATGTCACCTGGGGGAGTGATCAAAAAAAAAAAAAGAATGGAACTGAAAAATCCCCTTTAATGTCTAGATTATGAGGTGCAAATCATGCTCCCCACCATGAATGCCATGTATACATATAAGAGGGTACCATGTCACCGCTTAAAGCATATTTGCCAGAGAAAAGAAATTTTAAGATGGTGGACTGAAGAAGAAGATTAACAATGTGATTTCATCTGTGTTTCTGCACACTTGTTACAAGTAAGACAAACCTGGGGTTTCCTCTGGAAAAGTATGCTGGCTCCAAGTACGGGATTGGGAAATTGTCTTTATTTTGCTACAAAACCATTGAATAAGAATGAATTGATCTGATCTTTGAAGGTTGAAAGTTCAGACATTTAAAACAAAAGTATGACTAAAATGGTTCTGGCAGGATTCCTGTGTTATGAGGTAATTATGTAAAAATAATTATAGCTATTTTATATAGACAATTATGACATAAACTACCTTAAAGGAATTGTCCACAATAATAAAAGCATTAAAAAAAAATCTCCAGAGACATACACCGGCTAAATACACATCCCCAAAGAAGAAAACAAAATGTTAAGCTTCTTCAGAGGGCATAAAGGTGATGAATAAGAAAAGCTGTCTGCTGAACTGGATAGGAAATGTCAAAAGGATAAAGCATTCTCAATAACTGAGTTTGAAAAGAATAAAATGCTGCAGTTGAGAGCAGACAAACTAAACAGAATCCAATCCCAAAGTTCTAGAAAAATGATCATATAGAGACAGCCAAGAGAAATTTGAAAAGAGGAATAATAAGACAAGCTTCTCAGAAACTGAGTTATTATTATTTATACAGTATTTTGCTTGCATGTATGCCTGCATGCCAGAAGAGGGCACCAGATCTAATTATCGATGGTTATGAGGTACCATGTGGTTGCTGAGAATTGAACTCAGGACCTTTGGATGAACAACCATGCTCTTAACCTCTGAGCCATCTCTCCAGCTCTTGTAGTGGCATCATGCTGGTAAAGTAAAGAGACATAGTGATGAAAGAGCCCTAAGAAGAGGAGCCCAGCCACAGGAAAGTAGTTTAGGAGAAAGGCATTTTTAGCAAATGAGTGAAGGCAGATTATTTGATAAAAGGCATATGAAAAATACACTGATGGATGGAAAGCGTGACTGGACTTCCAATTCCTTTCTTACAATAGCATCCATTCTAGAACAATGAGACATTAAATAGCTGTAAAATAAAACTGTAAAATAGCTAGAAGAAAATAACTAGAAGCCCAGGCAAAGTTTATGCTAGTGAATATAACACAAACAATATCATTTTTACAGGAAAAAAAATAGTAAACAGAGTTAAATGAAAAACAATAAATGAACAAGGCTGTATATAATACATTAGATAAATTGTTAATTGTTTTTTGAAACTAAAAGTTTAATTGATTTTTCATGTACCAAATAATGTGTCTGGTTATAATACTGTCACAAATGTGTCTTTTGACTTCACATTCACAAACCATCCTCACCTCACACACATTCTTGCTCTATCCTCTGCCTGATCCCCTTCCAGCTCCCAAAGTAGTCCCCTTTAATAGGTAATCTTCGCTGGGATTAGAATCACCATGGAAACAATTTAAGGGTAGTCTGTGAGAGATCATCTAGATTAGATTAATTGAAATGGAAAAACTCGAATTAAATGTGGGCAATGCCTTTCTCTGAGCTGGAGTCATGGACTGAATACAGGTTAAGTATTGTAGGTTAAGCAAAGGAGTCATTTCCCTCTGCTGCCTGACAGTGGACACAATGTGACAAGCTGCCTTTAGCCGGCCATTATGCTCCCCACCAGGAGGACCCTACCTTGAAACTGTGAAACTTTTCCTAGTTCAGTTGCTTTGTTCAGGGTGTTTCATGATAGTACCAAGACGAATTACTAACACGTCTTCTGACACCTTCTGTCTAGGACTGTTTTGACTTATCACCGTTAGATTTTTTTTCCAATTTCTGAGCAGAATTTCATTCAAATTTTGATGGTGATTATTTTCAATTTGTAGTTTACTTTTTTGTTAATATAGCCATTTTAACAATATTAATTCTTATGGTCCATGAGCATGGGAGGTCTTTCCCAGTCTCCTAGAGTCTTCTTCAATACTAATCCTCAAGGTTTTAACGTCTTAATTGTGTTTTTATTCTTTCACCTCCTGGCTAGGTGGGTTTCTTCCTAGGGTTTTTACTTTGGAAGCTTTATGAATGAGTTCTCCTTTTCCTGGTTTCTTAGGCAAATTAAAGTCACAGACAGGAAAGCTACTGATTGCTGCCTGCTGCCTTTGCAGCCTGCTGCTTGATTAAAAGTGGTTTTCAGAACTAAGACCTTTCTGGTGAAGTCTGGGGTCTTTTAAGTACACATATCATTTGCAATAGGAAAAACTTGACTTCTTTCTTTCTTACTTAGGTTCCCTTCATTTCTTTCTCTTGCCTTATTGCTCTAGGTAAGATTTGAAGCACTACATTGAACACAAAAAGATGCAGTGGGCACCTTTGGCTAATTCAATATTAAAAAAAAAAAAGAGTTGAGATGCTTTATTGGGTAAAAACATATGCTACTCTTGCAGAGACCCAAGTTCAGTTCCCACACCCACATCTGGCAGATCATAAGAACCTGTAACTCAAGCTCCAGGGAATTCAACTCTTGCCTCAGAAGGCCCCTGCACTCATGCACGTACACATACACACACACTTAAAATAAATATTTGAAAACTATTTGAAAGAAAATCTTTGGATTTTTTCACACTTACTATAATGTTGGCTATAGGCGTGGTGTACATAGCCTGTGTTGTGTTGATGTATGTTCTTCCCATTCCTAGTTTTTCCCATGGATTATTACGATACAATGTTGAATTTTAAGGCCTTTTTTTCTATCTATTGAGACGATCATATGATTTCTTTACCAGAGTCTATTTTTATGCTGTCACATTTATAGATACATGTGTACTAAACAATTTTTTCATCCCTGGAATTAAGCAAATTTTATTGTGATGTAAATACGCATATGTATTGTTGTATCTGCCTTACAAGTACCTTACTGAGAATTTTTGTGTCTAAGTTATTCAATAGAATTGATCTGTAGTTCCTTTTTTATTATGTCCTTATCTGATTTGGGTAAAGGGGTATTACAGAATCAGTTCAGTACTTCCTACCCTTTCTACTTTATGAAAGCGTTTGAGTTGTTGGAACACAGTTCATGAATGGAGTCATGCAAGAGGAATTCTCCAAGAAACACTCCAAGAAAACAAGACAAGAGTTATGTGACTTCAGTCTTTTCAAAAACATGGAATCGCACTTAGAAAGTGTTTTCATGCCCCTCCTAGGTGTAGTGGCTAGGAGTGAGTTTGCTTTATTCATCATAACAGCCTATTGTTATTTGTTTATATGCCTCTACAAACAAACGAAAAACTTGTTTTTGCCATGTGTGGCTTGCCCACCACATGTGGCCTGCCTGCCAGTGCAACTTGCCCTTGTGATTGTATACTTTACTCATGTGACTTCTTTTTAACTCTCAGAGTGTTTAAATTGTCTGAGGCTTTGAAAAAAAATTACTATTGCATGAGTCCACCTCATTTTTAGGCTCCATTTTCCCAGGTCCAACCACCAATTAGAGTGATAAATATTTAAGGAGCGTTGGAAGTCCTTGGGAAATCTTCTTTAATGGTTAATGAGTATGTGCACCTTCATTCCTGGGCTTCTGCTCTAAGACGCTCTTCACCGTTAATTCTGTTTGTTGCTTTGGTAGGACTCTTTAAGCTGCTTCTTTCTCCCAACTTCATTTTGGTATGTAATATGTGTCTAGGAATTCATTTATTCTACATTATCTATCACTTTTAAATATAAGTTTTCAAATGTTTGATATTGGTTCTCTAGGTTTCTTTGCCATCTGTTGTAACGCCCCTTTTCATCTTTGAGTTTTTGAATTTGAATCCTTTCTATTGGTCAGTTTTGCTAAGGGTTTGTGAGTCTTACCTTTCCCCCCAAAGAACCAACTCTTTGTTCCTTCTATCGCCATTTTATTAATTCCTGTCCTGGCTGTTATTTTATTCTTTTCATCTACTGCTTTTGGTTTGGGCTTGTTGTTGTTTTTCTAAAACGATGAGATATGTCTCCGCTTCAGATTCTCTGGGTTTTAAATATAAGCACTCATAGCTACAAATGTTCCTGCTAGTGGTCTCTGCTACACCCCAGCTTCTTGAAAGTTCTGCTTTCATTTTAGTTTCTTCTAGCTCCCTTCACTGACAGACTCAGCATTTAGGAACACAGTTACTATTAGAGTTTCTCATCTATTGATATTGAGTCTTAGTCTACTTGACCTGGTAAGAGACACCTGACAGTTGATTTTTCTGTTGCTGGGATAAAATACTGCAGGCAATAAAATACAACTTAATGCAGAAAGGGTTTGTTCTGGCTCAGAGTTCAAAGGTAGAGTCCCATGGTGGGAAGTCATGGCATCGGGAGATTGAAGCACACTGTCTCCACAGCCAGTGACAGAGAGCACAGAATGATGCATATTGCAATGCAGTTCATTTTCTGCAGGTCTAGAGCCCAGGACCCCAGCCAGGGAAAGGTGCCACTCACAGCCAGTGGGTTTTCATGCTTCAGTTAGCATAATCAAGATAAATGCCCCAGGCATGACGAGCTGGTCATCTCTCAGGTGCTTCTTACTCTTTCACATTGACAATTACCACTAACCACCACAATTGGAAATTACTCCGGGTTTTCATATTTCTTAATGTTTGCTTTGTCCTATAATGTAAACTAATTTAGAGAAAGTTTTTCTTTTAAATGATATTCTCTTGAGAATAGCAGTGTTGGCTATCAGCTATTGCAGTCAAGTTCTGATCTATACCTTTTATGCTTCCCTTACTTCGGGATTTCGGCTGAGATGCCTGTCATGACCTTATGTTTGACTTGAGAAATCAGTTGCTGATGTTTCCTTCGAGCTTTTAGTATTGTTTGTTAGTGCCTTGTAGCATCTTGACTATAGTAAGCTGGGAAAGGATCTTTCCTGGTTTTGTTTATTTGGAGTTCTAAATGCTTCTCGGGTTTGTATATCTCTTTCTCTAGACCTGGGAAATTTCCTAGGATCTAGAATAATTTACTAGATTGTTTTTTCTCTATCTTTAGTTTTTATCTCTGCTTTTTTTTGCCCCATGAGGTTTTGTCTTTTGACCGTGTTTAAGATGTTTTATGCTGTAGTCATGTTTTCTTTTTTCTATATTAATATGTGGATGTAGTATCCCCTAGCCTTGTCTTCCATCCTGGCAGCTTCCTTCTGTTTGATATAGTCTGTCAATGGGTTCTCACCTATGCGTGTCTCTTGATTCACTGAGTTTACCATTTCCACGTTTATTTTATTCTAAGAACCCCATTTTCTGACTTTCTTAAGCAGTTTCTCCACAGGAGCTGACTTCATTCCCTCACTTCATTCGTCTGCTTGTTTACATCCTCTTTAAGCTATTGATCTTTCTTTTCCCTCAAGTAAACATTTTAAATTTTTTATCTGTTGTTTTTCTGTTTTAGAGTCTTTGGGTTCCATAACTGAAGAGTTTCTGCCTTTTACCCATGGTGGTTCAGCAGCTAATGGAACTTGCCACCATACCTAATGGCCTGAGTTTGATCTCCAGGACTCACACAGTGGAAGGGAAGAAATGATACCCACAAGCCATACTTTGACTTCACACACACACACACACACACACACACACACACACAGAGAGAGAGAGAGAGAGAGAATAATAATGATAATAATAATAATAATAATCAGAATTGAAGTAAGATGAGTATGTTAACATAAAAAATGAAAATACAAAAGACCAAAGAAATATGCACAGATTTTGAAAATACGAAGAAATAGAAGTAAGCACAGTGGCCTTTATGATCTCTCTGAGACTATGGTCTTCAGGTACAAATGAGGCAGATGAAGTTAGGGAATTCTTTGTTTCATCCTATTCTCTCTGTCATGGCAGAGGCCCAGCTGCTCAAAAGGGCTGTAGCCATTTTCTAGGCATCCTTTCTTTGCTCATTTGGACCCACTTGTGATCACCATTATCTTCATAGCCATGGACAGACAGATTCTAACTCCAGGGATAGTTTGACACCTTGGAGTGACAAATGAGCCAAGGGGTGTCAACTGAGTGTTTGGGGTGTGAATGGGGCAGTGGAGCCGAGAGCTGTTACTGGGGACCTGCTGCAGTGAAGAGAAGGCAGGGGAGAAGAGCTACAGTGCTTCTGGCTCCTGCTCAAGGTTAAGCAGGAAGCTATGGGTCTGAATGGCAGGGTTCTCAGTCCTGGAAGTAGAGACCACAGGGCTTGTCACAAAGTTCCAGCAGCCTGCTGGTCTGCACCTCAGGGCATTCCGTGTCTCCTTAACAAAGAACATGGAGCTACCAAATGTTAACCATTGAGCTTTCAGCTGCTGAAGCCTCCAGTTCTCCAAGCTTCTTGGCATACAACTCCCCCAGTCTGCGGCTGCTTTACACAGGTGTCCCTGGCTCAGGGACAGGAGTGAGGTGGCTCCAGGTGTCGTGAAGTATGATCATACCGTGTCATTCTAGGTAGATTCTTCCGATTGTGATAAACACCACGACCAAAAGCAATTTAGGGGAAGAAAGGGCTTACATCAGCTTATATTTCCAGGTCACTGTCTATCATTGAGGAAGTCAGGTAGGAAATCAAGGCAGTAGCTTGAAGCAGAAACCATGAAGGAATTCTGCTTTCTTAGCTACCTTTCTCTTGCAACCTGGAACCACCAGCCTAGTGATGGTGCTTTCCACAGTGGGTTCATCTTCCCACATCAGTCATCACTCAAGGCTCTCTTGCACAAACATGGCCACAGGCCAACTGCTCTAGGCAATTCTTGAATTTAGCTTTTCTCCTTCAAGGTGATTCTTGGTCGCATCTAGCTGACAATAAAAACTAACCAGGAACACTTGCTGTCAGTTCTCTACAGTAGCTCTCAGTCTTTAAGCAGCAGTTTTTCTCTCAAGATGGCATCTAGCCACAGCCCTCAGAGACACACGACAAAATTCACCTCCTGTTGATTGCTGACTCATCTTTAAGAGGCATCACCAACCCCATCTGGATTTGAGACTTATGAGAGCTCTGGGCCTATCCCTTTAGCAGACTGTCAGGCTCTCAGGGAGGCTTCCTGGCTGACCTTATAAATGAGGCATCGGCTTCCCTTCCCTCGCACTGGGTAGCCACGTGACTGGAGCCTGTGGACTGTTTGCTCCCTTTGGTGAGTTGCTCTTCTTGGTGAGTTCCCATTTTCCAGCTGTCTATCACTGCCCTGTGATTTCTGGTGTTCCTCTCTGTCTCAGAGTACAGGTGATTTTTGGTGTTGTTGTTGTTTATTTGTTTGACTCTTTTCCTTCACAAATCATGGGAAGGCCTAGGCATCTCTCAGCCTACCATCTTACCTGGACATACTAGTTCCACTCTTATCTACCAAATTAAGTTGCCTGCTGCCCATTCCTGTTGTGACAAGTTTCAAACTGATATTCCTACTCCCTACTGGACATTTTCACACCTGTTTTCTTCTGACACTTTGACAATTGTCACTAGAAATGCCAAAGCTGTTTTTTTTTTCTTTTCCTTTCCTCACCACATCTACTTATTTATCAAGTCCTAAAAATACCAACTCTTCTGTTATTTTATCTTATTTTCATTTAAATTGTTAGTTTTCTTTCCAAAAAACAATTCTCTTTGTAATCATAAACCTCTGATGGTTGGATTGCCGCTGAACTCAGCACAGCGTCAGGGACTCCACAGTCCACCGTGTCCAGGACTCACAGCACTCAGCATCTGGCACAATGGTCTACAGCACCCCTGATTCCAGTCCACAGGGCCCCAGACTCCACAGTCCACAGCACCCAGGACCCCATAGTCCACAGCCTCTGGGACACCCTGTCCACAACATTCAAGGCTTTACATCAGGAACCAAGAAGATGGCATGAAGAGCAAGGTCATTGAACAAACCTGAGGCCCTGAATTCAGTCCCCGGGACTGACATAGTGGAAGAAGGAAGCCAACTGCCAGTCTGTCCTCTGACCTCTACCCATACTCACTGGCATGTGAGTGTCCACACATACACATACACACACACAATAACTAAGTGTAATTTAACTTTTTAAGAAAGCTACACAGTCCACAGCGTTCAAGATTTCACAGTTCACCAGTGCCTGTCAAGTTCTTTCTGCCGATTGCCTGTTTGGAGCGGCTGAGCTAGGGTTTACCTATTAGGAAGGGGATATGGGCAGGGCAAGGGGATATCCTCAGGAGCAAGTAGGCTGGGAAGGGAAGGAGATCTAAAGGATAGGGTCTCTGCTTCAGCTGAGTTGTTAGGAACTTTGCAAAGTCATCTCAGAAAGCACCCCACCTTGAGGAGGAGATGCTGGGAGCAGCCAGAGATATGGCGCTCTGCCCCTAGTGGAGAAGTTTCTACTGTACTGAGGGCAGACTTCTAAAACAGGACCAAGCAGTGATTCGCTGCAGACTGCTGAGTTGTGATGAGAACCTGGGTGGGAATACAACATCTACCAGCCTCACTGGATGCCCTCAATTCCTGTCAATCACAAATGCTAGACAGTTTCCAAATTGGCCCTTCCCAGAGGTCATTCTATGCCTTTTCTGGAATAACCCTCTCCCTTGTCCAGCCCCCCACAGCCTATTCAAACTTCCAGATGGTCCCAGCCTTTCTCTTTTATAAAGCCTCTCTGTCTCAGTTTAGAGTTTGTTAACCCTTTGTTTCTCATGGGAGTTTGTACTTTCCTTGTGTCATTTATTTTGTGTATTTTCTGAATATAAGCCACGATTTCCCACCCCACCCCCAACACACATATTCCTTTGTCTTCTCCCAGTGCAAGAGGCCATTCCTTTTATTCTACCATTTGTAACAAATAACTAGAAACACCTGCTTCTCCAAAAGTCTAGTGATGTCTAGTGTAAGTCATCTCTTGTCGTTCCCAATGTGCTTGGCTTGAAAGCCCAGTATTTGTCTGAATTGGATTGAATTGAATACATCATTTTTTAAAAACAACATGGACGTGGAGACCAGCTTTACCACACTGTGATTCCACAGAGCCTTCCATGTGAGCATTTTACTTACTTTCACCAGTGGGTGGTTTGTTGTTGTTGGTTGGTTGTTGTTTTGCCACTGAAATACCACACTCAAATGTACTTCAGTTTCCCTAACTTGATCCTTCACATCATTTAACAGTGATGCCTAAGGAAGCAAAAACTCCCCATCTCTTCCATTTCACCTCTGCCAATACATTGTCCAAATAATCTTTTCAAGGACTTCTCATATGAAGCAGGTAATATTGGCTGTTGATATGGAGACCAACTAGAACCCACAGCATGCAAGCTAGACTCATGCATAGGAGTAGTAATTGGTCCCATCCTTTTCAACTTACCTCATTTTGTTCTTAGGGATTCAGAGCTTACATTGTGATCAAGTTCAGCTACTTCAAACTCTTTAAAGGTTTTCTAAGACCAATATGTCAAAATGTAGATCTGCAGATACAGCCTACATGCCCCCCATGACCTTGTCTCTGCTTTAATCCACACACTCTAGCTGGAGGAAGCCACTTACACCTGCACACTCTAAATGCCCATCAGTCCCGTGCCTCAAAACATGCCAGCACTCTCCCTTGTATCTCACCGCCTGACTAATGCCCAACAACCCTTCGTTTTACACTGGGGAGGACTTTGTCTACTTTCTTCCCAGATCCCTCTAGATCACCTTGGTGAGCCTTGTTGCTCTCTCTTTTAGGTGTTGAAAGTGCCCCTCCCACACACACTATTAGGACTCAGCATGGTTCCTATTTCCCGATTTAAAGCTGTACTCTCCTTCGCTGGGAAAGGAATGAAGCAAGTATTTTCAGATACCTGACAATAGGTAGCATGGGCTGTGACAAAGCAGACTTCCAGGTGAGCCCTAAGGAAGCCAGGCTGACCTGTTTGCTGGGAGGTATTTGGGAAACCCAAAGCAGCAGGTGGAGCCAGTGTGGAGTGACAAGTTAAAGTTCCAGGGCTGCTGCAGTGCTGGCAAAGAGGAATGTACAGGTAAGGAAGTGCCGCTAGGTCCCCAGGGCCCCTTGCTCCCCAACTGACACTACCCGAACATGTAACAAAACATTATACAAGGTCTGGATAAAAACACGGGCCAGAGAACAGTAGTCTGAGCAAGTATTCCACAGGCCCGCAAATCAATCACTGAGATCCTGATCATTCTGGGACTGATGAGAAAATGTCTAGCCAATTGTTAGGCATGCCAGCAGGGCTGCAAGGGAAGGGAGGGATAGGAACAGAAAAAAATTCTTTGAAAAAAATGACTAAAACTTTTTCCATTTTGAGAGAGATTAAAAATAAAAAGAATCCTACCAATCCAAAGCTCAACTGACTATAAGTAGCCTTTTTTAAAAATAAGAAAAACACTATATCTTAATACTCTTTAATGCTAAAACTAAGACAAAAAAGAAAAAGAGGCAGAAAAGGGGGAGGGGACCCATTACATATTACTGCATAAGGAAGAGCAGTGGTAAGAATGACCAGAACATAAAGCCATGGCATCTCCATGGTGCTGAGATAAAGAGCTATCACCCATGAATTACATATCTCACAAAAATATCCTTCAAAAATGAAGGCAAACTAAAAATATTCCAAGATGAACAGCTGCTAAGAAAGTGCTCTACAGCAGACTTTCTCTACAAGATATGTTAAGAAGCTCTTTGAGCTGTGGAAAATGATGCCGAGTCGAATGTCAGAACAACCCCAAGAAATAAAGAGCCTCCTCTCCTTCCTTCTGATCTTAGTCTATTAGATCACATCAGGAGTGGCTGCACTGTCTTCTTCTGTGGCCTGGTAAGGCTGCTCCCCTGTCAGGGGGAGGTGGTCAAAGAGCAGGCCAATCAGATTATGTCAGAGGCACTTGAGGAGGGGCATGTGTGAAGAAGGAGGAGGGAGGGGCTTATGGGGGGATACAAAGTGAATAAAGTGTAATTGATAAAAATAAAATAAAATAAAATTATACATCAAAAAAAAGAAGAAATGAAGAGCTACAGAAATAGAAATATAGAGTAAGAACTCCAAGAGTAAGGAGTCTACACGGGAGGAGTAGTCAGCCAAAGGGAGTGGAGGGGCCAGAGACAGAGTGCTGAGGAAAGAATAGAAGACTGTGGAAGAAGAAGACAATGCAGCCAGTCCTGATGAGACCTGATAGACTAGGATCAGAGGGAAGGGGAGGAGTCCCTCCCTTTTCAGTGGACTGGGAGAAGGACACTGGTGGGGAAGAGGGCAGGTGGGATTGGGAGGGGAGGAGGGAGGGAGGTTCAGGGGGGATACAAGTGAATAAACTGTAATTAATAAAAATAAAATATATAAATTGGTGCAAAAATAAATAAATAAAGAAGTCTGTGGAACCTTTGTTGCTCCAGAAGGCAAGGCAACGGAGTGCTCAACGGGCAACGTGGACATGTCAAAAGAACCCCAGAACCCCAAAAGCCAGTTGGAGGGCCAGGGAAATAACACCAAGCAGCACAGCACCCGATGATAGCCATTGATTATAACCCATGTAACCACAAACTTAGAAATGTGAACCTATCCAGCTGCAAATAAATAAATGAATAAAGATCGGCGTATGAGGAATCGGACATTTGCTTAGTTTCAAAGGACAATGCTATCGAGTCTTACTAATCATGAAGGGAAAGGGGGCAATTTCACAGAAGAAAATTTGAGGAACATAAAGGTAGCATAGGATGGACATTTTTCTTTCAGATAATTAACACTATTGAGACAACCAACAAAACTTGACTGGGTCTTGAAGGTTATTTGTCATTAATAATTCCGGGTTCCTCTCATGTTTCCTGTGGAGGGGTAGTGAGTGGTTTATAGGGAATGCGTACCATTGGAATCATGCTGAACTAGACATCCTAACAAAAACGTGGGGATTAGCTGGGTGTAGTGACACATATACCTAATCCACAGCCCAGAGGCAGAGGCAGGAGAATGAAGCATTTAAGGCTGCAAAGTCAAGGACACTCTCGATGTTCTCTCTAGCCCAGAGGACTAGAATGTGGTTGGTGCATGGCAAATGATTTTAAAGCACATTTGGCAACTGATTTCCAATCCTCTTGCACTGAGCTAGTAGAGGAGGTTGACTAATTCCCTGCATGCTCGTGTCCAGTGGGCTCTCAAGAAATAGTGATAGAAAGAAAATATTAAGTGACCTGCCTTGCCATTATGAAGTGAGACTAAATTCATGTTAAACTTCTAGACATTGTTTTAAAATACATTAAAACAAATAAAAAATTGAATTGAAACTTAATTTAAAATGTCTATGGTTGCTCAGCCTTGGAAATATAGGTTTACTAAGTTATCTATTATCTGCTCTAACCCCATCAAAGAAAGAAAAGCTCTATAAATGGAAACATTTGAGCAAGGTTTTCATTTCTCCTGGAGTAGATACCCCTGTATTGATTACCAGATGGTGGTGATAATAGCCATGAAACTTCATTACCACTGAAAATGCTGGGCCCAGCAAAAACCTCACTTACAGAGGTTTTGGGTTTCTTTGACGATATACTGATAACACGAATTAAAATATCTCCTTAAGCGCACCATGCCCTGATTTCATTCTTGCTGGTATTTCCATGCATGACTAGAAAGAATTTACTTGCCATTTGCAATCTCATACAGATTAAATCAATTTAAAGTTTCCATGAAAATAATTTTTAACTAAAATAGGAAGTAACCTAAATTTTCATTTTTGAGGTACCAGTGGTGTTTGTGACTATATAACTAATATCTGGCTACAAAGTGGCTAAGCACTACCCACAGTTTTAATCTTGTCTAGCATTGATACTGATAACATAAAGTTGAGATGAACGTTTTTTACCTTTTGGAATTTGCTCTGACACATGCAGCAGAAAGCTCAGTAGTCTCGGTGGATGGCAACAGTTACCACAGGTAACAGAGCCTAGGAGGTCACCGTGTCTCCCTCCTACTTCTGCCCTCCTTCCTCCATAAACACGTCCTTCTTCTCACCTCTAACACCATAAATACCTGCTTCCTGCTTTGAAGTTTTACATACATGACATCCTAAAGTCTGTATAACTTTTGAACCTGGCTTCTTTTACTTAATATTCAAGAGAAATAAACTTTTCCCATTAAATTTAGGTTGTGGTTTGTGTGTGTATATGTGTGTGTAATAAAACAGAATGAAATATATTGTCCTGGAATTCATTTTCTCTGAGTTAAAATTTTTAGAAAAATACAATCTACTAAATGTTACAAAGTCCCACCTTCACTGTGAGAAACAGTGCCACTAAGTCCAAGTTTAATGGCTGTATTAGGTGTTCGGATTAGAAGCCAGCCCAGTGATGCACCATACAGGGCGGAGAGTGCTCCCACCACCCCTCCACTTAACTGTAGACACCTCCCTGTGTTTCACTGGTCAAGGCTCTGTGTTTCTCCTCGCTCTCTGTTGTCAGTCTGAAACGGGCTCTCTGGAGAGGGCTGTGCCTTTGTGGATCAGTCCAGTAACATATACACTCTATTGGTCCTCCCCTTTCATCAGGCTGTCACCGATACTCCAGAGTTGTGCAGATTACAGGTTTTGCCTAAAGCTACAGTCAGCTCTCTTACCCCGTAATTGGATAGACAGATTTGGCTCAGCTCAGCTAGCCTGCACTTCTGTATGCAAAAGAAGCCCAAACAGAAACAGCTTTGCCAGGCCAAAATAAATGGGGCTCAGTGGAGAAGCTAAGATCACCTTTAAAAAAAGAAACACTTGTGCCCTGTTTATGTGCCTTCATTAACTGAATTAATTCTATAGCTTATGAAAACATTTACACCATTGTCTCTCAAACCATCATCCAGAATATTGACATTAAAAAAATAATTTCCAAACAGTAATTTCCAAATGTTGACAACTAAAAATGGATGTATATAGGTACACATGAAATTTGGAAATTTGGGGTTCAGACTTTTGTTGTTTTCAGTATACAGCATTGCTGGGGGAGTATTTTTTTAAGAAACGCTTGATTACATGAGCACTGAGAGCTTTTCTTTGAAAATCTCCAAGATTGAAAATTAATACGTTCAGAGCACACTTACTTTACAGGAAAGCCAATCTGGAGCACTTTACCTAAGATTTATGTACACTGGAGGTGAGCTCATGACACCACAAAATCTCCCTGTTTTTACAGCATGAGACTGTAGGCCTCAGGGCTATATTGGCCTAAATATGAGGTTCCCTTGGGCTATCTTGATTTCCAAAGGAAAAGAAAATTTCAAGCCACACACCACTTTCCCTTTGCAGACCAGAGGCTGCTGAACGAGTGAGTGCTGCCCTGAGGCCCCTTCTTCGTTCACTTCTGCCTGTGGCTCCAGCCAGTGTTACTGATCCTGAAGCTGAAATACAATTGCTAGCTTTGCTTGCCAGCCATTCTGTTAGAAGTTGCTTTGGGTTACCCTGCTGGCCCCGAAAAAGAGCTAGTGTCTCTTACAGAGTCAAGAGCGGTTTAAAAAAGGAAACAAAGGGGTTCTGAAAATGGAGTTTGGGGAGGTTTGTTGTTTTTGTTTCCCAAGCATAGTCTTATTCTGTAGAGCAGACTGGCCTTGAGTTTGCCATCCTCCTGCCTCAGCCTCATTTATACTAGGACCATAGGAGTGTGCCTTCACAGATGGCTGGAAAGTGGAAGTTTTTAAAACAAGACATAGACTATTTAATTGCCTCTCTTCTTCAATTCTTCTACCAGCTCCCTCAGCATCTCCAAAGAAAGTGCTCAACAAAAGAATTGGACCAATTTTGTTCTTGGCAAGAATGGGAAAGACGCCTGTGAGCTGTGGCCTCCACAGCCATCTCCACAGCAAACAGCATCCTGTGAGTGGAGACTGGCTGTCTCAGCTTTGTGCAGATGTTTCAGCCTTCCAGCTTCCTTCCCCAAGAAGCAGGAGGAGATGAGCGGCCACTTTCCTCTTACAGAACACCAAGAAAGTTGACTACTGGAGGAAAGGTTTGTGCTGCCTCACGCTTTAAGGCATTACTCCTGGGTCAACAGCTCCAGTGGAAGAGAAGACAGCAGCCACAGCATAGAATAAAAAGCCAGTGCAGATGATAAGAGGAAGGCATTGACCTGCTTCCTCCTACTAGACCCACTTGATAACTCGTTCTACTGTGAGCCAACAGTCCTCTTGACCCACACGTCTTTCCACAATAATAATGATTCAATAATAATGACTCACAATAATTCCTAGGATCCACTCAGCACTTGACAGTGCTCATGATGTACTCTCCACTGGACAGGACTGTTGATCCCTCAGCCTTCAATAGTCCTCATAGCCCATTCACCTTCCAATAGCACCACCCTTCACCACAGAAGTTGGGGGTGGGCATTTCCCAGCCACACCGTGGCATTTGTGAGAAGACTGAGTAAAAACTGCACAATGATCCCTATTGCCTTGGTCAGTACTGTTAACTGTTAGCTCCATAGCTGCAACATTCAGGATGCCCGGCTGCTGGCTATACTCTACTGCTGTACTGCTGTACTGCTGTACTGCTGTACTGCTGTACCTTGGCCGCACACCTCAGGCTCTCTCATGCGGGTATCTGAGTTGCAGGCAAGAGAACAGGAACAAGAAGTAGACATATCACTTTGGGTTCAAGTCTTCTAAGAGTCTGGTGCCTTCTGTATTCTGTTTTCCCTCTTCCATCTAAGTAAAAAAGGATTATAAGCTCAAGGGCTCTAAGTGTCAAAGACAGGCAAGGCCGGGATCCTAAAAAATATCACCGTCTCTACACATCAGCCCAGAACACCTGTGATGGCTAATTTTGTCAACTTTGACACAAAACTGGACATACCTGGGAAGAGGTCATTTTAATTAAGCAAATGCTTCCACAAGATGATCCCGTGGGGAAGTCTGTGTGGGCATTGTTTTGATTAATGACTGATTGATAGGGCCTACCTAACGATGCACAGTGCCACCCATAGACAGGTAGGTGGTCCTGGTCACCATAAGAGATTGGGCTAAGCAATCCAGTAAACAACATTCCTTTATGGCCTCAGCTTCAGTTTCTGCCTCCAGGTTCCTACCTTGAGTTCCTGCCATGAATTTCCTGGAGAAGTAGACTACATGCTGTAAGGTGGAAGAAATAAATCCTTTCCTCCCCAAGTTACTTTTAGTCATAGCGTTTTATCACAGCAATAAAAAGCAAACTAAGACACCTTCCATGAATAGTTCCTTGTCCCATTATTCATCCATAGCCTACTGATCCTGTAGCCTATACTGTCTAACGATCACAGCTGGCAGAGAACAGAAATTTACATTTCAATTATTCCTGCCACCAGGGTGTCAGGATGGCAAAGTGTCTAAGGCACCAGACTCGAATATACCTGCTATGATGTGGGAGCAGTCAGCCATTCTTCCTATAAAATACAGGAGAAATGTCCACTGGGATGAAAGTTCACCTGATCCCTTCTTCCCCACACCTCAAGTAGAGTCTGCTTCGACCTATTATTCTTGCAATATCTCTGTTGTCTCCTGGACTTGTTGCTAGCATGGCAAAAGGGGTGCCATTTCATGTCTTATTTAAACCCTCATGGAAAATAAACACATTTCCTAATTTAAAGAAGCATTTGCTTATGCACTGCAGTAAGCATAAACATGCAACGTTACCTTCCTTGTTTGTCTCTTAGTTTTGTTTCATTCTAATTAGGATCAAAAACACAAGGCTTCTGAAACATATGCTAGCCTCCATTTGCAGGGAAGTCACCTTCTGGTTCAAGCCTTTCCCTGGCCATTGTTCCATGTACCCAGCACTTGTCCCCACTTTAGAGGACAGATCTAACTTAGAGTTCTCGTGATTTTGGTAGCTATTGGTGCCTTGAGCCCCAGTAGAGATACACCCTCCCAGGCAGGAAAGTAAGCTCTTCCCACTCCATAAGGTATTCTATGATGTGGTCCTCATTCCTAAATCAAAGCCTGTTACTAGAAAGAAGAAACTGGATAAGGCTATGTCTCCCAAAGGAGCACAACTAATGGCCTCATCATATTGGGAATGGGGATGGGAACAATGTACCCAAGATTTACCTGGGACATGTAGGAACCTGGAACCCATGAAGGACTCTGCTCTTTAGTCTTCTTGGTCATAAAACAAATACTACCAAAGATACGGTATTTTCCATTGTGACTAGAGGTTCATGTGTAAGCTAGAGAACATCACTCAGCAACCATGAGCTTTCGGTGAAACAGTGGAAGACAAAGTGAACAGCATCTCTGTGGGACATTCTCTCTTTTCAATGAATGGCAGGGCAGCAGCAGCGCAGCCTCATCAGAGCAACGAAAACATCACTCCTGAGTTCCACTACCACGTCAATGTTCTGGCCTTCAGGCCTTCAAAGAACAAGAACAAGAACACAACTAAACGAAACTAACATGTTACAGGGGTTGGAGACATGGACAAGTGGGTAACATGCTTGCTATGTGAGTAGGTGGACCTGAGTGGCACAGGCGTAGGAAGCCTAGCACTGCAGAGAATGGGATGCAGACAAGGTGGTCCTGAGGGAGCACACGGGCAAGCCTCTGTACTCAAACCAACAGGCTCCACATTCAGTGACAGACCCCATCTCAAAGATGATAATGTGGAGAGTGACTGAAGGAAAGACCTGCCATCTACCCGTGGTCTCTGCATGCACATATATATATACATGACATGCCTGTGTGTAGCACACACACACACACAATTATGTTAACCTCTGGAACCCACACTCATTCACTACACATATACATGGACATATACTCATCAATAAATCCACTACTACACACAGACAATACTCTAATGATGTATAAGGCACTCTAAACCAGTGATCTGTACCAATCATTTTAAAAATGGCAGAGAGGATTCAGTCAGCTACCACAATCCCTTCGAGGGTGGGTTGAGAAATACTACCTACCCCAAACCAATATAAAAACAAACCTTAGTTTTAGTGTATTCCTGGTGGTAACAAATTAAAACTGCAACCTACTTTTCTAAAAAAGAGTAGGTCTAATGTGTTCTATTAACACCCAGGAATGAAACCCTGAATTTCGTAACTGACAGTATGTAGGAAGTCATTATCTGAAGCAGTAAGCAGCTCCATGGTGCTATTTTAATTATGCATTGCAGGGAAGCTGTGATTGTGTGCTCGCCAGTATTTTATTAGAATGTCAATTCAATTGAATTACATCCTGCAGGAAAGATTAGCATGGATTTTCACATGGATGTGTGAAAGTGTCTCTGTGTCCAGGCCAACTTTTAAAAGTTCTGTGCTAATGAGAACAAAAATGGAAAAAGAAGTGTGAGAATCTCGGTCCTGGAATCCAGCAGCCACTCTGCCTCTCTTCCTCTGGCATCATGCTACAATTGCCTACGGTGCAAGTTAAACACAGCCTTCAGGAAGAGGTATGGCATTCACATCAGGCAAGGGCAAAGGGAGTCAGGGCATATCAGACATGGGAGGAAGAGGCAGGAGCATCACCAATTCAAGGCCAGCATGGACCACATAGCAAGCAAGTCTGGGCTACATGACTGCATAAGACTGTCTCAAATGGCTAGAGAGAGGAGGAGGAGTGAAGAGGAGAGGAAGGAGGGGGTAAATGGGTAGAAAAGAAGAGAGAGAGAGAAACACAGAGAGGCAAGCTTCAAGCATCCAGAACAGCAGTATATCTGTATACTTTTTTCATCTCCCTTAAAGGGAACTTTGGCGTTTAGGTCAGGCATTGTAACATCAGGGTTTGCCTAAGGAATAGTGGAAAATCCAGGCACAGCTGACCATTAGGTCAGCAGAATAAAGTCCCCTGTCTCCCCGAGGTCACACCAGTACCCTCGTCTTTTGTTTTATCATGATAGCTTCTAGACAGTACACCAAGCATCTCCTCTATTGTCTTTCTCACCTCCTTTTCCCTCTCCTGTCTCCTCCTCCCCCTCTCCCCCTCTTGTTCCTCCTTTCTTTCAAACAATGTGTCTCTTTGACTGAGTGAAAATAGGAGCAAGTGAAGAAAATGGGAAACTATGGAAGAGATGCAGCCCTAAGCCCCTCCCTCCACAAATGCTGCCTCCTCTTCTAAAACTGTGCAGCCCCTGCCTGTGTGTTGCCCTGCAGGAGCAGCAGCTTCTGCGGTGCCTTTACTTCCTTCCTGCAGCTTACAGAAGTTACCCCTAGCCTTCAAAGGTTAAATATTAACGTCAAATATTAACACCCATGAGCATGTGGGTAACACTAATAAAGTTGGGTGTGGGGCACCGTGTCGGAGGGAGGTACAGTATCTGAGGAGGTGGGGAAGAGTGGAGGTGATTGTGGTCTAAATTCATTGTATAAATGTACAAAATTACCAAAGAATTGACCATAAGAAATAAAGTTAAAGGAAAAAACTAAACCTGCTTCAGGAAATTCCATCCAGATCAACTTCCTCCTGGCGGTGGAGAAAGGAGCCATCCTGTCTTGCCTTGGAGATTAGACTTCAGAGCCACAAGCTATCAGCAAGCACAAGCTGTCCTTTCCTAGCACAGGGACCTAGGTGAGGCAGATGCCTGGCACCCTGCTGCTATGGGTGAGAGTTGCTGGGCCAAGGAAAGAGAAAGGTGAGCTTTCACAGCTGGGGTGTACTGCAGTTCTTGCTCATGCAAAACTACGCTTTCAAATTATCACCCACCTTCCACCTGAACCCACCTGTTTCCTCCCTGGATTGGGTACCAGGAAGTGAGGCCCTCTTCCTCCTGAACCCTTAAGCTTTGATGACTCTCTTACACACTGGGCGTTCAAAGGGTCTACTACCCCTAAATGAGGGATGCAGGGGTGTGGAAGTTCTTGGGCACAAGGCAGGGGTGCACAGATGAGGCCAGTCCTACTGGACATCAAGTCTCTGGTGCCAGTGTAGGCGACACAGCATTCGGGGCAGCGGTATTTGCACAAATTTGGAGACAGCTCCCAGAGTCTCAGCAGCCTTGCAGGCTGTTTTTAACTCCCAACTTCACTCCCCGCCAGCCCCATCCGTCTGTCTGTCTCCCTCCACCCGTCCCTGAATGTCTGTGTTCCCTACACTGGCACCAGAAGCCTTCTTAGAGACACCCCAGCCCACCCCAGCCTTTTGCTCCTTGTTCTAAAGATCCCAGAGCCCCTCCACTGGCTTCCTCTATTCCTACTCCTTTTCCTTTCACCTCCTCTACAGGCAGGCTGGGAGCCATGAGAATTGCAAGGGAGTTGTGGCTCCCTCCCCTTCCCTCCTCACCCTTTTTCCTACCCCCCACCCAAACCGATATCCACCTTTCCCGGTTTCCCTTCTGCTAGAACTCCAAGACACCCCCACACTTTCCCCTTGGCGCTAGCTCTACATCCCCAGACCGTTTCTTCTGGCCCAATTGGGACCCCAGCCCTCCCTCCGCGCCAGCTTGAGTCGCTCCCGCCCCTGGCCCAGTCGGCGCCGCCCGCGGCCCGCCCTTCCTCCGCGGGGTCACCCCGGGACAGCGGGCTCCCCTCCTCTTGGCAGAGGCCGGTGCCAGGGCCTGGCTTCGCCCGCACCCGCCTTCCCAGACCCCGGGCTGTGCGGAACTTCCTGCAGGGACCCGCAAGGCGCCCCATGAGGAAAACACTGCCAGTGCCTCTACCCCAGCGAACTCCAGGAATGCCCCCTACCACCATAGCCCCGCAGTCCCTGGGCACTGGCGCCACCATGGCCCAGCAGCCCGCAGCGCACCCCTACCCTGCAGTCCTGCGGCCCTGCAGCCCAGTGTAAACCGGATTGGCTTGACAAGAGTGAATGCTGTACTGATCTCCTAGTCCAAAGGACTCCATCTCCCAGCAAACTCAACCAGTACAGCTTAGTTTTGTTTTTTACTACTTTATATAAGTAGAATCTAGAGTGTGCTCGTTATTGTTTTGTTTATTCTTTTCTATATACTGTGATACAAATTTAATTTTTTCATTAATATATTTAGTCACTTTACAGCCTGATTGCAGCCCCTCCCTCCTCTCCTCTCAGTCCCACTCCTCATACCCCCTCCCTCCTCTTCCCAGAGAAGGGGAGCCCTGCCATGGGTACCAACCCACCCTGGCACCTCAAATCACAACAGGACTAAGTGTATCTTCTCCCACCGAGGCCTGACAAGGCAGCCCAGCTAGGGGAAAGCGGTCCAAAGGCAGGCAGCAGAGTCCCAGACAGCTCATACTCCCATTGCTTGGGAACTCACATGATGACCACACCGCATGGTCCAGCCCATGCGTGCCCTTTGCTTGTGAGTCCCCATGGGCCCAGGTTAGTTTATGCATTAGGTCTTCTTGTGGTGTCCTTGAACCCTCCTGCTCCCTCAATCCTTCCTCTCACTCTTCCACAGAACTTTACCAGCTCCTCTGCCTATTTGGCTGTGGGTCTCTGCATCTGTTGCCATCTGCTGCTGGGTGAAGCCTCTCAGAAGACAGTTGCTAGGCTCCTGCCTGCAAGTATAGCAGAGTATCATTAGTAGTGTCAGGGTTGGCTCTCTCCCTTGGTGTGGGTCTTAGATTGGACCAATCACCATGAAGTCCAATGATTTGGCCATTTACTCAATCTCTGCCCCATCTGTACCCCTACACTTCCTGGAGGCAGGGTAAATTTTAGGTTTTGTTTGTGTTTTGAGACAGTCTCATGTAGCTCAGGCTGGGATCTAACTTGGCAACTCTTTTTTTATATTTTATTTTTTATTAATTACAGTTTACTCACTTTGTATATCAGTTGTAGCCCCCACCCTCTTCGCCTCCCAATGCCACCCTTCCTCCCTCTTCTCCTCCTGTGCCCTTCCCCCAGTCCACTGATAGGGAGTCTTCCTCCCCTTCCATCTGATCTTAATCTATCAGGACTCATCAGGAGTGGTTGTATTGTCTTCCTCTGTGGCCTGGTAAGGCTGAACCCCCCCCCCTGGGGGGGTCATCAAAGAGCAGGCCAATCAGTTCATGTCAGAGACAGTCCCTGTTCCCATCGCTATGAAACCCACTTGGACACTGAGCTGCCATGGGCTACATCTGTGCAGCGTTCTACGTTATCTCCATGAATGGTCCTTGGTTGAAGTATCAGTCTCAGAAAACACCCCTGTGTCCATAGTTTTTGGTTCTGTTGCTCTCCTTGTGGAGCTCCTGTCCCTTCCAGGTCTTTCTGTTTCTCCCTTCTTTCACAAGATTCCCTGCACTCTGCCCAATGTCAGTGCCTGCATGCTGGGATTACATGCTCTGTCTCTATTGAGGATGGCATGGTATGGCTTTTTAGGTTGGCCAGCTAACTTCCTGTTAGGGACTATTCTCCCATGGTTCTTTCAGCTCTAATGCATTTTACATTCAGGCAGCTTACAGTTTTCTAGCTTGTGCCAGATATGCTGGAGTGAGCATTCTGCAGCAGTTTTGAGGAATACTTTAGCATCTCTGTGGATTGGACACCTTGGACCCAAGTTGCCGGGCCATAGAAAAGCTATGCTCAGCTTCCAGTGGCCCCACACCTTTGGGAAAGCCTACACACTGAGAAGAGACCTGGTATACTACAGATATAAGAAAATTTTATAGAAAAATTTCTATTGTTGGAGTTCTTACCAGCAAACACTTGGGCAAGCTAAATCTGGTCCAAGAAAGTATTCCAAACCAGTAGAGTGGGGCTTTTTAAATGGACTGGCCAGAGAAGACCTCGAGGGGTGACTACTGAATGCATGTCTTAAGACAAGAGGCAGTTTGTCACTTGAGTAACACTCTCCTGACATTTTTTTCCTTCCTGTATTACCAAGGCTCCCTAGCCCAGGGGAGAATCCCAAATCCTTCAAGTTCAATGTGAGATTACAGGAGTGGGAAAGTCCCAGGAAAACCCCGAGGAGGAGTACCATCTCCCCCACTCTCTGGCCTCCAGATGATTAATGTATAATTAGAGCTCATCATATCCTTGTCAATAATGTCACCATATGAAAGTTGTATTTAATACTTCTATTCAGTGATAAGTATCCTGTCCTAAAACAACATATTGAGGTACCCATGGCCAAAGGATACTCCCTGAAAGATCAAAGGGGTTTTCAGTAGTCTACAGAGACCTCCAGATACTTGGACTAAGACTTCAGTTGCCACAGAGCCTACTGCAGAGGGCTTAAATAGCTCCAGCCGACACCTCAAGACAGTGATGAGCGCAGTGACCTAAAGCTAGAAAGTAATCAGGGGAAGTTTAGATACAGCAGCAGAACTGTATAACTTTGAAACCTAGCGTCTCAGATCAAGTTTCGCTGCAAACAGGCCCTGTGATTAAGATTCATGTGGGCTGGGCAAGGTGATGACCACAGCTTCTGTGAGGCTTCGGTTAAAGGATAATGGATTTGAAGCCAGCTTTCAATATATACCAAGTTTGACCAATATGAGGGAAATAGAATGACCCTGTCTCAAAACTACCTAACTAGCCACTGGAACTTAGTTTCTTCCACAGAGAACATGAAGGACATCACAGAGTTGATCTCATTTTGAAGCACTGTGGAAGTTTTCAAATCCACTGTAAGTCATCTCAGATAGGTCCCTGGAGGAAAGGGCATCTGTGTGTCCCTAGCAACCAACACACAAGATCCAGCAGCACCTAGGATTCCAGATATCAGTTCACCTGAGATAGCTAAATTGGCCAGGACCCTTGACCCAAAAATATTAGACTCTTTCTACTGATGGAGGCCCTCAAACTTACCTGGGACTCTTTCAGGTAATGACAGAGACACATACAGGAATAGTTCCAGCTCACATCCCTGGCCCTGCCCCGGGGCTGACGGTGCAGTAGGACTTGCCTTGCTGTTTATCTGGGGACAACTCTTCGAGACACAGTCCCACAGCAGCATTTTGGGGCACTGCCTCTGTTCTCAGCTGACACTTAAACTACATTTGCTTATCTCCATCAGGGCTTTCATTTTAATGATGTTTTCCATGCAGCACGTCACCATGACCATGCACGGAGAGCCACATAAGAACCTGTGCTAGATAACTTGGATGTGCACATCTTCATCTCTTGGTGACCCCCAAGAGCTCTATGCAACCAAAATGAAGATTAGAAACTCCAGATATTTAGAAAAAACAGGCAGTTATTGAAGTAGCATATGTTTTCCCCTCCACCATAGACCCCAGTTCTGCCCCCGTGTGCTCCCACCCTATCCCACTGAACAGACAAGAGCATGATCGTTACATGTCACATCTATTCAAAGAAGCTGCTTTGCGTCCACTCCATCTCACCTAGCATGTGAAATGCATCCAACTTGGACTGTGGAGAGCAGGGAAAATGGCAAAGACTAAAAGGCAGAACCCCAAAACCCAAGACAAAGTTGTTAAACCTTTATCAGTACCTCTCCCTCCCCCGCATTAAAAGCTCACACCAGTTTATAACTGACAAGGAGTTAGTGTTCTGGCATGCCAAACACATGCCTGTTATGTGTGTAAGACCATGCTGCGGTTTTCATGTTTTTTTTTTTCATACTCAATACAGGGCAGTATTTTTATCCTGAAACCAGAAAAACAAAATACTTTTAGAGCTGGGCGTGCTGGTGTATACCTTTAATCCCAGCACTCAGCCAGGCAGGGAGATCTTGAGTTTAAGGCCTGCACTGCATAGCTTGACCTAACCATAAGTTAACTGACAGCTCACCTAGCCACAGTCAATCTCAAAAGTCTCAGCTGTTTGTAGCAATGTAGTCTGCAGTGTGGGAGCAGATAGCTCAAAGAATGCTCCTTTGATATTGCCGTTCACTAATGCTTCCATGTCAGGATAACTGCACAGTCACAAACAGTGACGACACCGAGCTCTGGTACTGTAGGCGGTATCCACCTAGAGCATCTTGTACCACAGACAGTACCACTTATAGCATCTTGCACTGTAAACGGTATCCACCTGTAGCACCTGGCTCTGGAGATGGTACTCACTTGTAACCTCTGGCTCTCTAGAGAATACTCACCTGTAGCATTTACATCTGTAGATGAAAGCAATCTGCAGGGTCAGTAGAACAGAACCATTACTGAAAAGTATTGCTCTTGACTTGTTTAAATATAACAATGGCCAGGCACAGTGGCACATGCCTGTAATTCCAGCACACAGGGAGGCAGAGGCAGGCAGATCTCTGTGAGTTTGAGACCAGCCTGGTCTACAAAGTGAGTCCAGGACAGCCAAGGCTGCACAGAGAATCTTGTCTCAAAAACAACAACAAAAACCCAAAAACAAACATACAAATAAATAAATAAAGCAATGACAAAGAATTACATGGTAAGATAAGGAATATATTTAAATGCCCAAATCTAGGTCGCCATATAGCAAGGAAGTCCAGCTACACTGAGATTTAATTCAACTAGGAAAACAGAAAGTACTGCTTAGTAGTGAGAGACATTCCTGTTACTAGGGATATTATCTTCTCTCACTTAAAATTCTTAAAGTTTGAGAATGAAGACTCTCTTCCGTGAAATTTTAAATCACACTTTGTGACTACTCCTAGACACCATACATCCCCACGATCCTCCAAGATGGTTGCAATGGCTCTGATTGTATAGAAATGTCCCAACCAGAATGAAGAAGAAAATACGGAACCTAAGGGAGAAAGCATAAGAGAATATCCCAGGAGTAGTCCTGTAACCATGGCTCTTTATGCCAATGCCCAAAGAAGATGCAAGTAACGCTGGGAAATGTAGTCTTTATTGTGGGTCGACATTTGTCCAGCTATGAAGTTTATCTTATAGTTGGAATATGAAGTATCTCAGACAAGTTCATATGCTAAGTGATAGTTGGCTGCAGATTTTGGAAATTAAGATGTGGGACCTAACTGTAGGAAGTAATTCAGCAGCAGAGGGTCCCTGTCTCCACCTCTTCTGCTTTTCATCTACAGTGAGGTAGAAACCTTATGCCTTATGCTCCTGCTACCAGGAGTTGACTTCTCAAACACATGCAGGGCAAAGTTCATGAACTGAAGTCCCCAAGACTGTGTGTCGAAATAAGTCCTTTTTTCTTTATTTCTGCCAGGTATTTTGTCACTCTAAGAAGCGGAGCCAACCTCCCAGTCTAACCTTTGTTTCAAGGCCATCGTTTTTCAGTTGTTTGGTATAACTTTGCCACTTCAGCTGCATTTCTGGAAATGATGGTGGAAAGCAATGATCCCCAATAACTGCCAAAACAGGGGCAATAACTCAGAGCTACCATTGGCTGAAGTGAGAGTATATGCTAAGTGCACTTCTGTAGAGATAATACCAAAACCAAGAGCAACTCCTGGAAGAGTTTAGGTTTGATTGCAATTCCAGAGGTATCAGAGTCCATCATAGTGGGAGACATGGCAGCAAGCAGCAGCAGAGTGGCAGGAGCAAGAGACTGAGAGGTCATGTCTTCCAAAGCTATCACAAACTAGAAAGAAAGAGTGAATGAGAAGCATGGTGGATCTGTAAACCCTCAAAGATCACCCCCAGTGATATACTTCCTCCAGCAAGACAATGCCTCATAAACTTTCCCAAGTATTTCCACTAACTGGAGACCAAGTTGTTCAAATGCCTGAGCCTGTGAAGCACATTTCTTATTCAAACAACCACATTCCATTCACTGCTCCCCATTGGCTCATAACCACCTCATAATGTGAACTGCCTTTAAGTCCCCACGGTCATTTTCAGTCTCAATTTCAACACTGTTTAAAAGTCCTAAGTCTCTTCTGAGGTACAAGGCAATGCCTTACCAATAGCCCTTTGTAAAAGCAAAAAGCAAATCATATACTTTGAACATATGATATATATTATATAAAATATATTACCGTTCCAAAATGGAGGAGTGGGACCAAAATCCACGTGGATAAACACTAAATTCTGTAACTCAATGAATCATGTCTAGTACTTTGAGGGGCTTTTAAGTAGCTCTGCCCCCAGAGCTTTGCTACAACATGTATCCCTTTCTTGGTCTGATTCCACTCATTGTATGTAGCTGTCTCATGGTTTGGGCCTCTCAAACATCATAAGGTGTCCACTGAAACCCAGGAATCAGCTTCATCTATTGGCCTTTCCAGACCTTACAGGATCTCCCCTGCTAAATGTTACCTAGTCTCAGCAGCTTTCTGAAACCAAGGAGAAAGAATCCACAATGCCCTCATTCCAACACTGTTCATGTCTCTATATCGGTACCACAAAGATGACATTGCCAAGTTTGGCTGCCAATTTGGAATGGATCCTCACATACTTTGACCACATTAGCAGAAGCTTCTGGATGTTGAAGTTCTTCTGAGAATAAAATCACTTTCAAAATCTAGGAACTTATTTTGTGGGCACCCTTCCCTCTGCTTCAGTACGGAGAAGCAAGCCCTCCGCATCTGCCAATCTTAGGAACTACCACCTTTGTCTTAGCACACTCCTTGTCCATAACATTAAGTTTTCTAGTGTTCTTTTTCTTCTCCAAATTGTACATTAGATATTTCTTTCTGTTCCACTGTTTTTTCTTTCATCATATGCCTGCATAGGGAAGTTAATAATAACCAAGCCACAGATTCAACATTATGAAGTCTTGAAATTTCTCCACCAAAGAAATTAGTCCATTAGCGTTTTGTTGAGTCTCCTGTAAGTTCTCAGAATATGGGCAGAAGACAGCCAAAATATTTTTAAAGATTTATTTATTTATTATGTATACAGTGTTTTGTCTACATGTACACCTGTGCTCCAGAAGAGGGTATCAGATCCTTTTATAGATGGTTGTAAGCCACCATGTGGTTGCTGGGAATTGAACTCAAGTACTCCGGAAGAGCAGTCAGTGCTCTTAACCTCTGAGCCATCTCTCCAGCCCCACAGCCAAAATCTTGGCCAAAATATTATATTAATGGCCACTAGCCTAGTTGTTGTTGAATCTAGGCTCCTCTGTGAAACCTCTGAGCTGGGCCTCTGCATTTTCTCTCACCATTACCGTTTTCCAGGTGTCTACTAAAATGAGCCATGCTCAGCTCTGCTCATAGCATTCAACCATTTTTTTTTCTAGTTCAAAGTCTTCTACATTCCTCCAGATTGTCTTAGTTCTGGTTGTATTGTTGTGAAGAGACACCATGGCCATATAAAGGAAATCATTTAATTGGGGCTGGCTTACAGTTTCAGAGATTTACTCCATTATCATCATTGCTGAAAACATGGCAGCATGCAGGCAGATATGGTGCCATAAATTCTACATCTTGATCCACAGGTAGCAGGAGACTTTGTGCTGCACTGGGCATAGCTAAAGCATAGGAGATCTCCAAGCCCACCTCCACAGTGACACATTTCCAACAAGGCCACACCTACTCCAACAAGGGCACACATCCTAACAGTGACACTTCCCATGGGCCAAGCATTCAAACACATGAGTCTATGGGGATATACCTATTCAAACTACTACAAGTTCTTTACAGTTCTTTCTAGTCTCTGGTACCAACTTCTGTATTACTTTTCCATTGCTGTGATAAAATTCAATCAGCACTTATGGAAGAAAAGTTTATGTTAGCATACAGTTTTAGAAGGAATAAGTTACTGTCGTGGCGGGAAGCATGGCAGCAGGAGTAGGAACTGTGTAAACACATCCTTTGTTGCAACCAAGATGCAAATTGGAAGTGAGGTGAAGCACCCTCAGAAATGCACTTCCTCTAGCAAGGCCACACCTTCTAAACCTTTCCAAACAGTGCCACTCAACTGAGCACCAAGTACTCAACTACATGAGCCTGCAGGGGCTGTTTCTTATTTGAGCTGCCACAGAGTACAAAACAAGTCATTTTTAATGCAGGTTACCCAGTTTTGAGTTCTGCCAACTGTTCTCTTCCTAAATCTATATAGTCTCATGGGGAAGGTTGCCAAAAGATAGTTTTTATTCTAACTACTGTTGTCTTTAAATGAACTGAATTAATATAAAGGTACTGTGTTTTCCATTGACTGTGATAGCATAACTCCTAAATGCAGAAATGAACTAGAATTCTATTTGTTTCCATCAATAAGTAGCTAATTCTGTTAAGGACCTCTTAAATAGTCTTAACAATATTTAAAAGATGACTTCAGGGGCTGGAGAGATGGCTCAGACGTTAAGAGCCCTGGCTGCTCTTCTAGAGGTCCTAAGTTCAATTCTCAGCAACCACTTGGTGGCTTGCAAATGTCTGAAACTCCGTATCCAGACCCTCACATGGACATATATACAGGTCTAACCACTAGTTCACATAAAATAAAAAATTAAAAAAAATGACTTCAAATACACTTTTATAGTGCTATTGATGAAATAATCAATCATGTTCCCAATTAAATTAATTGATGTAGCAGACTCAGAAAACCAGGTTCCTTGTGGTCATCTTTTTCCTCCAATACAGGCAACTGGGCTATGTGCGGTGGTCTGTGTAATCCCAGTGTCAGGTATTTGGCAGGAAACTTGAGTGCAAAGTCAGCCTGGCCTGCATATCGAAAGCCTGTTTCAAACGCAAATTTGGGGATATGAGTTCAACTTGCTTGTTCAGGCTTGGGCATAGATTAGAAACTTGACTCACTCCAGTTTTCCAGTCGCAATAAGATTTCAATAAGGTGGATGACTGTCTCTCACAGCTCGTAATAACACACTTATATTCTGATCTACAAATACGCTGCCAGCCGTGTGCTTTTTGAGGACTTCAGATTGAAACCCTGCAGCTGTGTTTGTGCAGTAATTTAGAGGCCCATTACATATGCAAGGGACTGGGTTCCGTGGTTCAATCACAATTCATTCATTTTGTCTTTTTTTTTTTGTACCAAAGAAATAAAATCTGAGAACTATATGGCATTATGGCCAGCTCTTTAAAATAAAATCACAAAATGAGGAGATTGAAAATTATAGTCCCACAGAACTCACAAATCTTTTCCATTTCCCATTAAATAAAGGTCGTGGCCAAAATTCTAGATATTTGTTGTTAAAGTATGGTATTTAACAAGTGTTAATTAAGAAAGTATGTGACCATAATAGAAGGAATTAGACTACCAGGTAGGTATCTTACCTTGAGAGCCTTGGATCTTAGTAGAAAATGTTTAGAATAACAGACTTAATGTGTGTGTGTCTGCGTGTGTGTGAACGATCACATGTGTATACATGCTATGAAGAGCCTCACAATGGATTGGACTGAGCTTGTTTACAGATATAAAGAAAGCTCTGGAACATTTATTCTTGGGGTTCCCACATCTGTGTAACCATATTACCTATCCACAGAGCAACAATTTCTAGATAATTACTTTACTCCAAGTTCTACAGTGACCCAAGAAAACATATTTTCAGGTTGTTGTCATATTCATGAACCACATTATGAAGTGCTGTGTAATAACTGGCATTTGCAAAATTGGACTACTATTCTCATAGGGCTTAATAGTGACCTAAAATTAAAAATAAAACTTCCTAACCGTATTCGAGTGTTTTCATAGACTTGGGCTTTTCCCATGAATTAACCTGTGAGGAAAATTACTTTCTCTGAACCAGTCACATATGTTTTAAAAGGTGCTATGCAAGCCGAACTTCCATAATTAAGCTGGCACATAACATGGAGCTCCAATTTACGCTTACACTGCCTTTTAGATGTGTGCTGATGGGAGTGTGAGGGTTCTGCTAGAAATAACTGCTTCTGGGTTTTCAAAAATACACATGAACACAGTTCATGCAACTTACAGCTCAGAATTGTTCCTAAACACTGTCCACTTTATCTTCCTCAAGCTTTGGAGAGATCACTATCCTGCTCCATTTCTCCAAATCTGTAGTCAGAAACTTCATCACCACCGAGTCACTAGTCACTGTCAGCCCAGGCTCCAGAGGTAAAAGACCTAGGGGCTGGGCAGCTGAGCATCAGGGAGTATGAAGACAGGCATAAGGGAGGCACCGTGTGCTTTCTTTTCTAAGTAGCTCCCGAGAAAAACTGATCTATAAACTCCAAGGAAGAAAAAAAAGATACAGCAAGCAGAATGACTTATCTGCCTACATAAATAGGCAGATATATAATAGAAAGGAAGGTAGGTAAAAATAGATGCTAGGCAGACAAAGCTAGATGACTGCAGATAGGTAGATAAATAAGATAGGTAGGTGATAAATGATAGATAGATAGATAGATAGATAGATAGATAGATAGATAGGTCATAGATACATAGATCAATCCATAGATGATAGAGATAGTAGATAAGATAGAAGGTAGTAAGATAAATAGATGATGGATGTGTGTGAGTAGATAGATAGAAAGATAGATAGATAGATAGATAGATAGATAGATAGATAGATAGATAGATGGATAGATAGATAGATGGATAGATAAATAGGTGACGGTTTTTCTAGTCATAGGAAAGACAACAGGATGTTTACAGACCATCAGTTTAAAGGCCAACTTTAATGTTAGACTAAAGAGATTACGGTCTCTGCTTACTGCCTGAAAGTTATATGATTTTGGACAGTTACCAAAACTCTCTATGTCCTTGGTGTTCCTTTCAGGAAAAAAAAAAGGAAATAATAATAATATTGAATTGTCAGGATCTGGAGTAATATCAGTCCAGATGTGTTCAACCTTTCGACGTTATGACATGATGTTGTAGTCTACAGATGTGTTGAGTCACATACATAGCTATCCTGGAATGATGCAGCTCATGGCTATAGACACACCCCATGGTTCCAGTTAGCATTATTTTGTGATACATGATTGAAAGCAGTTCTAATTTAACCGATTTGTAACCTTGAATGAACATTCAATTTCCTTGGATCTCCTGAGGTAAAATAGGAGGGCAGGTCTGATGAACTAGTGTGTCTAGGATTCTCCAGGGACACTATTAAAATACAGCTTCTGACTCAGCAGGCATATCAGGGTGAGGTCTGGCCTGGGACTGTGCTGGTAGCAAATGCACAGCATGAGACCAGTGCTGCCAGCGTAGGGGATCATGCTGAAGAGAAGTACATGGGCAGATGCTGAAAAGTAGATGAAGGAAGATGCTTCCAGATGTGGCTTCCAGACAAAGATAGTCTTACAAAGTACGGATAAAGAGACATTAGAGACACTTCCCTGCTTTTTTGTTTTCAGTTCTGAAAGGTAACCTGACATGACTTGTAAGACAGTATTTGTAGAGTGTGCCTCTTCGTGTGTACCTGTCTCTGTCAGTGTTTTCAGGAAGTAGCTCATTGTTCTCACTCTACAAGGTAAAAACTGACCTTAACCAAGCTGCTTTCCAGACTTACTTACTATTCCACATAAAACACAAGATTCTAACAGTACTTTGAGATTCTAGAGACAATTATGTGATATTTTAGGACAATATCATCTTTAACAGTCATCTGAGTGTATGATGCAGGGTTCAGGTAAGGTCATCTTAGAGTTCTAATCATTGCCATGTCATTCTGTTAGGTGCAAAGGAAGGCTGAGCATTACAGCTCAGGTCCCTTTCAGTACCCACACATAGCACACCACAGTGAGCATCAGGATCTGCTAGAGGCTCACTATATACACACCTGGGCTTTGCCCCTATAAGTAATTTCATTTGGGGTGGGGACCAACAGTCCATATTTCTAACATGTTTACAAGTGAGAAATATACCTTGACTGTAATCCATATGAAGATGAGAGTTGCTCTTTCCAGGTCTGTAAAGAATTGTGTTGGTATTTTGATGGGAATTGCATTGAACCTGTAGATTGCTTTTGGCAGGATGGTCATTTTCACAATGTTAATCCTACCAATCCATGAGCCCATGAGCATGGAAGATCTTTTTATCTTCTGATATCTTCTTCAATTTCTTTCTTCAGAGACTTGAAATTTTTTTCATATAGGTCTTTCACTTGCTTGGTTATAGTTTCACCAAAATACTTTATATTATTTCTGGCTATTGTAAAGAGTGTTTTCCTAATTTCTTTCTTAACTCATTTGTCTTTTTGTATAGAGGTGGGCTACTGATTTTTAGGAGTTAATTATTTATCCATTCATTTTGCTGAAGTTGTTTTTCAGCTTTAAGTGTTCCCTGGTAGAATTTTGGGGTCACTTAAGTGTACTGTTATATCATCTGCAAATAACAAAACTTTGACTTCTTCCTTTCCAATTTGTATCTCTTGATTTTCTTTAGTTGTTTTATTGCTCTATCTAGGACTTCAAGTACTATGTTGAGATATGGAGAGAGTGGGCAGCCTTTTCTTGTTTTTTATTTTAGTGGAAATGCTTTACATTTCCCTCCATTTAATTTGATGTTGGCTATTAGCTTGCTGTATATTGCCTTTATTGTGTTTAGGTATGTGCCTTGTACCCCTGATTTCTCCAAGACTTTCAACATGAAGGGGTGTTGGCTTTTGTTGAAGGCCTTTTCAGTATCTAGTGAGATGAGCGTGTGTTGTTGTTGTCGTTTTCTACAAAAAAACCTCAGAATTGCTAAAACAATCTTCTGGAGGTATCCCCATCCCTAATTTCAAACTATAGTACAGAGCAACAGTAATAAAAACTGCATGGTACTGGTATAGAAACAGACTGGTTGATCAATGGAATCGAATCAAAGACCCAGAAATAAACCTACAGCCACTTGATTTTTTTTTTTTTTACAAAGAAGCCAAAACCATACACTGGAAAAAAGATAGCATCTTCAACAAATGGTGCCAGTCTAACTGGATATCTAGAAATACAATAGATTAATATCCATTACTGTGTACAATTCTCAAACCCAAGAACTCAACATAAAACCAGACACACTAAATCTAGTAGAAGAAAAAAGGAAGAAATAGCCTTGAATTCATTGGCACAGGAGACAACTTTCCAAACAAAACACCAACAGCTCAGGCTCTAAAATCAACAATTAATAAATGAAACCTCATGGAACAGAAAATCATCTGTAAGGCAAAAACCATTGTCAATAGAAAAAAAAAATGACAGTCTACAGATTGGGAAAAGATCTTCACCAACCCTACATCTGACAGAGAGCTAATACCCAAAATATGTGAAGAACTCAATAAATTAGACACCAACAAACCAAATAACCCAATTAAAACATGGGGTACAGAGCTAAAGAGAAATTTATCAACAGAGACAGATTTGCAATATCAGGATGGATTGGTCCTAGGTGGGGTCCTCCCCTTCTCTGGAAGAAAGAAGGTGGAGGAATGAGAGGAGGGGTTGTAGAGGTAGGACTGGGAGGAGAGGGAGGAGGCTGGAATCAAGATGTAAAGTGATTAAATTAATTAACTGAGGAGTAAAAAAGAGAGAGATAAGGAATCTCTATAAAGTGAAGTTTCCACAGAAGTGGGGGGGGGGGCCTCCCATGGGAGACACCCATTATCATCTCTGTGAACAGCAGTTCTTAAATACAATCTAACTTCCCTTTCTGACCGAAGCCATCACTTGTTAACTGATCTTTATTTCCTATGGGATGAGAGAGCAGGGCCTTTGACTTGTGAATTTAAAATCAACCTGAGTGGTAGTTCCAGAATACAGTTCTACACTTCTCGTGGAATCGTCACAGCTTGCTGAGGAAACGCTGGTGAAACACAAGTCAGAATGAACGTTACTCCTTCACCGTCATGCTTCCCATATGGGTAAGCTGTGGAAGTGGGGCATATCCAGATTAGAGTTGAGAGAAAGCCCAGTCTCAGAGTAGGCTGAGCTGGCCTGTGGGTGAAAGCATCCCACATGGATGCTTCTTGCTAGATTTTCAGTTTTGTCTTCTTCTTTCTCATTGTTGGGATGAGCCAGAGTAAATACCTCATCACCATTCCTCATGGCTGTTAAGGTATAGCAAATCCATAATGTCTCATCAACATGGTTGCTGATACATTAGTTGACCAAGCCCAAAACCAAGAATATATGAGCAAGTGGATAGGGAAAGACTACAAGGCCTCAACCCTACACAAAGAACTATGGGAAACTAAGGAATGCTGAGAGCAGGAGAAATTATTTTCCCCAGAGAAGGTCACATCAATTTGCTATTCAATACCAAGTCATCAGCCCTGAAAATATACACATATGTAACACATAGATGGAGCAGGTTTTATTTAGGAATATACATATACATATATGTAACAACAAGTAATGGAAAAAAAGAGGCCATAAACTTGAGAGAGCGAGGAGGTATAACTGAGAGGAGAGAAAAGGAAAGGGGGGAAACGGCATAATTATACTATAATCTCAAAAATAAAGGAAATGATATAAAACAAAAGCAAAAGATATCTGCAAGTGTACCTGGCAGCTATGGAGGCTGGGATGTAGGCTAAGGTGGAGGGTCTTACAAACTCAACCTCATGATGCCTAGAAGATCTACTGTAAGACTGTGGCATGCAGCCCAGAATAGGCAGTCACTTGACTGCCTCAGCAGTTTTGCTCTTTGCTGCCAAGACAGAGGCCGATTGACTCCAATCCCCATCAACTTTCACCCCTGCCCAAGATCTTTCAACACATTCTTAGTTCTGTTTAGATGTACAAAGATAGTGGGACTAGATGACCCAACTTGATAAGAACTATAGATCCAACAAGAGTATGGGGACCCATGGATAAACTACAGAACCAGTTGTGGCAAGGCTTAGTTTCATTTGTAGTTCATCATCTTTCTTGTACCTATGTTCCAGAAGAGTAAAACCACCATATCAATTATTGGCACCCAAAGCTGCCCTATACTGAAATAAGACCCCATCATCATTCAGCTATCATCCACATTGCAGAGTTATTGCATTCATGTTTAAGTGTCATCTTATGAAACCATTCTTATAAATGAAGAAAGGGAAAATAGCATAATACTGTATATTAAACTTGAATATATTCATTGTTCAATATAGTAAGCTCAAAGTTTTATATATATATATATATAACTTATTATAATATGAATATATAAAACATTTATATTATAAACCTGATGGTTCATTTGTTGTTGCCTTGGCTTTAACTTGATGGAGACATGTTTTAAGGAGAGATGACTTGAACAGAAATGAAGGCTAGGTCTCTCACACACCTTTCCTGCTTTCTTTCACATCTTTCCTTGTGTGGTGAAGGCCCACATGACAATGTATTTATTTGCTTTGAAGAGCTGTCTGATTGGCACTAATTTGCCACAGCCATGAGGCTCTTCTGTTAAGCCTAAGCTGGAATCATTTGTCAGTCCCTGTGACCTGGGCTTGCTCACTGACTATATTTCTATGTAAACATTCCTCTTACTAGTCATAGGTCGAGCTGGCACATCAGCAAACTCTGCTAATTTATCACCATCATGAAAATGGTCTGCATGATGTAAGCCTGGCCCTTTCTGCACTCATATTTCCCAAGGCTGGCTCTAGCAGTACAGACTCACTACTGGCTGCCACGTGCAACCTAAGAAGATCCCTCTTCAAGTCCTTGCACATGGATTAGATACTTTCACTGCTTTTATGTTCTAGAGAAGATGAACTGTTTACAGCGCAGTATTTCCCTTGGAAAATTAATAGAGTACAAATGTAGATGGGGCAGAAGAAACCAGAGAACCACAGATTTAAATATACCGGCTAAATTCAGACATCTGAAACAGAGAAGAGGCAATACTGCCTTGAGATAGAGAAATATTCTTAGAGTTGTCAGTGTCTTTTGATTTAATGTTTAGTGCAAACTGCCAAGTAATAGCACTGTGAGTGACTCCTGGTGAATATGCATCTGTTTCTTTACAAAAAGTTTTTTTTTTTTTTTTTTACTCATACTTATTGGTCATTTTGTAACAACTTTGATGTCTGAAATGGTATGCTTTCAGACTTTGTTTTCCTTTAGCTTGGAGGGAACATTAGGATGTAATTCAATTAGACCATTTCCTGATAGAACTGGATAGAGCAATGTGTTTGTATTTCTGCATGATTTCTTTACCATGCTAGAATGTGCCCATCAGTACTCCTTTTAGTCTAGAAATTAGTCCAGAAGCAGTATAGTTTGTAGTGTTTGACAGCAGAGGATGAAGAAAGGTGCTCAACTAGGGAGTATATTGCCACCTCAGGAGGTATCTGGTTATCTGGAGACCCGGTGAGCAGAAATCAGGTGTGCGTGTGTGTTGTGTGTGTGTGTGTTGTGTGCTCTGCAGGAATCTAGTGGTAAGTGGCCTGATGCCTCTCAGCTTTCTAGAAAGGAAGTCCTAGTCACTCACAAGAAATTACCAGGCCCAGGACCTCACTGTACTGTGCCTAAACCTTTTCTAAATATTTAAATAAAAAGTGCCAGTAGAATGGTGGAGGCAGAGGTGAGAAGGTGTCAGCTCCAACCACAGCCCTCGTGCCAGGATGGGGGTGGGGGGGTGACCTCTGTTCCCTGGGTTTGGCAGTCTCATTGATAGATACGAGCATGTGAGACATCTCCTCACTGTCAGCTACTTGCTCATCTGCCCCCACAAGTCATTCATCTGTAGTTTCTATTTTACAATGCTATAAAATCAGATGGCAACACTGGCTGACACCAGAAGGTTCATGCGTTTCCTAGCAGTGTGGAAGAAGTTGGCTACCCACAACCTTGGACTTGGGAAGACTCACTCTATCCTTCACGCTTTTACTGCCTGTGGGTGGCACAGTCATTACACAGGATAGACATATGAAAGAGGGGTCTCCTAACAGCCGAAAGCCTAGGTGGAGCTTCAGCACAAAGCAGTTTGTGCTTTATAACAGTCTGAGCAGTAGCTCCCTGTCTTTAGGGACACGGTCAGGCGTATTCTCTTGCTATGTAATTTTATATTTACCTGTTACTTTAGCCTATCCTTCTCCTTACTTCTGCTTCTCTCTGAAATATAGAATATGATCTTTAATAACCCTCAGACCTTAGCTGAAATCTCCCTGTCTCCTGTCTTTAATTGCTTCAGCTAAGCCAGCTACCTTCAGTGGCTTCCCTCTTATGCATTCTCCCCTACTTTATGTCTGTCTCTGATTATGTTGGCATATGTTATATGTTAATTTATATATCTGCTTACTCTGGTTTTGTTATGATCTTGAGACAGGATTTCAGTATGTCCCAGACCAACCTAGAACTCAATATCTATACCAGACCGACCTCAAATGCTTGCCAATCCTGCAGCCTCAACTTTGCAAATGCTAAATATACTTTACAAAGTCTTTCCATCTCCTTTTACTCAAACATCCATGAAGGGAAAAATGAATTTACTTTATTAATAATAATCTTCCCAAATTGTCCCCTAGTTCCCTACACTGCAGCAACTGTTGTTGGATGAGTAGATAACAGGCCACCCCCTCAAGGCATGTGGCTGTCAACAACACTGAAATGGCCAGAGCACCCATCTTGCCCCAGTGCTCTGTTTACACATGTATTCTATGTCCTCTAACATGGCCTCAGTCTGTTTACTGGTGTGTGTGTGTGTGTGTGTGTGTGTGTGTGTGTGTGTGTGTGTGTTACAGTGAAGGTGAGCACCATCAGGATGGAACCCAGTTTTCCCTAGACCACCTCCAAGTTCCTCCTGTACCAGTCTTTGCTTTCACACCAATCTCTGAAGCCCTGTGAGAAGCCAATCTAGCTACTGTTATGGGTTTATGAATAGCTGCTCACTGACCACCCAGACAGCAGATTCAGCTGAACAGATGTTTATTGAACATTAAACAGGAACTGTGCGGCCAGGGCCATAAGCTGGACTTGGGAGCCAGACTATGACATTGGCCTGCTCCTAAAATAGGTTTGTTTGGATATATATATATATATATATATATATATATATATATATATATATATA
>NW_026585742.1:8697990-8786540 GCF_907164565.1 Psammomys obesus
ATATATATATATATATATATATATATATATATATATATATATATATACACCAAAACAACCTGTAACCAGGTAACAACTAGGTAACAAGGTATAGGAAACAAACTGTAACCAGGTAACAGCCAGGTTAAAAAAACACAACCAGGTGTAGGAAGTAACATTACATACATCATTTTGGCTGGCTAGACAAAGTGTTTCTAACTGACCTTTAATTTGATTGGTTCTGCAGTTGGGGGACTTCATAAAGTATCCAGTAACAAAGTATACACATTTTGAAAATGAAACCATAGATACATAGGCAAAATGGCTTCTGTAATGTTAAAGGCCATGGCAGGTGTTAACAGAAGAGCCATAGTTATGCTAGGAAATAAAGTAGGTCTCAGCAGAGGGGTTATAGAAATTAAGCAGATTACAACACTAGAAAGAAGTTCCTGCTGGGACAATGAGGCCATCAGACTGGTCAAAAACAAACAAACAACAAACAAACAAACAAAACAGATGCCATCAGGAGCCCCTAGGATTATTCTGCTTAATTCCAAGAAGGAGAGTTAAAGGACTGTCATGTTTTGGGTAAAGTGGCTTCCTGACACCTTGTTAGTGGGAAGCTAGCTCCCTAGAGTGGCCCTGTTGGGAGCTGGTGCAAACAGTCAGGTTCGACCTGTGGAAGTGGCAATGCCTTTAAGAGAAATGAATGCTTTGAGTAGGGTTTCTGGAGGAGAGCTCACCAGTGGAGTGAGGTACTGCAGGTCTGCCCCAGCACTGGGGAGACTGACATAGGAGTGGGACTCCCAGGCTACTTAGAGAGACACCGTCAGAGAGAGATGGGTGCATCCCTCAGATGTCTCTCAATTCCTGTCTCATGCACTCACACCTTGGGATGCCATGTGCCAAAAGGCCTCTCTAGATCTTAACTGATATAGGCAACTAAACCTCTTGTCTCTATGAAGTACTCATCCTCAGATGTTCCCGCAGACAATCTTCATCTTTGGTGTTTTGAAAGCTTTCAAATACCGTGATTTTTCTTCTTGTCCCCAAATCCAGGGGTGGGAGGGAGCTGTAAGCCAGGCATTGAGCACCATTACCTGTCTGTGAGGACAAGCTCCTTGTGGACCTCAATGAGGCAGAGTTTTTTCCTCCTCACTTCCAGCTAAAGCACCTGGGTAGACAAAAGAGTAGGCCTGAGTCATATGATGCTGAAACCTTAGCGACCCCCAGGCCTGTGGGCAGCACTCTGGAACCCTGCACTCTACAGCACTCTACAGCTGTGTGCTGTGGCAGCTCAGGTCTGCTTACATTAGCTCTGCATGTGAGTCCCCCCAGGCTGGTTCTCCTAAAATATGCTCTACAGCTGTTTGTAGATGCTTGCTGGCAACCGGTGCTTCACACAACGAGGATGCAGTGGACCCTATTGTAAAAGACAGCAATTGCACAGGAAAGTATATTTCAGTAAATCCCATATTGCCCTCAATTGAGAATCTCATCTAACTGGCTGAAAGCAAGTATAATTGAATTTATGAGTGTTATTTCTGATATGGTTCACCCAGGGATTTTAAGGATTTGAGTGTAGTCTGTAATTATATGAATCATATTCCACTTGTTGTTATAGCTAGAAAATTGGCTCTTTTGGTCAAATGAGTAAGAACTGCTTAATTCCCTTCTGAAACAAAGAATGTTCCCCCTGAATGTTTAAAAATTATTTTCTATTTTGGAGAAGGTTCCATGAGGTGCTGAGAAGAAGGTAAATTCTTTTTTGTTTGAGTGTAAGGTTCTGTAAATGTCTGTTAGGTTCATTTGATCCATGACCTCTGTCAGAGACAATGTTTCTTTGTTTAATTTCTGTTTTGTTGACCTGTCCTTTGTTGAGAGTGGGGTGTTGAAGTCTCCCAATATGAATGTGTGGGGATCTATGTGTGTTTTAAGTTTTATCAATGTTTCTTTTACAAATGTAGGTGCCCTTGTATTTGGGGCATAGATGTTCAGGATTGTGATGTCTTCCTGGTGGAATTTTCCCTTGATGAGTATGAAGTATCCTTCCCCATCTCTTTTTATTAATTTTGGTTGAAAGTCTATTCTATCAGATATTAGAATGGCTACACCTGCTTGCTTCTTGGGTCCATTTGCTTGGAAAGCTGTCTTCCAACTCTTTATTCTCAGGTAATGTCTATCTTTGTGACTTAGGTGTGTTTCTTGTATACAACAGATTGCTGGGTCTTGTTTATGCATCCATTCTGTTGGTCTGCGTCTTTTTATTGGAGAATTGAGTCCATTGATGTTGAGAGAGATTAATGACCAGTAGCTGTTAGATCCTTTGACATTGATGTTGCCTGTGGTCATGAGTTTCTGTGCTTGGTTACTTATTGTTTTACTGTTATAGTGAGGTTCATTATTTCCTGTGTTTCCTTGAAAGTAGCTATTTTTCTTGGGTTGTATTTTCCCTTCTAGTGTCTTCTGTAACACTGGATTTGTATGTAGGTATTGTTGAAATTTGTTTTTGTCATTGAATATTTTGTGTTCTCCGTCCATGAGGATTGAGAGTTTTGCTGGGTATAGTAGCCTGGGATGACATCTGTGTTCTCTTAGGGTCTGCATGATATCCATCCAGGCCCTTCTGGCTTTCATAGTCTCTGTTGAAAAGTCAAGTGTGATTCTAATGGGTTTGCCACAAAGTGAACCTCAACAGATACAAGAACATTGAAATAATTCCTTGTATCTTATCTGATCACCATGGAATAAAGATGGACCTCAACAACAATAGAAATAGCAAAAAGCCTACACACACATGGAAATTGAACAACTTGCTACTAAATTACAGCTGGGTCAGGGAAGAAACAAAGAAGGAAATTAAAGTCTTCCTAGAATTCAATGAAAATGAAGGCACAACATACCCAAACTTGTGGGACACAATGAAAGCAGTGCTAAGAGGAAAGTTCATAGCACTAAGTGCCTTCAAGAAGAAATTCGACACAGCTCATTCAAGCAACTTAATGGCTCACTTAAAAACCTAGAAAAAGAAGAAGCAGACACACCAAAAAGGAGTAGACAGCTGGAAATAATCAAACTCAGGGCTGAAATCAATCAATTAGAAACAAATAAAACAATTCAAAGAATCAATGAAACCAAGAGCTGGTTCTTTGAGAAAATCAACAAGATCGACAAACCCTTAGCCAAGCAAACTAAAAGGCAAAATCAGAAATGAAAAGGGAGACATAACAACAGACACTGAGGAAATCCAAACAATCATTAGGACTTACTTCAAAAGTCTATATGCCAAAAAATTTGAAAATCTAAATGAAATGGACAATTTTCTTAATCGATTCGACTTACCAAGGCTGAATCAGGACCAGGTAAATCAATTAAATAGTCCTATATCCCCCAAGGAAATAGAAGTGGTCGGTCATCGAAAGTCTCCCATCCAAAAAAAAAAGCCCAGGACCAGATGGTTTCAGCACAAATTTCTACCAGACCTTCAAAGAAGAGCTAACTCCAATTCTCTTCAAACTATTCCACAAAATAGAAACAGAAGGAACATTACCAAACTCATTCTATGAAGCCACAGTCACCTTGGTACCTAAACCTCACAAAGACCCAACAAAGAAAGAGAATTTCAGGCCAATCTCCCTTATGAACATTGATGCAAAAATACTCAACAAAATACTTGCAAACCGAATACAAGATCAAATCAAAGATATCATCCACTATGACCAAGTACGCTTCATCCCAGGTATGCAGGGGTGGTTCAATATATGGAAATCCATCAATGTGATCCACCAATTAACAAACTGAAAGAAAAAAAAAAAACACATGATAATCTCCATAGATGCTGAAAAAGCATTTGACAAAATCCAACATCCATTCATGTTTAAAGCCTTGGAGACATCAGGGATACAGGCACATATCTAAACATAGTAAAGGCAATATACAGCAAGCCTATAGCCAACATCAAACTAAACGGAGAGAAACTTAAATCAATCCCACTGAAATCAGAGACAAGGCAAGGCTGCCCACTCTCTCCATATCTTTTCAACATAGTTCTGGAAGTCCTTGCTAGAGCAATAAGACAGTTGAAGGAGATCAAGGGGATACAAATTGGAAAGAAGTCAAATTATCAATATTTGCAGATGATATAATGTATATCTGAGTGACCCCAAAAATTCTACCAGGGAACTCCTACAGCTGATAAACACCTTCAGCAAAGTGGCTGAATACAAAATTAACTCAAAAAAACTCAGTAGCCCTCCTGTATACAAAAGACAAAAGGGCTGAGAAAGAAATTAGGGAAACAACACCCTTCACAATAGCCACAAAGGACATAAAGTACCTTGGTGTAACCCTAACCAAGCAAGTCAAAGACTTGTATGAAAAAAATTTCAAGTCTCTGAAGAAAGAATTAGAAGAAGTTATCAGAAGATGGGAAGATCTCCCATGCTCATGGCTTGGCAGGATTAACATAGTAAAAATGGTTCTCAAAAGCAATCTACAGATTCAATGCAATTCCCATCAAATTTCCAACACAATTTTTTACAGACCTGGAAAGAAAAATTCTCAACTTCATATGGAATAACAAGAAACCGAGAATTGCTATAACAATCCTCTACAATAAAAGATCTTCTGGAGGTATCTCCATCCCTGATTTTAAGCTTTACTATAGAGCAACAGTAATAAAAACTGCATGATACTGGCATAGAAACAGAATGGTGGATCAATGGAACTGAGCAGAGGACCCAGAAATAAACCCACACACTTATGGACACCTGATCAGAACAACTTCCTGAACAGAACACCAACAGCATAGGCTCTAAGAGCAACAATCAATAAATGGGACCTCATGAAACTGAAAAGCTTCTGTAAAGCAAAGGACACTGTCATCAAAACAAAACGACTGCCTACAGATTGGGAAAGAATCTTCACCAACCCTATATCTGACAGAGGGCTAATATCCAGTATATATAAAGAACTAAAGAAGTTAAACAGCAAAAAATCAAGTAATCCAATTAAAAAAATGGGGTACAGAGCTAAACAGAGAATTCTCTACAGAGGATATCGAATGGCAGAGAAACACTTAAAGAAATGCTCAACATCATTAGCCATCTAGGAAATGCAAATCAAAACGACCCTGAGATTTCACCTTACACCCATCAGAATGGCTAAGATCAAAAACAACACATGCTGGAGAGGCTGGAGAGAAAGGAGAACTATCCTCCACTCCTGGTGGGAATGAAAATTTGTACAACCACTCTGGAAATCAATCTGGCGCTTTCTTAGACAGCTAGAAATAGTGCTTCCTCAAGATCCAGCCATACCACTCCTAGGTATATATCCAAAAGAGCTCAATTACACAATAAGGACATTTGCTCAACCATGTTTGTAGCAGCTTTATTTGTAATAGCCAGAAGCTGGAAACAGCCCAGATGCCCCTCAACTGAAGAATGGATACAGAAATTGTGGTACATCTACACAATGGTGTATTACTCAGCAATGAAAAATAAGGAAATCATGAAATTTGCAGGTAGATGGTGGGACCTGGAAAGGATCATCCTGAGTGAGTTGTCCCAGAAGCAGAAAGAAACACACACTATATACTCACTCATATAGATATGTAATATAGGATAAACCTATTAAAATTTGCACATCTAAAGAAACTAATCAAGAGAGAGGACCCTGACTAAAATGCTCAACCCCCATCCCAAAAGGCAAAGAGGAAGGACATCAAAATAAGAAAACAGGAAACAAGCTAGAAACCTGCCACAGAGGGCCTCTGAAAGGCTCTGCCCTGCAGACTATCAAAGCAGATGCTGAGACTTATGGCCAACTGTTGGGCAGTGTGCATGGAATCTTATGCAAGAAGTGGGAAATAGTAGGTTATGGAGAGTACAGGAACCCCACAAGGAGAGCAACAGAACCAGAAATTTGAACACATGTGACTTTCCAGAGACTCATACTCTAACCAAGTACCATGCATGGAGATAACGTAGAACCCCTGCACAGATATAGCCCATAGCAGTTTAGTGTCCAAGTGGGTTACATAGTAATGGGAAGAGGGACTGTCTCTGACCTAATCTGATTGGCCTGCTCTTTGATCACCTCCCCCTGAGTGGGGAGCAGCTTACCAGGCCACAGAAGGGGACAATGCAGCCACTCCTGATGAGATCTGATAGACTAAGATCAGAAGGAAGGAGAAGAGGACCTCCACTATCAGTGGACTTGGGGAGGGTTATGGGCGAAGAAGGGGGTGGGAGGGTGTGATCAGGAGGGGAGGAGGGAGGGGCTTATGGGGGGATACAAAGTGAATAAAGTGTAATTAATAAAAAACAAAAATAAAAATAAAATAAAAAATATTATTTTCTATTTTGGAATTTTGTGTTAGTCCAGTTCCCATTGTTGTAGCAAAATACATGAGGCTAAGTAACTTTTACAAAATTGGTGCTTGTTTATCTCAGAATTTTAGAGGTGTACTCTATCAATCTGGTCTCTGGTGGGCCCCCTTGGGTTTATCACATGATTTTGGATGGTATCATGATGCAGTAAATAGAAAAGGGAGAAATCACACAGGGAAACAGAAGCCAGGGGCAGAAGTTAGAGGCAAACTTAAAAATATATTTATTTATTTATTTATTTATTTATTTATTTATTTATTTATTTATTTATTTACAACTTGGTCTTGGGAAATCTAACTCAGGACACATTGGAAGATGATGCCCCAATGATAGCTGCCAAGAGAACATATTACCAATACTACAAAATATTTAGCTCCTCCAAACTGTCTTCTAAATAGCTAAAAATGAAGGTTTACTTTTAAAACATTTTGGAATTCTTACCTTACCGTGTCACTTACTATTTTGTTGATGTACTTTAGTTCATCAGAAACTTTTAATTTTTTTATTCTTTGTTAATTCAATACGTTCTCCCCCATTTCCCTCTCTCATTCCCGTCCTACTGCCTCTGAGCCCCCTCTTCATTCCAGTAAGTTCTCCTATCTTTTGTTTTGTTTTGTGACCCACTAAGTTTAATTGTAATTGCTTGTGTGAATATGGGTGTGGGCCATCATAGTGTATGTGTGTGTGTGTGTGTGTGTCTGTGTGTATCTGTCTGTCTCTGTTTCTGTGTATTTATGTCTGTGCGTGTTTGTGTGTCTCTCTGTGTGTCTCTCTCTCCCTGTGTCTGTGTGTGTCTGTGTGTATGTCTCTGTTTCTGTGTGTGTGTGTGTGTGTGTGTGTGTGTGTGTGTGTTTTCTGGAGTATGGCAGCTGATCAGTGGCTACCCTCGTGTTGCTAATCTGCTAACTGCTCCACAACAGTAGGGTAATGGCACACTCTTATCACCTTCATTTTCGCACAGGCCATTAGTATGTTGTTGGCTCACTGCAGCTGCAAACAGACCCTGTAATTAACGGCCACCTAAGGCAATAGTAGTTTTGAATTTTGACTGGAGCATGTTTGTAATGCTAGATACTATTCCAAATAGACTTCATCTGTTTTTGAATATTTTATTTATGACAACTGGAAGAATGAAATGAAATCAGCAGGTGTTATTTGAGCATCCTCTAGTTGCTCATAATTATTCTGGACCCTCAAGAAGTATCATTAATACAATTGTTATATGTAATCACCAATCATTTATGCAAGTCTTGTATATTAAGTAATGCATATTATTATATACAATTATTGTATACTATTTATACTTTGTTAATAGAATAACTCAGATTTGACATATGGCTAGCAATTCTACTGCTAAGTATGTGCCAAAGAGAATATGAGTTCAGGCATCCATATAATTATTTATGAACATAAACAGCTTATTTATTTGTAATAGCCCCAAGCTGGAAAACATCAAGAATTTATCAACCAGAAACTGAATATAGAAAGTGTGATCTTGTTATATGGTGGAATATGGAACAAAATTTTAATGTAGACTTTTAAAATCCACATATTAAGTGGATTTATCTAAGAATGTTACATTAAATGAAAGAAAGCAGATGTAAGAAGAACATATCTTTTCATTTTGTTTAAATGATGATGAAGGTCTGAAGAAACTCACCAGTGGGCACAGAAGCCCACAGTGGTCACCCCTATGCGGGGCCATGATTGTCAGAGAATGGAGAGATTTCTCCTTTTTCTGAGACTATTTTCTATGTTGTTCTGGCTGTTGGTTCCACAATGGCATAGAAATAAAAACGCCCAGTGAATTGAATACTAGGATTCATCTCTTTTACCATGTGTCCATTTCAGATCAATAAACTCATGGAATGTTTTTGGAGCCTAACCTTTTGCTTTCTCTAATCTGACTTGACACACCCAAGTCTGTTTACTTTCTCTGTTTGAGAAGAGGTGATTCACACTCCAGTGGAGGTTGGCCTGGTGGCGAGCATATTAAGGTAACAGTACATAGCACAAAAGCAATCAATATACTTTCATGTTTTGGTAACTTTACACAAAAGAAGATGATCGTTCAATCACTAGAACTGTTCAGCTGGGGAAGCCTGTCTCTCCCCATCATGGCGAGTGAAGGACCTGGTTCCTTCCAGCTACAGCTTACTAGTTACATCTTCTAGGTCCAGCTGGGAGACAAAGGGTGAGAATGTGAGTAGGTGATTCTCTAACTAGTAACATGTATGTTTCTATGTCTTGTGTTGGTTACTCTTCTAATTGTCACATGTCTAGGAGCTCGGGACATGTTTTAGGATTCCCACTTTCTGCCCCCCATTCTTGCCCATGACTCCCTCCTTTGTGTACAAACAGAAGGGCTGGCTCAGCATACATTCTGTGCCAGTGCCTTGGTCTGAGACTGAGCACATGAGTCTTGTGTCCCCATCTGGAAAGTGGATTGTGTGATACTGCTCTCCTGCAGATCCGGGACCCTTAAAAAGACCCGTGAGGCACTGAAGACCTGGAACACGCATATAATAAATACAAACTACTAACTACGCTACATCCTCCACGCTCTACACAGCAGCACACAGTATCTTCTGCACCTACAACATGCTCCTGGCTTCTGCCACCAAACAACACAACAAATGAAAAGGGTCTGTTCTACATGACTATCCTCCAACTCAAACAATCGCCATAAATGGTAGTTCACCTGCACCCCCTTGTAACAGCTTAACCTAGATGAGCTTGTTGACTGTGTACTTGGCCTCCCAGATGTGTGGGGAGAGTCCCAAGACCATCACCTGAATATATAGGCATCCAGGTGCTCTCTGCTGTTGTCGGCAACTCTGCTTTAACTGCCTCTTTGGGGAAGGGCTACAGTACATAGGCCAGGGAAGATAAGGCAGGGGCTCCCTCTGTGTGGCTATGGGAAATCTCTCATCCCTGCTGTGTAAAAACTCCCCAGGTGCTGCTTTCTGCAGAAGCACCCACACCTTTGTGAATAGCCCCTCACCTACGCTTTGTAAGGAAGCCCAATAAAATCATTAGTTCCCCAGAGTGAGTGTTGGTAGAATCATGATTCTGTTTGTTGTTGAGACCATAAAAGGAGGGTAGATTTGTATATGGTTGGGGTCACCACAACTCGAGGAGCTGTTATCACAGCATTAGGAAGGGTAAAAACCACTGGTAGAGGAACCCAGAGCTCTGGAGCTTATACTTAGTGACTGCTCTGCTGTCATTAAATGATTTCATCTTGAACTTGTGTTTTATGAGGGACATCTGATGGAATAAGGAGCCTTGTGCATGCACATAAGAAACAGAGAATGCGGTCCACAATTTTCACTGATCCTTTAAATGCAAAATATTGGTGTCCCATGAACACAGAATTCTGAGACTCACAATGTGTGGACTTGAGCAACATCCAGCTATGTATGAGGTAAGCATGTTCCACTGAGAACTGAGGAAGTAGGACACAGTCAACCCAAGAGGCAGGCTTTGAGCCTCATTAACAGCAACTAAAGATGCCTTTATGCATTTTCTCATTGGGGCTACTTCCCAAAATCCACTGATGGCCTGAAAATGAAGACACGGAAGAAAAGGGCCATCCAGGTCACTCTCACACAGCAGTATGGCAAAGGTCCAGTGTGGGCATGCAAAATGAGCACATATCAATAAGTGAAATAGAAAGTATTTTGTTCTACATTCCCACTGTTCCTCTATGACAAAACACATACACATATATGAGCTGCCAAAGATGGACTGTGCAGTATTGCATATGAGTTAAAACCTCTTTGAAATGCATTGCAAACTGACATGGAAAAATAGACGATTGTAAAGTCTGTGACAATAATTTAGAACCTTTGTTTTTCTTTACTTAAAATACTAAATAAACACATAAGAATGGCATGACAATTCCAAAGATAGAATGCAAAAGCAAAGACATAGCTTTTGTTTTGCTCCACCTTGACAAATTTTCCTGACTTGATTTTGTAGTGGGACTAGCAAATAATACACACAGCTCTGCCTTCTCATCGGCCTGACTTCCAGCAATGGTTCCATTCAGCTGCCTTCTGAAGCCAGTCTTACTGGACCCCTCCTCTTCTGGGCTCTTCTGGCTTCTTTGCCTTTATTTCACCTGGCAGTTTATAGTCAGTCTTCCCTTTTAGTCTTCCTTTTTTTTTTTTTTTTAATTTCTAGATCTGTGAAGTCAGTCAACCACTGGCTGCAGGTATTCAGAAAACCTGCCTGTGCACTGAGCATACACAGACCTTCTTTCCTTGATGTTAATCCTTTAATACAGTATAATACCTATTTGCATAGCATTTAATCTAGAGGTGAGTTACAGGTCAAAGAGGGTAAGTGTTGGTTACATGCAAACACTACACCATTTAACATATGTTTGGCTATTTACAGATCCAGACAGCTGTGGATGAATTCTGGAATGGCACCCCTGGTATGCTAAAAGATGACTCTCTGTCTTTCTCACAGGACTGCCATGCATCTGTTTTGAAACTGCCATCTTCCCTAAATGGCCTGTCATGAAGTTCTGGGGTAAACTTTACAATTTTAGCCACTTGTGATAGGCCAGGATGCCTGGTGCCTTCATATAGTGAACTTAAAGATTTAGACTGCAAGGCTAGGTCATGAGGAGCAGGCTCCTGAGATGGCTGTTGGGGTAATGAAATGATTTAATGTTCCTCCCCCTCAGTAAATCTGTCCACAACTTCATGAACCTTCAAGAACTCCCTCTGAGTGAATTCTTTGAGACGGCCTCCACTCCACACCTCTAATTCCCCATGGTAATTCCTTGCCATAATCACCAACTTTTATCTCTGCTCCATTCTAACTTCAGCTTTATTTCTCCAACTGGATTCTGATTCACAGGTTAGGCAAATAAGACATTCACATCAAGATAAAAATTGAAGCAGTGTTCACAAACGCAAGAATTAAGAGAAAATATTTTTAAAACCGACATGAACACAATAGCCATTCACAACGAACCACGTTTCACCATGTTAAATAAAGATGCATTCAAACTATGCCCAGAGCACTGTGACGCAAGCCCACTCCTGTTGGGCTCCGTGTTTCATACCCCTTCTTGCGGAGTAGTTCTACAGGAAGCAAACAGACGGATAGCTTCTTTGGCTGGAGTCATCGACATGAAATTCATAGATTGGTCAGGAGGTTGGCTCAGATGAACTGTGATCATGGGTTCTCAAAACAGAAGCAAGTCAACCAAGATGGGACCTCGGACCCAGGTTTATATTCTCCCTTCCATGACATGTTCCCTTCTGTAACAGACTCTGATGCCCGGCTGTTTCAATACCTGCTCAAATGGAATCCTACCAGATCTCTTGGAGTGTCCCTGTTATATAACATTGTTGCAGCCTGTCTATAGAGTAGTTGTGTCACGTGACTCGTTTACTACTTCATTGACTCTTATTTCAGAAATTTCCAGGCAAAATGAAATCACAAAGGCAAAGCCATCCAAACAAAGAAAAGGAACCTCTTTTTGTTTTTGCTGTTGTTATGGTTCATTTTCAGTATGTGTCTTTCTTAAGAAAGATTTAAGAAAAAATAGCTCCGAGTTATACGTGGAAGTAGTAAACGTCCTGGGGACTCCAGACTCCTCATGGCGTCTTGAATTCGCCTCCATTACCCTCATTACAGAGTTGTTCCCATGACTTGGCCCCCTAGAAGACCTGAGCCCAACTGTTTTCTGCCTGGTTTACCTGCGCCTGGCTTTTCCTCGCGGCCACCAGGGGGCTGTCTGGGTGGAACTGGGGCAGAGAAGCTACAGCTTTCCTTCAAACCAACCAAAACATCTCAGGGCAGCTTTGGAGCACAGCCCAGGAACTCGCCTGCAAAAACAACCTTCACTCTGGAGCCGGCAAGTTCTTCCTGAGGCTTCAGACGGGGCGAGGAATAAAACACAGATTTCTTGCGAAGAACTGGAAGGGCCACCGAGTCTATGCAGGCCACTGGGAAAGCAGCTTCCTCTCCTCAGTCCTGCTGAATGCCTTCTCCGCTAAGGCAGGGAAAGCTTGGGATTTGCCACCGTCATTAGTGTTGTGGCCAAGGGTGTCAGCCTCTCTCCCTTCTCCTTTCCTGCCCAAGAGACGCTGTTGGGGGGTGGCGGGGCACCCTTATCACCCGTGGGAAATCTAGAAAACTCTTTAAAATAATCTAGACATTATTCCCTCCGTTGAGATATCTGGGCTCAGTATACTGCACTGTGATACATGAGTATACCGATGAAGGACCTTTAAGGTATTTTAACACCCTTCGTAAGAACATTAATTGTATTCTGTCCTCAAAGTAGTTTTGTCGCAACTGTAACTTCCCACTGGCTGCGTGTCCTCTGAGTAGTCGGCATTTTTCCAATAAAACCTACCTCCCAGGAGCAGCTGGGAGACAGCCTTGGTCATTTGGAACAGAACCCAGGCGCCCGCTGTGTTTTCTCCCAACCTGAGTGCTTACGCTTCAGGACTTGAGGTATGGACATTTCAGAGCTGTGTGCTTGCAAGGATAGAACCCTTCCAGGGTAGAGATTATTTTTTTCTTCCGGTTTTATTTGTATATTTCCAGGACAGACACAAACTAATGAAGTGTCCCTTTAAACCCTATTTGTGGCACCAACCCGGCACATGCTTAATGCGTTGGGTGGAGGTGGAGGTGGGGCGGGCACAGCTTCTTTAGGGCAAGCAAGGTATTGTCCAGCGGTGTGGGGACTGCAGGGGGCAGAGCCCCGGGAGGATCCGGGTGCCCCGTGGTATGGCACGCGCCACAGGTAGTTTAGAGGAGGAAGGAGGAGCTGGTGACACCTCCGCGCCGGTCGGGCAGACCCACAGGGTTGTGCTCCTGGAGGTCCCCTCTATCTCTTGTCATCCGTTCCTCCCACCCCTCACTCCCGTCACACTCGTGCCTCTTCAACTACGTGAATGACAGCCCAACTCGAACTGCGCGCCTGCAGTTCGGAGGGTGGACGCGCGGCCAGCGGACCCGCAGCTATGTGACCCCAGGGAGGGCGGCGCACGAGGCGCCGGGACGGCGGGGTCGTGGCGGGGGCCGCCCGCACCTAGGCGGCAGGTGCGCAGGGGACCGCGCAGGGCACCCGAGCCGCCGGCTGCTCGGCCGTGACAGGGGGCACCGCCGGGAGGCCATTTCGTCGCTGCGCCTTTGGCGGAGCCGGGACGGCCCGAGCCCGCTGCGCGAATCGGACGGGCTGGAGGAGCGGAGGGGAAGAGCGGCCAGCGGTTCGCTCGCGGGCGTGCGGCCGGAGCCCCAGTCCCGAGTAAGGCTGCGCGCCGGGTCTCGGGGAGGCGGGGACTCGGGCCCTGCACCGCGCCGCCCGCGCAGGTCGCCGCGGGGAGGTCGCCAGCGTCCGGGGAGCCGCGCCGCGCCTCCAGGCGCCAGAGGACGGTTGACAGGTCAGGGGAGTCGAGCCCGCCCGGTTCCCGGCGTGGCACGGGACCCCGCGGCGGAGGGGGCGGAGCGGGGAGGAGACTGCGGCTCGGCCGAGCACGGCGCAGCCTCGGGCGGGCGGGCGGCCGGCGTGACGCGGCGGGATTAACTTTGCATGGCTAATGCGAACACCACGGCGGAGGCCACCGGCTGCTCGGCCGCAGCTCGCCCGCACGCCGCCTCGGGGCGCCACCGCCAGGCTCCAGCGCTCCGGTAACGTGGCGCGGCGGGGGCGCGGGGTGGGCGGGGGGCTACGGGGTCCTGCGGGCCGAGCGCGAGTGGCCCGAGGCGCGCGCGGTCCCCGCCGCGGGCCTCTGCGTCCGGTTCCTCTAGGGCTCGGGCACCCCGGGAGCAGGGAGCTGAAGCCCGAACCCAGCCAGGGGCAGGCTCCTTGTGAAATGGAGTTTGGCATCTTGGGCGCTGAACCCAGTGGAAGTTTCCGTGAGGAGGAAGTTGTAGGGCACGAAGGATCCGAGGAGGCTGACAGGCGCGGAGGTGGGCGGTTTAAAGGGACTGTGGGTCTTCTGTCCCCTTCCTCTTTGCTCCTGCCCCGGAACTCTAGGGTTTGGAAAGCAGAAAGCTCCCGAAGGTTAGCGTGCGCTGACCGGAGCCTGGAGATTGTGCCCCTCACCGCCTCCGCGGGCTCACTCCAGAGTCGTTCTTCTGCTTCGCTTCTCGCTTCTCTTGACGCAGCATCTTTTGGGGTCGCGACGGTTGGTGCTGATCCTGGTGGTGTCAGCTGTGCGCCCCACGATCGGGGAAGACGTCTTTGGAGAGTTTCTATTGCTAGGGTCAGTTGTCATTTTGGAGGAAGATTTCTTGTGACCACAGTGGGATTATTATGGAGCTAATTCTTAAAGCCTTCTGGTTTCTTTTTAAGAGGGAGGGAGCTGGGTGTGTGTATGTGAACTATTTTTGTTTTTGTTTTAATTAAAGGCTAAATGAATGATTTGCCCCAAATGGGAAAATTTTTAAAGTGAGTCACAAAAAGTAAGGAGTACCTGGGCAGCCAAGTTCAAGTTCCCATCCTGCCTTTTCCAAGCCCATGGAGAAATCAAAGGCTACCTTGAGTCAGAAAATAACATTGAATGAACTCCCCTTCTGCCAGTGTGGTTGGTCCGAGGTACTAGTGATCGGTTTTAAAGATCTGTTTGAAACTGAACGAACCAAGCATTTCTTGTTCAATGCATGAATAGGAGAACACAGCAGTTTTGTTAAGGATGAATGTATTAAGTACCATAGACCCGTTGGGCAGTTTCTTTATATGATTTGGCTCTGGTTTAGAGTGTTTATAGATATTGTAATGAAATATTGCCGCACTGTATTGGGAAGGAATAAAAATTTCTTTTTGGTTAAAAAAAGAAAAAAGAAATCTTCCATGATTCATTGTGAATATTCTGGATGACTGATCTCCCTAATTCACTTCTGCTTGTTATTCTCATTCTGAAAGAAGTCGTGCATTGGGAACCATTAATGAGAAAGGTGTTTGAGTGGGAAGTATTTTGAACAGAGTTAGTCTTTAGAGTGTTTTCATGCTTATTGGTTGTGCTTTAGTTGACCCTAGCAGAATTTCAGTAAAAGGTGCTTTGCTTGGGCCATTTTTATGTGAAGAGATTGGTGAAGAGCAATTTATTGCTTGCTCATATTAATAGATACTATTAGGATCCTATTTTTAAATGAATTCCAGAGGTTTATTATATACTGGAAATGGAAAATCTGCTTTGTGAGTAAAAGCAAATTATACTGAATATAGCTTCAGAATTATTCCTGTTTTTTAATGAAACAATTCATGTTACATTACAATGCGAAAGCATAATCTCATTGACATTGGGGTATTGCTATATAAAGTAACTGGCACAAAAAGAGGACTAGATACTCCACCTCTCCCCTTCCAGCTTCTTTGTGGCCAGCTCTGTGTAACAAGAGATGAGCTGCAGCTCCCCTGTGATCCAGCACCTCTGAGAGAGGGAGACTGGTTAAGCTCTCCCAGGAAGAGAAACCAGGGCCCTCTCCTTCCCCACCTATGTAGATGCTGGAAGGATGCTAGGGGCCCGGCCACCAGTGAGTGTCTGGGGTTCCTCTGTAATCAGCTCAACTTAATTCATGGACATCAGAGTAGAGGTGATTGGTTTCTTTGGCCTCTTCCTCTAGTGTGAGTTACATATCACCTTCTTAGGCAGCCTTTCCTTGACCACTTGAAGAAAGTTAGTCCTTCATTCTTACTCAAAGATCCCTCTGCTTTTTGTTCTGTTTTTTTTCCCCTCAGCAATGGCTATGATCAGAACTGTTCTTTTGATCTGATACGTGTCCATTTTCTGTTTGAAACTGAATTCTGAAAATTCTAGATGACAAGGCGGAGTCTAGAGGACAGTAGTGTTGACTGCTTCATTCACCCTTGTTCTCTCAGCATCTGGAAAAATACCTAGCACAGTAGGCACTGGGTAAATTTTAATTGGACAAATTGAAGATTGTGCCCAAACATTCTCTTCCCCCAAATGCCTGAGTTCTTCAACCATTGCCATATTGGATATGCCAAAATCTGATGAGGTATGAACACACACATACAGAGAGACACACACACACAGAGACACAGACATAAACACACACACACAAACGCACACACACACACACACACGCATGACTCAATCCTTGCATCTGTCTCACTGCATAAGACAATAGCTGTTCTGCCTTTCTATATAGTTAATTCTCCAAGTTCCTCCTGCACGCCTTTGCCATGCTGTGCAGAAATCCTCAAGAGTGCTTTTGCCTTGCGCATTCCCCTTGATTCCTGAATATACTGACTTTTAGTTATCAGAGTTTCAGCAGAACCTTACTCATTTCAGAGGCATTGTCAGGGCTGAGAGTGAAACTCCAGACCCTGGACATCACAGGTGAATGAGAGGACCTCTCACACTTTCAGGTCTTGGCAAGGCCTCCGAGGTGACCAACTGCTGACAGTGGTAGTGTGTAGGCTACAAAAATGGTGTCTGGCGAAGGAGAAATCAGGTTTTCTGGGTCTAACACAACCCAGAAAATATCTTGGTGATAGATTTTGAAATAACTCTCTCATTACTCTGTGCTGTTAGCCAACCAGCCTTTGCCTGTGGCACCCCTTTCATTTCATTTCATAAACAAATTCTGATCCAAGAGATTGTGAGGAATATTCAGCTCTCTGAATTTTTGAGTGACCAGAGTTTGGTGCCTAAATGGTATTCAAATTCATGGCAATTTTTGCCAGTTCAGAACACAAGGAAATTGCCATTGATAATCATGATAATTTTTTATAGAGAAACAAGTTTTAGAAATGTGTAATAATACATAGTAAATGTATTATTATCTGAGTAATAATACATAGTAAAAGCATGCTCTTTGTTTCTACATAATAAAAACTTGCTTCAAAACAAGGCTGAAAAGGTGGCTTAGCAGTTAAGAGAGTGCTTGCTGTTCTCAGAGAGGACCTGAGTTTAGTTGCCAGCACCCATGCTCCGCAACTCATAACTGCCTGTAACTCTATCTCTAGAGGATCTGAAGGCCTCTTCTGGACTCATTGGGCACCTGACTTGGATACACACACCCTCACACACACATATATGTATTGTGTAAATATATATAATTAAAATAACTCTTTAATTAGAAAACCCTACAAAATAATATTAGTATTGTTAATCGTTGGGGGAAGGGGAAGAGAAGATCAGTGTTCTGGGGAATTAGGAAGATAATTACACCAAAATCCAAAGGGCTTACTGCTGTAGCATATTTAATTTAATGCCAAGTTTTGGGGCAATCAGTTTAACAGAAAGAAATGGGGGTGGGGAGGTCTCTCTAGAATTGGTACTCAGGAGAATGGATCAGATGCCATTTCCAGGCTGTTACCATAGGGCCTGACAAAGTCACAGGGAATGAAATAGATCTCTGTATGTGGTCGTGCCTTTGACAAATTCTCAAGAGGAGAAAATTGCAGAGGGGTTAATGAGGAAAAGAATCCTAATTTACATTTCTCTGTGGGGCTCATCTCCAGTGGCCCAGTGGTCCAGGTGCTAGCATAAGCCTCAGTACTGGAGGAGAGCTCAGAAAATGAGAATAAATGGACAGCATGTTCACTGAGCTGACTGTCTCCAATGTCCAGTGTGTTGGCTTTTGTCTGAAGCAACTAGAGAGGATAGGGCAGCTGGGTATGTGACAATGACCCTAGAGCCCTAGACTTCCTGAGCAGGGACCCCTCATGCTTCTTGCTCTGATCTTTGTAGCTCTGTCTTTCAGGGTTGACAGGTTCCTTTTCTGTCCTACCTCCACATTGTGAGGAGAGCCTGTGTGTGGGTTTGCCCATCCCTGACACCAGGCACCTTGGCACGTGAGTACTGTTGTTGGAAGCAGATCGGTTGGAAGCAGTGCTTCTCCTTCCCTGCTGTGTCAGTTTGAGTGCCATCATTCAACATGGCCAAAAATGAATGTCTGGATTACATCAGGAGCCAGAGCATGTGAATGTTTCTGTGGTTAGGACTTGAGCTTGTGTCAAAGCTGGATAAGCAATGCCAGGCAAGTTAGCCTCTTGTTTGTTTGAAAGTCATTTTCATGTCTTCATTTGATTTCTCAGTCTGCAGAAATTTGTATATCTACCATTTACCTGGTTCTGTTACATGATTTGAAGTTCAGTCTGTAGCCAATGACAGGTGCATACATTAAGCCCCGTGATGCTGCAGTGTCCTCCACTGAGGAAATAGACATGCCTGTTGGAGTTTCTTCAAAGACCCGTTGGCTGCAGGTAGGGGTGGATGAAGTCACTTTATCTCCAAGAGCTGCTTGTGGTGTGGTGTGAACCCCTCCAGGATGCACCTACTGAAGCTAAGGGCTGAGTGTCCTCAGGCCAGTGAGTTTCTGACAGAGCACTCTCACTTTCCACATTAAGTTCTAGAACTTTCTAGTGTATTTTGGAACTTGAGCAGATACCACATCCAAAACAGAGTCACAATCACATGCTTCCATGCCCTTCTCTTAGAGATCTAGCCAGCTGACAGTCGGAGTAATGATTGGACCAGTGCTCATGTTCTTGGGAGTCTAGTGCCCCTAACCCAGGGGCCCCTGGAGACACTGTGTGCTGGCAGTTCTTGGTCAATGATAAGCCAATATCTGTGATGACCTCTGCTACTGTTTCTAAATTGAAAGTTCAGAGGGCCTGGATTTGAACCAAAAAGGGCTGACAAACCATGTCTAGGGAAACATCCTGTGGCCTTTTCATCACCACAGCCACACATCCTCACAAGGCACACCCCGGAATATGTGTCCAGTGGCCAAAGATGTTCATGACACATTAAATCTGCACAACATGTGTATCTAGTCTTAAAACACAGAGTAACCATAGTTGAAGCTCTGGCCAGAAAATATAACCTAGAATTGCTGCTAGGCAATGATTACCAAAAATTAAGTGATATTTATGGAGATGTTTTTCAAAAACCAAAAACCAAAGGGCAAATTCATGGTCCAGTGTGTGGTTGGAAGATGTTTCTAGTGTACATATCTGAGTTCCATTTAATCTTCTTCATCCCTAAATATTTTATTCTAGTTTTTATTTTTCTGGGTCCTTTTTAACAACAGTTGCTCACATGTTCATGTGTGTTTGTACATTCCTAATGGAATATTGCCACCTGATGGTGAGGCATGCCCAACATTTAGGGAAGATCAGACTAAAGTAAACTCAGTTACTTAGTAAAGTTCCTAGAGCCCAAAGAGGCCTTAAGGGAACCATTGCTCTCTTCTGTGGTGCAGAATTTAAGGAACTATCGGAGCCAGGAACAAGTCAGCAGAAGGCGAGGGTGGAGTGCAGGTAGGCAATTGGAGGTCTGCAGCATACATCTCTGTGATGATAGCAGCTGAGCGGCTAACCATAGTTTAGTACAGACATTTGGGAACCCGTGGAGCAGTCTGGTCCTTTGACATGTGTTGTGTCTATGTGCTCAGTACTGCCCTCTATCATTTATATGTTTTCTCAGGGCTCAGCAACATGGCTGGGCTCTGCAAAGAATGTGATGCTAACAACCATGTTATTCCAGACTCGTTTATCTTTTTCTCGTGTTTCTCTACTGTGCGCATCAATGTCTCACCAACTTGCGTGTCCAAGCGTACAGAACCTGTCTCTGTGGCAAGCATGTGTCATGTTCTTACATGCAGAGGCAGAGGCACTGCCTATGTCAGGGTATGACATGCTACCCATGCTGATGTCACAGGCATAGATCCTGCAATCTCTTTCAGTACTTTCTCTGATGTTTGGATGTGTTGGAGGAGCCTGACTTTTACTATTGGCTTGTTTGGGTCTTTGTCAATCGTGTCTTGGAAACCCTGAGCATAGCAACTTAATATAAAGTCTCAGAGTCTATTTTTATACTGGTATGTTGTAAGGATGTCCAAGGGTGAGGAGAGTATGTAGCTAGGCCTATGCCATCACCATCTTCTTTGAGTGATTGTGCATTACATGCATGCACGTGTATGAGGCAACAGATGGCCACTGTTCCTCATGAGAGAATGTGAAGCTGAGCTCTTGGTATTGCATTTTTAATAATCAAGCTCATTCATTTTAGTCTTGCTGCATTTTCTCATGAATGGGACATGTTTGTTTTTAATGAAAAAAAAAAAACCCAGCAGTTTGTCTGCAGTACTGATTAATATCACCATAGTATTTTACAATGATTTTAAAGTCCTGTTACTTAAAAAATATAATGATAGGAATGTACATCCTCTAGTGACTTGTTCTCTAATGTTCAAAGTAGTAATTTTCACAAGCCAGAGAATGGCCCATCTCTATTCTATTTCTATTTACCTTTACAGTCGGATCTAAGCCTTTCCACAATTTCTGATATCTTCCAGAATCTGCAGATCTTCACTAATGCTCTTATGACTGACATGGAGCCATATCAGGGAAAAGTAGAAGGCTGTACACTCTTGTCTGATTTTTTCCTTAAAAAAAAATGATCAAAGAAACTTAACATAGAATGCTGCTTAAAAAAATAAAGTATGGCCTTTGAGATTGATTTATTCTGTAGCTTAGACCTTTTATGGAATTCAACAAACACCTGTACCCCTGAGGCCTTGTAGGGTATGAAATCCCATTCATTTAGGTTGCTAATTTTGTTGTATACTCTGCAGATTCATAATTACAAGGTGAAGGTGTGATTAGACATGCATTCTATGTGTAATATTTGTTGTTATTTAAGAATATTTTGTCATATGGGCACACTGTCATGCATGCATGTAATTCCAGCATTTGGGATGCTGTAGCAAGAGAATCATAAGTTTGAGATCAACCTTGGCTGTGTTTGCCCAATCCCCCTAACCCCCCCAAAAAAAATATGAAGGTGACAGGAAGGAAGAGGGAGGAAGAAGGAGGAAGGGCAGAAAAGAGGGAACAAGAAAGGGATGCATGCTTAGATTTATCACAATTGAAGTTTCCTTAAAACAGAGCTTTAAAATATACTTTTCCCCTGGAGTCCATCCATCCATCCATCCATCCATCCATCCATCCATCCATCCCAAATGAACTGAGCATCTGCTAGGTACTAGGAGTGAGAGTAGGTGTTAAAACACCACAACAAGCATTTAAAAATCTTTGCTAAGGAAATGTGTAAAGCCTACTGGGACAGTGGACAGGAGGTGACAGTATAGTGCAGTGTGTCTCAATAGCAGGCGACATCACTAATTGGGGCCAGATAAATCTTTGTTGGGAGACTGTCCTGTACACTGTAGGTGTGTCAACATGATTGCCTTCTACACACTAGTGCAAGTGGTGCCAGTTGTAACTGCTAGAAATGTTTCCAGAGTTTGTACAGTGGGCAGTAACGCAGCTGAAATAGGACCGCTGGCAGAGAAATGAGGAGCCAGGACTGGGTGGTGGAAGTATGGGGGGTTTTGGACCACTGGTACAGAGCTGCGGAGGAGCAAGGGCTGGGGATGGGAGAATGGGGATTTGTGGCCCGGCTTAACTTGGCTTCACGGAATATTAGCTTCTGCCTCTGAAATATGTAAAGATTTAGTAAATAGTGTAAGGCTTGGCCTTTATCCAGGTTCTGTCACATATTAGGTATTCATCGTAACATAGCACTGACACTGGATAGGCACTTACCGTATCGATAAGTCCTGCGATGCAATCAGCACAGTGTACAATGGGAATGTGTAGCTAGGAGTGGAGAGGGATCTGCGCAGAAAGAACAGGAAATAACATGGGGTGTGGGGACGGTGCAAAGCATTCAGAAGCCTGTAAGGATTCTGGTGCATGCGATGGACAGCTAGGGAGGCTGCTGGCCAGGCAAACTTCATGTACAGGGTATTCTCCTGGCCAAGAAGGAAGACCGACTGAGCTGAGGCTGTTGCCTGTTGCCCATGTCTTTGGAAACAGGCTTAAGTTTCTTCAACATGTGAAAAATTTCTTATCTTAATTCTGATCATATTTTTAGCAGGCTGATTTTATATTTGATGGAATTTCAAGTTTAATTTGAAAACAGATTACATGTTAGATTCTCTTCAAGATGTTTTCAAATGAAGCTTCAAAACTGTCTTTCATCTTCTTCGCAGTTTGTGTGATGCTGAAGGACATTGTCCCTGTGTTTCCTGTGTCTGATAGAAACACAGTTGTTCTTTTATGACCAGAGTGAAATAATGCTTCTGTTGCATTGAGACATTACTTAGTAATGAGTATTGATATTCTATCAGGGACTTGATTTCTTTAATCAAAATTATAAATGGATGGTGAAAATGAATGAATGAGGATGGCATTATAGAAATACCACCTAATTACAAATAAAGGTAGTTTTAATAAATACCTTGATTTTATCAGAGCTTGAATTTCCTAGTCATAATGATAATTACAGGTGAATTAGATCACCTCATTTATCTTTAGCCCAAGAGTTGGCAAGAATTTTTCTAATGGTCCATATAGTGAGTATTATCCATTTTTAAAACATACAGGTTCTATTGAAGCTTCATAGGTCTACAACTATGGAGAGAAAACAGTCATAGATAATATGTAAGCAGATAGGCATACCTCATACCAATAAAACTTTATTTTGGAAAACTGTGATGGCTTGAAAGCTCTGGTAGCAATCACTGCAGTTGTCTGAAAGAGGTGTGAGATGAGTCACATGTAATTTTTTTTTTGTCTAATAATCACATTAATTGATAAAAGCAACCAGAGAATTTAATTTCAATCAGTATTTTATTTTATTCATTATACTGTAAACATTGACATGTGTACAGTATGGAAATGTTAGTAATGTATTTTAATTTTTAGTATCTTTTAAATGGCATAAGTATGTTAGAAGAAATGTCAGGAAGCAGAAAGCTGGAGCTGACTCTTGGTATATTGACAGCTGTTGAATTAGCTACCTGAAGCAAGGCTTTAAGGCTGTTAAAATGGTGTATTACATAAATTTGATTTATAAAATGTTAATTCTCCTACGATTATGGTATTTCTTACTAAAATAAGTCATCTCTTTCTTAGTTATAAAAATATATTTATTTATTTTTGTCCCAATAATAACGTCCTTTGTCAGATATTCATCCAGGTCTTTAAAAATAGCTCCATGAAGGAACTGTAAGAGGTGTGAATGATAAACACAAGGCAAGGACAAAGAAAAAGAACTCCCTTCAGTTATAACTTTATATATTTTACCTTCATAAAACCTTATTACTTCTTATTAAAATGTTTTATTCTAAGGAAGAAGTGAGGAGGACTGAGAGTGTTGCTCAAGGGTGTAGGGCCCGCCCAACAGATACAAGACTTTGGGTTCAGTTGTCAGCAAGAGAGAGAAAGAAGGGAGCAGACGTGGCAACTAATCCATGAGGGACAGGACCGTGCTGGAGCTATGTAAGGAGTGGTGATGGGATATGCTGCATTTTCCTGGGTTGGTTCAGCGATCGTGTCTAGGAGTCTTTCTCTGCAAACTGTTACTGATGGTCTGAAAGTGGCCGTTCCCAGTGGGAAGCCGTGGATCCAGGTAGTGTCAGCTACAGATGCAGCTGACTCTTGCTATTTCAATGTGCAGAAGTGCATCTCTTGCTGTCCTTTGGGAACCCCACAGGCGGGCTCCAATGATATCCTGTCATAGAGTGGGGTGGGAGGGTGGGAGGGTGGGAGCCACTTCTCTTACTGGCATTGTATATAGTGGAGGGATGGAAGATCCTTTGTCTCAGATCAGTTGTGAGCTTGACACTGGAGAGATCAGGCCCTCCCACAGGGAGAGTGGACATCTGTACCAGTCCCAAGACAGCCAGTGGAATGCCTAGCCTTGCCACCTTTCAGCCATGACACTTCTGGCCAGTTACTGTCTTTGAGCTTCCATAACAATAATAGAGTACAATGGCATGATATTGCTATAATTTGCAAATTCCAGAACTCCTTAAAAGGTTATGAAAACAAAGGCCTCAAAATAATCCCCGCAAAGGAGAATGTCAGTGTGATGCTCTGTGGTGGATGAGTTCAGTAGAGGCTTCCCCTACATCCTGAGTGTGATAGGGAGAGGAGCCCAGAAACTCCAGGCAGATCAAAAGCCACAGATGTTAAAATCCCTTGTAAGAGAAGGTGTGATAAGGCTAGCGGTGTCACTCACCAATAGGTTAAATATATGGCTAACGTGTACCTTAGAGACTTGAGTTCAACTTCCACCACCAGAAGAGAAAAGCTAAACAGAAATAAAAGAGAAATGAGTTCAGTGTACACACACACACACACACACACACACACACACACATACACACACACACACATGCAAGGTCTGAGCACTTGTGCAGCTCGCCTAACACAGTGGAGGCCCTAGCTTTGGTCCTCAACTTGAAAATAAAGAAGAAAGAGTATGTACAGAATCAAGCTGAAATTCTTTCTGTTTGTGTCCTACAAGCACATGTCACTTCTGAGTGTCCCCAGGAACACTGCCTGTTTAGGTCACTTAATGTTGTTTACTCCTTTGATGCTCAGTGTCTAGAGCTCCTGTTGGTCAACGAGGTTCTTCTTCATTCGATTTGAAGTTGTAAGAGGGCAGGCCCCACTGTGAAACCAGTCTAGCGCTGTCCTGGTGAAGGCACACCCAGCAGCCAGGTGCTGAGTAATGTTTTGCTGGTATTTTGGCCAACCACACGTGGGCTGTTTTCATATAATTAGGATGAATCTAATTTTAAAATGAACACTCCAGCGTCCTCAGATGACCCAGCATATACGCTTACAAGGCCTGCTGGCCCGCATTATGAATAAGGGAATAGGCTGGCCTGCAGACAAGCTTGGCTGTTCTTTTCTCTTAGAAAAAGAAAAAGAAGAAAAGAAAAGATTCAATCCCAACAGACCTGAGATAGAATGCCACTCTCCTCATAGGGTTGGAGAGAACTCAGAGTCCCAAACAGGAATTCTCCATAAAGGCGATATATAACAGACTTTGTACTCTGCTGAGCTATGAGCAGAGGCTCTGATGGTGGCCTCTGTTCACAAGGCCCAAGCTAGGTAGCCATGGTCTCAGCTTATGACTTGCAAGGACTTGAGGTAACAGGCTCCTGCTGGGCTAACATTCTGAGACAGTTTTAGACAACCTTGACACATACATACATACATACATACATACATACATACATACGTACGTACATACGTACATACGTACATACGTACATACGTACATACGTACATACGTACGTACATAGATATACACACACACACATGCATGAGACAGAGACAGCAAACACACACACACATACACACACACACACAGAGAGAGAGAGAGAGAGAGAGAGAGACAGAGACAGACAGACCCCATAAGGAACATTTTGGCTACAGTGGTTGTAGCAGTTTTGCCAGTTCCTAGCTTTTATTGTGTCCTTTTCCCCTTAAGGTGTTTAGTGGTTCAGAATTCCCACTACAAGGAAGATGGATAATTAGGCATCACCCTGGGGATCTTACAATTCATGTTTTTCACTGCTTCCCAATGTTTAAAATAGCAGGATTTTTTTTTTTTTCTGTTCTAGGGTTTTAATGCCCGCTGCTCATTCACTGAGGCCTCTGGGATTTGTGGTGTTACAAAAGCCCTTGCTCCTCACCCTGGCCTCACCCTGTCTATAGTCAGATCTGCCCCTTCTCTGAGCCATGTCCTGTTACTTATTAGAACTCTTGTAGCCTTGTAGCGATGTGACCAGAGGGGCTGCAGTAACGAGGGGATTATGCCATTGCTTCTGCCTCCTATGATCCTTGCTTTTCTTCATCAAAAGATGTGGTTTTGCTTATTATCTCTATGGGAGGGAATGGAATGCGCCTGAAGTTGTGTTTCTGAAGGTCTGGAAGCAGTGGGGCCAGCTGCAAGGCCGTTCTTGGTCTTCACTCAGGCCTCCTAAGGGGGTTCTGTGGGTGCCTCACACCCTCTGACTGCAGTACTGTCTGCCCCATGCTGCTCCCGGCCCAGGCCTCTAAGACTTGCCTGGGGAGTGGCTTCACGTACAAAGTACACTAGTAGGACAGCAGGGCCTGTGAGCCAGGGACAGGGGAGAGACAGCAGTTTCCGAGGGATGGCAACCAGTGTCTTTGTGCCTACACTGGTGCCCCAGCTGACAGAAAAAGGAAGACTCGGATATCAACTCCAGAGGCAGTTAAGGTTAGTCTCTGACATATTGGGACTGCCGCTTCAGCAGACCAGAGCAAATCTCACCTCTGGGCAAAGGACAGCAGTCAGGAGACAAGGTGACTGGGACACAGCAGTAGTGACCACCTTTTAGCCATTCCTCATTGGCTTCTTACTTTGCAGAGCAGCCCAGACCCTCTCCCCAAGGCTTGCTGGCCTCCCCTGGGCTTTGGCTTGGCCCTCAGCTGACCCCATCAGCAGGTATTTCCCCAGTATTAAAATGGATCCATTGAAGCAGAGGCAAGCCTAGCCTTCCTCAGCCCTGCCATGTCTCTTCTACTGTAGGAGAGAATGCAGAGCTGGGGAATGCATATTTTTTTCTCTCTCTCTCTCACTTCTGGCAAAGTGTGATAATCTCTGTGCTGACATTATGAAGCAGGGAATTGTTTGGTATGTGGACAGCCCTGTGCATTGTGGGATGTTTAGCCACACCCTTGCCCTCTTATCAGTGGGTACCATTAGTGTTGATGCACACCCCAAAGTGTGCTTAAGACATGGCCAAGTGTCTCCCAGGGCCTAAACCACTGCCTTAAACTTTAGTTTAAAGCCTCCCCTTCCCCAGTCTTCTCACCAGGTTCAAGTCCATAGTTTGTCAGACCCTGGTTCTCGCAGGTGGGAGGAGACAACACAGAGTCTGGGAAACTGGGACACTACATCCCACAGTTGATTTTGATGCAACCCTTGCCCTATATGCCCAGTTGCCTTCAAGTGAGTCTGTACCACGACCCAAGCATTCTCTGTCTCTTCTTCAGTTCTCCTTTCTCCCTATCTGCACTGTGGACTGAGGCAATTTGAAGAATGTGGCTTTCTGTATCTGCCTCCTTTACAAAGGCTCCATTTCACAGAGCAAACACTGACAGGGCGAACGAATCAGCAAACTGATTCTATATGAGGATGTCGAGCCAGCACTGCAGTTATGTTCATTCACTGGCATTTTGCAGTCAAGCCTTTGCCTAACACCACATCTGTGCCAGCTGCACATTTGGGTATCATGGTGGGCAGCACAATCCTCATCCCTCCAGATGCACCCACAAAACATCCATGCAACCCACTCAAAACTATGTTTTTGTTTAATCAGCTTGGACATACCCCAAGTTCTGGAAGCTGAAACTTCAGACACCCAATATCATCCCAGGAAGATCTACAGTTCTTGCTCAGCATTTCCTCCATTGGGAACTCTAACCACATAGAGCATAGAATTCTGAAGTCATGTTTCAAAGGACCACCACCTGCCACATGCATACAAAGTCAGAATGTGCTATTCCTTGACAGGAGTGTTTCAAGGTTAACAAGGTCCCTAATTGGAACAAATTGAGTGTCTCACCCTCTGCTGTGCTGGCTTTTTGAGACCTGCTTTGCTTTGCCTTGTCCACCACATCCACAATGTAAGGAAAATGTAAGGAGTGACTTTGGAGCCCTCAGAAGCAGGTGGCTTTGCAGTGTAGGTTATGGCTGAAGGAAATGGAGTGAAAATCATGGAAGAGAGAATTATGAAGTGCGGGTGACTGCAGATGCCCCACGGAAGGACTTGGGTCTCTTTGTTGCTGTGTCTTGTAGCTCCAGGGAATGCATTAAGCACCCTGAGCTTTTGGTCTTCCTTTGGCAGCATTATCTGTATGGTGTTGGTATGTTGTTTGGCCTGCTTCTGTGCATCATGGTCTCCTAAACTGGATGCGACAGTCAGTCCTCAGATGCTGTTTTCACAGTAACCACACCGGCACTACTCTGAGGTGCTCAGAAATGCAGCCTGGGGCTTAAGATCCAAACCTTCCGAGGCGGAATCTATAAAATCCTCAGTGGCTCCATATGTACATGGCAATTTAATCTTAATTAATTAAAGAACACAGAAGTGAGTGTTGTCCTTGAGGGGGATAGAAGAGAACTCTGTTGAGTACGGACTGCTCCCTGACAACTCATGAGTGGGCCGTGAGTCTACATTGTGAGTCAAAATAGAATAAATTTAAAATAAAATAGAATAAAACTAGAATAGGAAATATCAGAGCATTAGGTGCTTTAAATATTTGTTTCATTAAAAATGTGAACATATACACACACATATATATGTATACACATACATATACACATACACATAGGTAAGACATACATATGAACACATGCACATGGATACTCTTCAGTATGTGTGTCTCAGATTAATGCTACGAAGATCATAAGACCCTGTGTATCTCTAAACACACTGGCTTCATATTCTACCTGAGATAATTGCATTCTCCAGTTTGCCTTCTTTAGTGAGATGTCTAAATAGGAAATAAAAGTATGAAAAATTGTTTCCATTACAAAGCAGTAATAATAAGCATTTTAACTTCTTCCTCAATTTTAGGAAAACAATTCTCTGTCAGAGAATATCCCCAAACCCCAAAGATGATTTTACAGTAAAGCTCATCTTCAACTGAATAATAACTGCAGGCTGACTGGTAAAGGCTCATGGTGACTTTGAACCCTAGAGAGGTCTCCAGTTTGCAGGAGGGTCAGGGTGTCCCTAAATGCTGCTACAGTTTTAATATTTTGAGATACAAAATGTCACAAATGTGCAAGAAGTTTGAGACTTTTGTCATTTTCATTTCTTCACTGTTCATTTATCATGGCAGATTATGAATGGGAATATAATGATGGGATAACGTAAATTTGTTAAAGTTTTAGAAAGTGTAAAATTGAAATGCAATCGATAATTTTAAATGGGCACAGAAGGCATTCAGATAGACTTTCCGACTTGTTCCTTTGGGAGTCTGTGGCAGAGCACTGTCCCAGGCAGGGCAAGCCTGGAGCATGGCGAGCCAGGTTCCATCACACGTGGAAGGAGGGAATCCAGGGGCTGAGGCCCAGGCACTTGGCTGAGAAGGGTGCTAATGCCAATCTGAGATACAGTTCCCAGGAAGTGCTGTCAATCTCAAGACAGAGGCTATGCCAGCCATGATGTGTCTTTCAAGGGACAGAGCCCCCTCCCCGTGCTCTAACTTACAGTATCTGAGTCAAGGGACTGGTTGACCCTGACCTGGGACTTTCTTAGAAAGTGTTCAAGCACTTCTTCGGAAAGGCACAAAAGAGTCTGTGAAACGTGATTTGAAATATGCCTGTAAGGAACTGGGAATCCTTCTTAATTCTCATGTTGAATATTTACTTAGGTACTTTTACTCATCTTAAATAAGCTAACTTGTAGTAAATGATACATAAAATTTTAACTTGTGAAATTTGTAAAATTCTTCTTTTTTGTCTTTTTTGGGACAGTCTCACTATGTAGCCTTGGTTGGCCCACTACTCACCATGTTGACCATTCTGGATTTGAACAATTCTTCTGTCTTAAGTATGAATCACCATGCCTGGTCCAAATTCATAAAAGTCTAATACATATTTTGTGTGTGTGTGTTAATACTTTGTAAATCAATATGCAAAAGGGAATTGGACATGTTATAAATTATAACACTTTTAACATCTTACAATTCTTTATTTCTAAATAAAATAAGTATAGTCCTCATAATATTTTGATAGATTTTCAATTTGAATGACATCAATGTGTAACTATTTGCAATTGTCATTAAGTTTCTTAGGCATTTCTTTTTTCAAGTTAAAAAAAAAACTTCTCTAACTTGAAAAAAAATCCTGACTTCCTGTTTTGGGGCCTGTCTTTGATGTGTGATGGTTATAATTAGATAGAATAGGAATATTACCCTCAAGACTAGTGAGAACATGAGGTCTATGTGAAACAGAATATTGTGTTTTCTGAATAGCGGTGGTGGAGAACCATGTCTGAGTATGGGGATGTCTATGATTTATCACAGTTGACGTCCTTTTAACTAAAAAGTACAGTGTATTGTAGTAAGTCATTCTTTTCCTACGGTGTGTTGGCCAGCCTTCAGAGGATTCTCGGGGTGCGAGAAGAGCAGTGTTTTAACATGTGTGGATCTGATTATACTTCCATGTGCTTGGATCAGCGTGGCCCACCAGTCAGTGTTTGAACTTGGCCCTATAGTGGTAGTTCCACAGTGTTTGAGGTTTACACTTTGACCCTGTGCCTATATTTCCAAGGTTTGCTGTGATATTTATCTCACCCACCAAAAATTTACCCATTACTTGTTGAAAGAATTGTGTATTTGATTAGTGATTATTTTTGCTTTATTCCCCCTTGTCCTGTTTTGTAAAAACAAACAAAAGCAGTAACCATTCAACTAAAAGTTCTAGTAGTTTACAAAGCCTAAAATAGTTAAGTAATCCTGTCCTAGCTCCAAGGCCTTTGATAGCTGAAGGGCTTATATATTTCAGAAGCGTAACACTAAATCTCTTGACATATCTGTGTAGAGCACTGTGATTGATTAATAATGTCGCTACAGTTGAACAGCAAAGGTGATGCTGGGCTAGTGTTTTCTGTTTTCTCACCCTCCATACCTAAGAAAGACTAAAAGATGCCAAACCCCTAAACTGAAGGTGGAATTCTTACAATTTCTTTTGATTTCCCGAGACTGGTATAAGTGATCATGAATAATATTAAAAGTTGAAATGTCAAAGTAGTTAAAATACTTTTGATAACATACTAGATTCTACAAGTTAAAAAATATCTTATTACATTTTAAAGTGCTTATATTGTATTTATTTGTGATTTATCATGTAGTATAATTTATATTTCTATATGTATATGTAGAAAATATACAGTGGTCCTATGTATTTTCATTAGCAACAGTCACTGTCCCCCAAAGCTTTGGTCAGACCCTTCCTTGGAAGCAAGCAATGTGTTGGTGTGAGGGGGTAAGACAGCAGGAGGACAAACTTGTGCAGCTTCCACTAATCCAGCAAGTGGAAAGTACACTCACAGGGAATGAGAGAGAGAAACTGCCATCCAGCCACTGCCTGAGCTCAAGCTGCTTAGTTCACCTAAAACCAGGTCTTCTATCAATCAGCGTGGCTGGTCCCCCTTAGAATCTACTCGTAAAGAGGCCTCTGTTTCTTGTATTGTTACTCAACTGTCCATCAAATCTGGAAGCTCATAATTGTTTGCACTACAGCAAGTGACTATCAGGTCCTCAGGAATTAAGAATGTGAAGAAAGAAAGCTTTTGTAGAGTTGAGTTTTGGCATTCTTTCCATTCAGTGATGAATCACCTTCTTTAACAAGTCCAGGACCTGACTTTGCCAAGACCGGCAGAGAAAGTGGGAGGAGACAATTGGCTTTGTGTTAAAGCCCCGTGCAGAGCTGACATTCTCTTGAAGAGCAAATAGTCTGTGACACAAGATGAAGGGTGGCCAGATACATATGAACACTAGATACATATGAACACTAGATACATATGAACACTAGATACATATGAACACTAGATACATATGAACACTAGATACATATGAACACTAGATACATATGAACACTAGATTGCCAACACTACATTTCAGGATGGTACCATTGAGGTAGATTGTGCCTGTGTCTCCTCTGACCTTTTGTTATCTTTATTTGTCTCTTCAGAGAGAGTCACTATATTATCAATAATGTAGCAGCAAAGGGTGAGCCCATGACAAAGTAGAATAACAATTTGGGCATCACCATCAGGCTAACAACCTAGAAAAAAGTTGCTTAACTTCTGTGAATTTCAGTTTTCAGTTCTGTAGAAACATTTTTCAACCATTATGCACTTTTACTAATTTTTTTTTCAGTTAGTGTGTAAAGCAATGGTTCTTACCATGGTGTTTTCATGTGCTATTTGCTCTTTGTGATCCCTGTGATCCCCCGTCTCCCCATGCCCTCTTTCTGATCTCCTTCTTTTCCCCAAACACCACCTTGTGCTTTCATGTCATGTGTTCTGTTTAGCGTCTCTTCCCCCACTTTCTTTAAGATGCCTTCTCTCTCCCATTGTCCCTTTTCTAATTTCACTAACACACTCAAACACACACACATTCACACACTCATACACATTTAAATCTAGGTTCTACACATGACAGAAAATACAATGTATTTGTCTTTTTGAGAGTCTGATTTATTTTGCTTAACATAATAATTTTCAGTTCCATGCATTTTCTTTAGGGATATTTTTAATATAGGCCTGTGAAGGGCTATGATTTCCAAGTGCAAGCTGCATGCAGTCACTGAAGACTTTGTCAAATGCACATTGTGGGCCAGTACCAGCACTTCTGATTGATAAAGTCTGGGTAGCACTGGACAGCCTGTATCTCCAGCAGGCTCTCAACAGCTGCAAAAGATGGCTTTAGAAACTGTTGCACTAGAAGAATGTGCTTGCTTAAACCCGGGCAGGTCATCATTTTACTGTGGCCTGTTGAGTGCAGCTGGGTCCTACCCTTCCAAGCAGGGAGAAATCCAGGATGTTGAGCAAGGAAACTAGGTAATGTTAGAGACAACCAAGGAATAAGGAACATGGGGAATGAAGACAGAGACCTTGGAGACAGACTAGCTGCACCAGACACTTGAGAGGCGTCAGTTGGAGAATCCTGGTTAGGAGTGTCAATATTGGATCAAGTTCAGCCTGCCTTTCAAGTGTACTTCTGCTCTCCTTTTTTTTTTTCTGTTGACTAACTCTTCCATGGAGCTTGCTCAGTAAACCCAGGCACTGTTCTGAATACTTTGCTTATGTTTTTCTTTAATCCCCAGAAGTACCTTAGGAAACATCCTTTGTGATTGGGCTGGGATTTGAATGTAGACAGTGAGATGACATCCAGTTCCTAAGCTCCACACAGCCCTGCCTTTCCAGCGAGCACCTGCTCTCTGGTAATTGACTATGAGCTCTTAGTAGCATCCCTGGGAGTTTGAGCAATTCAGTTTGTTCCTCTTTACAGCAGAGGCCATCCTGAGCAGCTATGATGAGTGTAAGAGCCTGCGTGTATGTGGAGTCTGCTGTTTAGACTTCTGTGCTACACAAGCAAGACTTGCAGGGGTAAAGCTAGTGTTGGTCACTTGGGATATAGGGTAGCAATGTCTGTCTCTTGTGACGAGATCCAAGAAATGTGCCAGGGCTTCAGCTTGTGGGTAAAGGGGTCCTGTATGCAGACAGCCATGGGCAGTCCCCACACCTTGACACTACAACAATCAATGGTTAAAATTTTCCCACAATGAAAACACCGGCTGCATAATTGGAAGTTTCAGTCTTCAACATCTATATCACTGCTTTCTTTTGCTCACTGAGAGCTTCCTACAGATTTGAAGAGATAAAGCCACTTGGGGTGAAGACAGCAGCATGAATAAGTCACTCCAAATGTTTTCTATACTTCATTCCCTCCCCAGCCCTTCAGTGTGTCACTCTTCAACATTTCCCATTAAATAAGTAAGTGAATTGTGTTTACTTTGATGACAAGATGGACTGGTTTGCATAAGCATACACAGGCCAGGTGTACTGTCTGCAAGCATCAGACCTAATACTTAGTGACTCAGGACATTTGAAAGCAATAGTGTGGAAAGTCATGGGGTAGGTGAGAGAATGCACTTCAAAGAGCATTTACAAAGACAAGAATGAGATGGTCAATTAAAGCTAAAATAAATAATAAATAAATAGATAGATAGATAGATAAATAAATAAATAAATAAATAAATAAATAAATAAATAAATAAATGTCCTCACTGTGTGGACTTGGGAAAGATCTATAACTGGATACATGTTATCAGAGTGCTTGTGCTGAAAAGAGCCTGTATTCACCAAGTTAAGGCTGACTACATCCTAAGGGCATCCTTATACATTTTAAGTGTTAGTAACTCTTTCGAAGAAGATAACATGACATAGATATTTCTAGGTGTTGTGGACCATGCCCTTTTGCCTCAATGAGTAATGTTGTAGCTGTGAGTGTTTATAAATGTTGACAGAATGGTTGGCTTGGAGCTGACTGGCAGCTCTCAAGATGCCCTCTGGGTCCCTGAGTGACACTGTCCCTGAGGACCCTGCATGTCCAAATTAAATACTCCTTTGAGCAGTTTCTAGTCAGAGTGAAAATTCCCGAGCCACCATATTTCATTATATTTCATTTCATTCACTTCAGGGTGTAGTAACATAGTGGCTTCTGCCTTAAAAAGTCAGGTATCAATGGAGTTGTGATTTTCTAACTCAGAAAGGAGCTGCTGTGAGGAGAGCCAACTGCCCTTCCCGCTACAGCTTTTGTAGAAAGGAAGTTGTGTAGCAATCTTAGACTACTGTTGAGGTTTCAGTTCATCCCCTTGGCCAGCCACCCCCTCACACGCTAATATCCATGGCTCCAGGAGTCAGGGCAAACCACTCTATGTTAGCAGCTACTCAACATACACTGGACTGTCAGTCCCGTCACATGGAACTAGCAGAGACTGGGTCTGACACCCTTCTGTAGTGACACAACCATGCTTATGGTATGGGACAGAGGTGGAACTTGTTCCCGCCTTTGTCCAGGAGCACATTAGCCTGCCAAGGGAGAGTGGGGCCTGGAGCCTGGTTCTGGGTGTTTCCCAGACCCCCACCATTGTTGCATCTTTCAATGTTGTTTCAGAAGCACCTCAAAGAAGCATGGCATTAGCTGGCAGCAGTTTCCGGAAGGAATTCAGGTGGCAGCAGAGACAAGGGACCCTCTGCCTGCAGGCTGCAGGTCCAGGGGATTTATAGCAGTATCACCTTAAACATGGAGCCAATGCAAGCAGCTTGAAACTGGGTTCAAGTGGACCAGTTCCTTACTGCTTATGGACAATGAGACATTTTCCCTGCGTGACTGTTTTCCAACCTGGAATACCAGCTCACCTGGATCCCTGAATGTTGGAGTGGTACAAGAGTGCAATTCAAAGGATGTCCCACCTGGTAAGGTTCTTAGGAAAACCATTTGACTTAGCGCCTTTATTTCAGAATTGTGGCAGAGGATTGGGATGTCGCTCAGTGGTAGAGCTTTTGCCTAACATGTGGGAGATTCTAGGTTTGATCCCGAGCAATGCAAAACAACAAACCAAACAAACAGAACCAGGGTAGCTGCTCATCTGGTTTGTTATAAGGTCATAAAATGAAAATCCATTCAAAGCATGTTGTGCAATTTATGAGCCAATGCTTACATTGAACTCTGACTGTTCTAATGGTCTTCGGTGTATTCTTAGTGGCCAAAGAAATAAATACTTATCATTAAATCATATTGAAAATAAAGAAAGAAAATGTTGAAAACAAGAAGTTCCATGTTCCATTGATACTCATGTGACAACCCATCACCTTTCTGCACTAGAATGATTTAACACTGTGGTATCTTCTTAGCTATAAATCTTTGCAAGAATCATGCTTTATGAATACCCCATCGATATTGTTTTGTTTTGTTTTTACAATTTTGGAAATTCTTGGAAGGCCACTGAATCTTTAAAACCAAATGGGACTTCATTTTACTAGTTCAGACATCCTGTAGTTAAAGTAAATAAAATCAGGCCACTTTAGATGATGAATCTACTCAAGTTTGACTTGGTCAAAGATGGCTTAATCATTGACATGATTAGCTATATTCAGTTTTATTAGGCAGCTGCAAGAAGTGTTTAGAATAATGTGCCATAGCCTGGTACGGAAAGCCTCCACTGTCACAGCACATTTTATAATACTAATAAAACAATCACAGTAACAACAATAAAACCAGACAACATCCATTGAGACTCAACCAGCCGTTTGCCAAGTGCCTTGTGCACATTGAACTTCACTATTACAACAGTGTAGTGAGAGAGAGCGGGTGTGATCATCTCATCATGGGAAGAAGAGCTGTATGTTCAAGGAGGTTCCGCAGTTTTTCTGGGGTGGCACAGTGAAGGCCAAAGCATCCCGATCCCAGGTCGGTCTCTTTTCCATATATCCAAGGAGTTCCTGCTGGATCTTTTTGCTCATGGTGGCCTTAGGTTCTTCCTTGGCAGTGTCTCTTAGCTGTTGGGGGACTCTGGGAATACCTGAGACTCTGTCCTTACCCCTGCCTAGAGGGTGCGGGATCTGAAACACACAGAGTTCCAAACTAGAGCTCTGTGAAGCCCATTCACTGAAGCAGTTTCCTTTGGGCCTTCCCAATTTTCAATATTTTTGAAGTTTTTTTTTTTTTAAAAAAAAAAAAAACACATCTTGGAAGGTTGAGAAACATTTAACAACGTCAGTGGTAAATGATTTGGGGCTAGACAAAGAGAAACAAAGGTTCTAGGAAACAGTGGTTACAAACTTGCCCATGCTTTTAATTTTTCTGAGGTGACCAAGTGCTAGGTAAAGCCCCCGAAAAGATGCACACCTGACCCCTGGTTACCACCGCGGAAAAACTCACCACACCCGACATTTGACCTTCACCACAGTCAGTTACTACTTAGTGAAATCTGAAGCAAAGCTTTCGTGTTCTTATCCCTTAAATTAGGGTAGAATTAAAGCAGCAACAGCTCTGTTAAAGTTCAGTGCCTCCTGTATGGTCCGAAGATGACATGGGATCTAGAAGAGAATATCGTGAATGATGCTGTGGCTTCTGTCACCAGTGCACACAGGAGTTAGTTTTCAGAACCATCATCTTGTGACCTTTGACCCTATGATGCTTCCTGGCAAACCAGGAAAGTCCTCCCACTGAGGTATGCAGCACAAAGAGAATGTTCTATTGCAAAATGTTGGAAGACCAAATCTCAGGTCCTAAGTCTTATTTTAAGCTTTCTGTTCTGCTGTTTAGATAACTCAGCCCATCAGTCTGTCCTGAAATACCATTAACAAAATATGTTTAAACTAAGAACATGACAGTGCAGACCTGTAATCCTAGTCTCAAGAAGCTGAGGCAGGGGGATCATGAGTTTAAGGCTTAGCCCAGGCAAGGCAGAAAGATTTTTTTTTCCTTAAAGGAAACAAAACAAAACAAAACCACAGTGCAAAATAAAATCTGCTTAATGGTCCTAGAATAATGTTTTTCTAAGGGAAATTAGAAGGAAGACACAGGGACCCCCGGGACACTGTAGTTTGAAGTATCTTCTTAGTCAAATAGCAGAGTGTATTTTATTTAACAAAGGGTCTTGTGGAGGTGAGAGTGTAGAGTTGCTGGTACCTCACACAGGGAATCACATTTCAACCACAGGCATTCACATGGTGAGGATTTGAGTACAAACAAGTTATGCTGATTTTACCCCTTTCAGATGCTTTTGATATGTAAAGTTTTTAAAGGCCAGAGGCAAACACACTGAACACTCTATGCAAATGTTATCTTTCTGTGGTAGGCCTTTTGGTAAGGGTCCTTTGATAAGTGCTCTTCCTCACACTGAGGGGGTCCGCAGCAGCTCAGTCTAGCTCTCTGATGTCCCAGTGCGGCTGGCTGCTCAGGCAGGGATGCTTGGCTTCCTTCATGCTGTTATTTATGAAATGTTTGAGGAGAAAACTGAAGGAAGGGCTAAATTGTCAGCAGCTTTTGAGTTAACTAGAGCCCCCCTGAACAGCCTCAGAAGGCTTTGATGGGCAGCTCAACCCACAAAGGCAATGCTTTGGCAATTGGGAAGAGTCCTCTGACCCCTTGCAATACTTACAGACAAGTGTTTGGAATGTGAGCTGCAGACTGCAGTTCAAACTTCTGCAGCAGTTTCTGAAACAACACCAAGTATTCTCTGGCTAAAGAATACTCCTGTAGTCTTGCTTGCCAGGGCTGTTCCACACTGAGTTGAACAGGAAATGATCCTGAGTGACCTGTCGGGCCGGTGCCATCAGCCAGCAGTGACGCTTTGGTTTAGCCCCTTTGTGTTCTTGTTTGTGGCAGGTCTTGCTCTGTCGTGTACACAAGATGGCTTGGAACTCACTAAGTAGCCATGGCTGGTCTTGAACTAGCACCAGCTTCCTGGGTACTTGGATTGGAGGCCCGAGCCACCACAGCTGGTTCATTTTTGTGCTGTTCTTTGGAACCTCAGTGTCAGTGTGTGAGGTAAAGCAGGCTGACCCCATGGATGTCCTGGGGACTTGTGAGAGATGAGGAACTAAGGTCTACCCAGACCTGCCTGGCCAGAATCTGCATTTAACATTATGTTCAGGTATTTGTTTCATCTCCATTTTAGAATTCATGCTCTAAAACAATGAAGCAGTATGGAAAACTGCTGTAACCATGACCCCATAAGCTTATGACTTCCAAATGTGCCTCGCCATCAGGCAGGTGTCCTCACTGGGAAATCTGCCCTTCTATTTCCAAAAATATGGGTCTAGAAAGTTGCAGGGTCCCTTCTATTGAGGTTTTAAAGAAATTTCCCTGATAGTTCCTGCTGCAGTAGGTTGTTTAATGGCCGGGAATGTGAATAGTCCTGTGGTTGTTTAATGGCCTGGAATGTGAATAGGAAGAGTGAACTCAAAAATCACTTGGGAGACAGGCTTGATGTCTCCACAAGCTCTTCTTCATGCCACTAGCACATGGCCTTCTAAGACTGCTTGAGAAGGCTGACTCCTTGGCCCAGTGTTACTTCATAGAGAGGAGTTGTATTCTCTCATTCATCAGCCTTGTAGTCCCTCTGAACCAGCAGCAAGCATTCGCTCTGATGATAAGGATGGCCCTGCGGACCATACAGAGGTCAGTGGCAAAGAGATTTAGGCTGACAGAAAAGGATGCCTGCAGCTAGTGAGTGAGCCCCTGCCTCAGCAGAATAAGGTAGCTGCTTCCCAGCACACTCGTCTGTGAAAGAAATGGCTTAGGGTGGCCACAGCCTCTGGTTTTAAAGAAATCTTGTTTTAAAGAAACACAAGGATTTCTAGTACTGGTATATTGCAAGTTTTAAGACTCAGTCTCTCTTTGGCCCTCCCTCTCCTACTTTCCCCCTCTTCCAAATAGTAGTCTAATGAAATTTATCCAGAAATACAATCAGATGAGATGTTAGTCTGGGACCCAAAGAAACAAAACCCTGCAATTTGTGCTTGGTTTCTCCTGAAGTGTTTCAAAATAATGAATCAGAAGTTGGGTGATGTTGGAACTGAGTCCTTTGCTCTCTCTGGGATGGATGCTGATTATGACTCAGCTGACCTCTGAAGGAGGCTTCAGGGATTCACAGGAGCCATGTTACAGCAGAAGATGCTGGACACACCTGACACCATCACCAAGAGTCATCTCGTCCCATGTCACAGAGAAGAGCCTAGGCTGTATTGGAAGGCAGTTTCTACACAGTAACAACCCAGATGGCTGAGTGGATTCTTGTAGGCTTCACGTGTGCTCACCCTAATTTTAAATCCTTTGGTGCGAGAACCTACAGAGGTTCAGCTTTATGTGTCAGTAAATTATGTGAAAGGATAATTGTTTCCAGTGACGTGATGAATATAATGTCCTAAGGTCCGAGGTCCATGTTCTCCAGCTCTTGGTACCACATTGCTTCCTAGCAAACCCACTTCTCCTCACCCCAAGGAGGGGGAGTAGTGGAACTCAGCCCTGCATGTGCAGAATCTTAAATGTAGTCTTCTCTTCTCAGCTATTAATAAAAGATAACCTTGGAGGGAAACCAGAATTCCTTTAGGCAGTTAGCCTTCCTGCAGTAGGTAGAGGTTGAAAGGTGAAGGTAGCCAAGGAAACCTAAGTAAAAGATTAACTTTAAGGGGGGGTGTCAAAATTCTTGTCCAAGCAGACTGACTTATTTTGACCCTTTCTAAAGCATCGTGTTGATCCCAGTGCTCCAGTCTGAGGTGAGAGTAATGACTTAACCATGTTAAACCACACCACTGGCTCACAGCACTGAAACAAATTGCTTGTTCAATCTACATGTTTTACTATCGCCAATGAGACAATGCCAGGCAGTTGACGCTCATGCAAGATGCAACTTCCCTGTGCTCAAGACCAAGAGCTTGACAGAGAAGGGAACTCTGGAAAGGCACATTACCTGAAGAGGAAAAAAAAAATGTGTTACTGTGTTTGTTTTGTTTTTGCTGGGGAGATTAAATAGAGATTAAATAGAATTATGGGAAGAGAAAGAGTGCATAAATTCTTATGACAACATTTCTCCTCCCCCAACTTTTTACTCTGCTCTCAGCAGTAAACCAGCTCCTCCTTGTCAAGCTGCACCACACCTGTCCTTGTAAACGCAAACACAGGCCACGCTTTAAAGCAGGTAGCAATAATCCGCTCCTTTTGTAACATCTGGGTACAACCTACAAACCTTGTAGCTCACCTGTTTAAAGTGTGAACAGTTGAGTGACTGTAGTGTATTTAGTTTGCAGCCATTGCTGCTCTAATTTTAGTACACTTTTATCACCTGCAAGTAAACCTTCTGATCGCAATCTCTTGTTCCCAGACCCACTCCAGCCCTAGGCAACAGCCAATCTACTTTCCACCTCTGAGGCCCTTTCCAGACATCTCAGGTCTATACAGTTATGCAACATGTGGCCTTTAGTGACGGTCTCTCTCCATTTAGCACATAATTTTCAAGGTTATTTGGTTTTTCAGCATGTATTTGTGATTTATTTCATTTTATTAATAATATTTCATCATCTGTATTATAGTTGTCCATTCATCAGCTAATGGCGTTTGGATTGTTCTACTTTTGGCTGTTTTGGACAATGTCACTGTGAACATCAAGGCCATGTGTTTCTGTGTGGAGGTGTATTATGTATTTTCATTTCCCTTGGGTGTGTATCTATGACTAGACTCACTGGTTCTCTCGTACCCCCCACACACACACTTTTTGGCATTTGGAACATTTGCTGAACTCCAAAATGTGGCACTATTTACATCTCAACATCAGTTTGTGTGGGTTCCGATTTCTCCGTGGCCTTGCGAGCATTTGTTTTTATTTGTCTTTTTGTTATTGCTGTCCTAAGGAGGGTGAAATGATACCTGTTGGCTTGGGTTTGCATCTCACCTGTGGATAATGATCCTGAACATCTCCTCATTTGTTTATTAAACACACACACACACACACACACACACACACACACTTTATTTAAAAGAGAAATGTCCTCTTAGATATTGACTGATTTCATTTCAGAAAGCTTAAACAAGAAAAGCTTAAGAAAGAAAAGGTTATTTCAGGTTACAATTTTAGATTCCAGGCATGATTTTGGGGAGCCAGTTAGGCAAGAGCTTGAAGTTACATCACATTCACAGCTGAGAGCAGAGAAATGAATGTGTATGTGCTGAGTTGTTTGCTTGCCTGTCAGCTCAATTTCTCCACTCTTACACAGTTCAGAACCCGCCTATGTCCAGGGAGTAGCGATGCCCACAGTGGTGCCAGATCATCCTAATGAACTTTAACCCCCCCCCCCGACACACACACATATGCATGTCCACAGGCTAACCTCATATAGACACTGAGACTCTCTTCCTAGGTGACTCTGGGTTATGCAATGTTGACAGTAGACCAGCTGACCAGCACAAATACTTTGCCTATTTTAAATCTGTATTTTTGTTACTGATCTCTTTATGTATTTGTCTTTGGTCTGGTACATTATTTGCAAATTTTTCTTTTATTTTTTATTCTTGAAAGAATCTATTCCCATTGTTTTTAAAGTACATGGATCCTAGAAAACAAGGACCATTAATATGCAGAAGCAAGAATCTCTCTTCCTAAGATAGCTGTGACTAGACAGGACAATGGAAAGAGATGGTTCAGCTGTTTTATAATAAGCATTTCAGCACCAACAAAGTAGGCAGTCCTCAAGTTATAAGGATAAAAGTCAGAGACACATGGTTACCTGAGGCATATCATTTATGTTTATGGACCACCACCATGTGTTAAGATAAATAAGAACAGTGGAGATGTATATTGTCATCCTAATGGGGTGACAGTCATGATACAGAAAATATCCTCTTTTTTAATTCTCATTTATTACAATTTATTCAATTTGTAACCCCTGGCCTCCTCCCTCATCCCCTCCAAATCCCTCCTCCTCCCTCTTCTCCCCCTTGCCCTTCCCGTAGTCCACTGATAGGGGTGGTCTTCTTCCCCTTCTATCTGATCCTAGCGTAGCAGGTCTCATCAGGACTGGCTGCATTGTTTTCTTCTAGGGGCTGTTAAGGCTGTTCCCCCCAGGGGGAGGTGATCAGAGAGCCAGCCACTGAGTTCATGTCAGAGACCACCCCTGCTCCCCTTACTAGGCAGCACATTTAGAGACTGAGTCAATGGGCTTCATCTGAGCTGGGGTTTTAGGTCCTCTCTATGCATTGTCCTTGGTTGGAGTATCATTCTCTTCAGGGTCGCCAGGTCTCAGGTTTTTTGGCTCTGTTGGTCTCCTTTTGGAGCTCCTGTCCCCTCCAGGTCATTCTATATCTCCCTTCTTTCATAAGATTACCTGTACTCTGCCCAAAATTTGGCTATAAGTCTTGGCCTCTGCTTCAATAACTTGATCAGTAGTCTTTCCAGGCTGTCTGTGGTATGCTCCTGTCCTGTTCCCTGTCTTCTCCTGCTTCCTATGTCAATCACATTTGTCCTTCTGAATGAGGATTGAGCATCTTCCCTGATGCAAATCAAAACAACTCTGAGATTTCACCTTACATCCATCAGAATGGCTAAGATCAAAAACTCAAGTGACAACACATGCTGGAGAAGATGTAGAGAAAGGGGAACCCTACTCCATTGCTGGTGGGAATGTAAACTTGTACAACCACTTTGGAAATCAATCTAGTGCTCTCTCAGGAAATTAGGAATAATACTACCTCAAGATCCAGCTATACTACTCCTAGGCATATATCCAAAATATGCTCAAGTATGCAACAAGGACATTTGCTCAACCATGTTCATAGCAGCTTTATTCATAATAGCCAGAATCTGGAAACAACCTAAATATCCGTCAATGGAGGAATGGATACAGAAATTGTGGTACATTTACATAATGGAATACTACTCAGCTAATAAAAACAAAGAAATCATGAAATTTGCAGGCAAATGGATGGAACTAGAAAAGATCATCCTGAGTGAGGTAACCCAGAAGCAGAAAAACACACATAGTATATGCTCACTTGTAAGTGGATATTAGACATATAATATAGGATAAACATACTAAAATCTGTATTCATAAAGAAGTGAAACAACAAAATATTTTTAAAATCAGGTAGGAGTGATGGTCAGCTTCAGTTGTCAACTTGACAGAATCTAGAATTTACTGGGAAGGAAGACTCAGTGAGGAGCTGCCTAGATCAGCTTGACTTGTGGGCATTTGGTGGTGAATTGTGGTGACTGTGAGAGGCAGCCTTCTTTTGGGACCTGAGTTGTGGAAGCATTGAGAAATCCAGCTGAGCACTAAGTATGTGTGCGTTGTTTTCTCTCTGCTCTTGACCTGGGATATGAAGTGAGCATCTGCTTCACAGTCTTGCCACTGTGAGTTCCTCACAAAGAGGGACTGTAGTGTGAAACTGTAAGCCAAATAAACCCTTTCTCCCTTGAGGTACTTTCTGTCAGGGTGTTTTGTCAGAACAAGAGAAGTGAAACTATGACAATATGCTACACAGCTTTAATCACATTTTAGGGAGTTCTGTTTGCTGCCTGTGTGTTCCCCAAATATTGAATTTTTATTTAACAATTCTTACTCACACTTGAAACCCCCCCCCCCCACACACAAACACGTATAGCCACACACTGTTTCACCATAGGCATTGTTCTGAGAATTGTGTTATCAGATGTTCTTGCAAACTTCAGAGAATGTTCTTTCAATGATGGCTTCACTGGGTAATAATATCTCAAGGTGGCTGCTGAGCATGTGGTCTGTCATGGACTGTTGTATGTATACATTCTCATAATCCCTCTCTCTCTCTCTGTCTCTGTCTCTCCAAAGTCAATGAGGCTAATGATCTCAGCGGTCTCTTGAGGTAGTGTTTAGCAGTCTTCAGAAGTGCCACTGTTCTTTCATTGAACACAGCATTGCACTGCCAATACTGCAGACTCTGTGCCAGGAGCTGGAAGTTTGACGGTGGATAGAGCAAATGTCAACAACAATAATACATAGTAAAGGGAAAATACTCACACAATTAACTGTTAGATGTCATGGAGGGAAAGGGTGAAAGGGTGCTAGCCAGAATAATGGAGAGACCAACCAGATTGTGCTGGAGGAAGTAAGGGGAAGATGAGATGGCTCAGGTGTTGCCCTCTACAGGGGGAGAAGAAAACTGCCTCTGGGAACAAATGGCATGCAAGGCTCCAAAACACGGGACGCAAGGAAGAACTGTTAGAAAGGGTAACAAGTAATAAAAAAAAAAAAAAAAATGCCTTTTGAGGTGGAAATGGGGAGTAGATAGAATTTGAGGAGGAAGCAAGAGGAGTTAACATAGACCTTCATAGGCCATATGAAGTTCTAACCCTATTCAGAAAGTGTTTAAAAGCTTTTGAGGATCTTGGTAGAGGGAATGACATACTTTGAACTAGACTTTGAAAAGTCTGCGGGCTATTTTATCAAGATTCTGTGACTGTGAAGTAGTGAAAGATGACCACCTAGAGACCTTTCTGTTCCAGGAGTCTCAGAAATGCTGTGTTGGCAGTGGAAAACCAGTGCAATGAATTAACCTAGGATTGGGAAACAGTGGTTAAGAGTGTGTGTTCAAAGTAACAACATTAAAACATTAACTCTCTTCTTCCCAGCTGTTTAGCCTGGGCAAATTAGTTTCTTAGCATAAGTATGGCAAGAGTAGCAATCTAGTATCAATAGGATCCTCTTGTGGAACTGCTGGGAAAATACTAGTTAGGAGTGTTGTCATGTGTACAAAAGTATGTGGTGTGCAGGGAATCCTGGCATTGAGTGCTGCTGTTTATTGACTGTTTTTACCTCTAAGATGGACAGGTTCTGGTGTACCTTTGGGAGGGGAAAAGGAAGGACTCAGAGATTGTGATTCCAGGACTAGATGTTTGGTGGTTCCATTTCCAGTGATGGAGAAATGTGGAGAGAAGAAGAGTTGGAGAAGAGGATCTGGAATCTGATTTTGGACATAATAATTTGAGATGAATGTAATCTATCTGAGTGGACATGTCAGGCAGTTGGGCTCTGAAGAGCAGAGTCACATCCCATACCAGAGACAGAACAGACTAAAGCATAATGGTTACATTTGCAAAACAGCCAGTTTTTAGAGTAAGCCCCCCTCATCCCAGAGCAGTCCATAGGATAACAAAATAATTTAAGAGCCTACCTTCCTCATAGAAGAGGCAGAAGCAGTTAGATACTGTTCATACACAGACCTTTGAACTGTTCTCTGATTACTACTTGTGTGGCCACAGTGCTGATAATGGAGACCGTGACTGGAGAGGAGGAAGTGAGGGCAGATCCCTAGTTCCTGCCTGAGGGCTAGCTGCAGTATTGAGCTAGTTCCTGGGCAGAGGAAAGTGGAAAGACCTATCACCCTAATAACTGCAGCTTCCATATTGTTTCATTTCTGTTGCTTTGATTAGACATCCTGACAGAAAGCAATGTAATGGAGGGGAGTTTATTTGACTTACAATTCCAGGTCACAGTCCATTATTTTGGAGAAAATAAGGCAGGAACTCAAGAAGCTAGCCAGGTCACATCTACAGTCAAGAGCAAAGGAAAAAATAAGTGTATCACTGCTTGCTGCATTTGTCTTCCATAGTCTAGAGTCCTCACCTAGGGAATAACTCTGCCCACAGTGGACTTGCTTTTCACTCCCATGTCACACCAAATGCCTGCAGACCAGCCTGATGTAGATGATTTCTCAGTTGAGAGTCTATTCTTAGTTGATGCTAGGCTGTGACACGCTTACATTTAAAACCATCACAGCAGTAGACATTTCTTATAGTTGGAGACCAGAAATGATGCTCCTAAGTCGCCTATCCTTATGCCTGGCACACAATTCCTGCCCAGGAACTTTTCTCTAGCACAAGGCCAGGCTCTCCTCCCATTCCTGTACAAATCCCCACCACCCTCCCTCTAACGGGTGAGGACAACAACGTAAAATAAGAAAATGAGGTAACTGGTATAAGGACTAAGATGAAGGAAATGAGCATGTGACCCTTAGGGAGTCCCATGAGAATAAGTAATCGAGACAGCTACTTCAGTTCATTCTTTTTTAAAAAAGAAAACAATGTACAAGAGATCTATGCTAATGGGATACTTATTTTTAGTGAAGTCAGCACTGGTGTTGGCCAATCTCCCCTGTCCTCCAGCTCTGTTGTTCAGTGGAACACTGCAGGACCTGACCCCAAGACAATTCATTTTCCTATGGTCAGTAGTTGTCACCAGCCCTGCATAGCTCAGGCATTTCTAGATGCTAAGGATCTCAGAATGTGACCTAACCCCCAGGTTCTTCCTGGGTACACTTGAGCTTGGGGCTCGAGGTGGCAGTTGACCCACTTGAAGCAAAGGTCCCAGATTTCCCCACCTCCATAAACCTAGACCCTGTGACCCCTAGAACTGTTGCACAGATACCAAATGGAGCAGCCTGATACCCTAGGAAAGACTGGGCTTAAAGTTCTGCCTTAAATTCAGATGCCGGAGTGTGACACCCCCTCACCAACTTGCAGAGGAGGTCATATGCCGCAGGCACATGAAGACAGCCACAGCCATTCTGAACGGGAGCGGATTGCTTCCCGCCTGCCTGTAAGTGACCATGGGGCTCTGGCAAGGAGACATAAGATGAACCGTGGTCCCCGCATCTCCAGCAACACCTTATGTTTATCACTTAGAAGGCTAAAGGAAGGTCGGGTGGCTCTTGGCTTTTGGCTTCTGCCCAAGAAACTTAGAAAATTTCCAGCAGAAACTACCAGGAAGCTTAAAATTGTCAGCAGGTAGCTACTGAATAGTTGAGGGGCAGATGAGTGTCAGTAGTTTAGATCTAACTTGAAGGTATCATTCCTTAGAGGTGTGGATTAACCAGTAGTTTTTAATTATGCTATTTGGATATGCTTTAATTAAAGAAGAAAATTGCCCTAATCTTAGAGTATTTTGACATATTCATTCCCCCACCCACACCCCCAGATGACAGGCTTCTGGGAATGGAGAATCCTGGGTTAGTTCTAAGCTCTCACCACCAGGCATGGCTGCTGTCAATGTCACTTTAAGATTGCAACATTTGGTTTGGTGACCTTCATACCAGTCCACTGTAGGAACCTTAATCTCTCTCAGAGAAAAAAGTGTGCCTGACAAAGATTGGCCCGTTGTTGTTTGTTTTTGTAAAGCCCAGTTTTTCATTTACCTGCACCTAATAACACCTGGTTTAATTTGTACAGGAGGCTAAAGTTCATTATTGCCTAACTCAAAAACTTATTTTTGAGTTTCTAGAGAAAATGAGTACAAGCGTCATGCTATGCGCAGACAGGACTCCCTGTGTGTATGTATGTGGATACACACATGTGGATACACACACGTAGGATTTTTTTAAGGGAAAAAGTGGACCGTTTCACACATACTATAAAATGTGCACCTAAGTATACAGAGGGGAGAAGGTGTCATTGCTCACCATGAATTATCTCCAAGCTTTGCCTCCTGTCTGAACACAGGAGCATCAGGACAGCTCAGCTTGGAGGAGGTTGCCTGTGTAAATACAGGGTCTGTTGTGACTTGGCTGGCCTGCTCCCTGGCTGTCTTCAGGACCTCCTCAGTACTTCACCCTTACTCCCCTTGAATTAATGTAAGGCTCTGCAGTTCATGAATACATGTCCTGTCTCAGAGCTGTGCTTCTATAGTGCACCTCAGCCTGGGCGTGTGTGTGCACGCATGGAAGGGGGTGTACATACATGTATGTGCATGGGAACCGCAGAGGCCGATATCAGGTGCTTTTCACTCTTCACCTTCTTTCTTGAGATGAGGGTTCTCACAGTTTGCCTTGGCTAACTATCTCACAAGCCCCAAGAAGATCCTCCATTCTTTGCTCTCCCAGTTACTTTCATGGAGGGGAGTCTCTGTGTATGCATACGTGTGTGCGTGTGTGTGTGTGTGTGTGTGTGTGTGTGTGTGTGTGTGTGTGTGCATGCTTGCATGCATTCGTGTATGCATACACAAGAGTGTATGTGTGCATGTGTGTGTGTGCCTAGTGTATTCTTTAAAGAATTAAACTAAATTTTCAAATGGATAGACACTGAGAGGCAGTTGTGGCACTTTACTCAGAGGGACCTAATCCTTTCCCTCATCATGACGAGTTATTGTTAAAACTAACATTTGTGCAGAAAAATCTTATCAGTGTGTGGCCTCCTTTGAGTCAAGATTTCCCTGCAGGCCAGGTGTTTAGCTAAAAGAAATAAAACGAATGTTATTTAGATCATGTCCACCAATTTGAAAGACCTTTGCTCATCTCCCTAAATCCTTTTTACCTAGCCATGGCGCCCGTAGACAAACATCTACATAGGAAAACTGTGATGCTGACTCAGTTTTCAAGCAAGTTGAGTATCCCACTGCAAGTCCGGGTTGTGGCACTAGACAGTCGTCTATTAATAAGCAGGAAAAGCAAGGTTTTTTCCTCACTGAGCTTACGTACAGCCTTTCGTCTGGGGGTGGTCTTCAGCTTGGGATAATTTGCTAAGCTCCAGAGCTTTGCTGTCAAAATGCCTATTTCTCTCAACTATCAGTTGATTCTTGCTGGGAATCTTTAATGTTATATCCTGTATTTTAAAGCAGAGTTCCCTGGTTTTATAAATGGGTCGTGCATATGTGAGGCTACAAAAGCAGCTGAGAACAGGTTTATAGACTGAAGATGTGCTGCGTGTTTTGTGCTGCGCATGCTAAGATCTGCTTGTCTTGGCACCACAGTGGCTTCTACAGGCCCTCCCGTTCCCTGTGGCTCCTTCTTTGTTTTGGGGACAAGTTTACAGACACCACTTTGTGACCGTCTTGTACTTTCTAGCACCCAAATCCAGAACTACCTCTGCCCTTTCCTCTGCCTCCAGCCACCTGTGCTGGCTTCCTCCTGGCTTACTGTTGTCCTTGGTGCTGTTCTGGCTGCTTCCTTTCTGGTGTCTGAGTTCACTCCTCCCTTGCGAGCCTGTACGGGCACTCACATCCCTCATTTCACCTGGTGCACGTGGCCCTTCGCTGTCATCTGCTGCTTTGCCTTCTCTCCCTCTCCAAAGCCAGCTGCTGAAAAGATTTCTGCTTTCTTCTCTAAAAAGATTTCTCTATGTTCCAGAACTGTCTCTTGACCATTTTAATGCACATTCTTGCCAGTCAATCTATGTTTCTTGCAAGTTTTGAAAGCTAGGTGTGTAAGGGTAGTATCTCAGTTTTGGAAATGAAACCCTGGGCCTGGCCCTGTCTGGTGAGAGGCAGGCCAGGCCATCTTAACGCAGACATGAATGCTGAAGCCATCCTCTGTTGAGAGCACGGTCTGTTCATCTGTGAACTTAACCTCTGCTTGCTGGTAGCAACGGCATGTAAAAGTGCCCATGTCATTACCCAAGGAGACCATGCCATCACTTACAGTGTAAACTGTGTTCACACCCACTGGTGGGCATTGTTGTTGTTATTACTATTATTATTTTGTGTGCCATTGGCTTTCTCAGTGCAGACTCAGTTTTTCAAATGGAGTTTTTTGTTTTGTTTTGTTTTTTGTTTTTTTTCAAGATTCTTTTTTCTCCCATGTGTGGGGACCAAAACTTCAGCCTTCTTACTAAGCTCAATCCCTAGTTCTTTCAAAATTTCTAGTTTGTGACAAGATTTCCTGAGTTATGTAGCTAGCCTTAAACGTGCTGCATAGTGTAGTTCCCTGGAATGTCCGCGTGCTGCCCGACTCAGGGCTGAGGGAGATGGAGCAGGTGGGCTCTGCAAAATTCCAGGCCAGATGGGGATGCCAAAAGGGGGCGACTTTCTCAGAGAATAAATCAGTGACTCTTAGACAATATTCAGAAAACAGCTTATGTGTGCCTTTATTGGTAAAACAGCAACAGCTCAAGTTCTTGTGTGTGTGCGCGTGTGCGTGTGTGTGTGAGAGACAGCTTTTTCCAGGGTGCACAAGTTATATGAACCTTGAGCAGTGGGGAGGGGTTTCTGGAGTGAATACATTTCATCGGATGGGACTCAGAGGCTGCCCGATGCTCTATTTACATGGGGAAAGATAACAGGTGACAAACCCACGTGACTGACCACCTGTCCACACTCCTGAGGCAGCCACAGAAACAGGGAGAGAGCTTTGTCCCACACCTTCCATTCTCAGGAGGAGATGTTAAATTTAAATCTTGAGGTTTCCAGAGTTCGATCATGTTCCATCTCTCCGGTTCCATGCCAGTTCCCACAGTATAGTCCAGGTTGGCCTTAAACTTTCCATCCTTCTGCCTTATCCTGGCCCCCTACGATGATGTATGGGCGCCCACCACACATCTTGGCCTGATAGTTGCTCTTATGGTTATACTGATGTTAGCACATACCAGGCTGTATTCTTCCCTTTGGAGATAAATCTCAAGGGAAAAGAGACACTTGGCATTCCTGTGTTTAAACAAGGTGATGAATCCGAGTTGTACAGATGCTCAGTTCTCAAGCTCTGTGTAGCCCCTTCTGGATTGTGGTGGGAAATGCTTCCTTTCCTTGCAGCCTGTGGCCCTTGCCATGGGCTATAAGCAGCAATGGCTGTCTTTTTTGCTGTGTGAGCTCCTGTGAGAGCCTCAGGTGCCTGTTCAGTGGTAGATCTTTCTACACATCAGCAGGGTAAATCAATACTGCAGTCACGATCAGGTAAGGGAAGCCCAGAGGGACACAGCAATGAAATGCTTTGCTGGTGGATATAGTAGGTTACTTTAAAGATGGGTGTCTTTTTCTGAGCTTAAAGTCATTGCTTTTCAGGCAGTTCACGTGGATAATAGACTGAGGGACCCTACTAATGCAGTCTGGGGCGATCAGCTTAATCTCTCAGGAACAGTATTTGTTGTTCAAATTAGATACCCAAATGTCCCCATCTTCCTTCCTAAAATGTCACATTTCTCATAAGCATGTGCATATGCTGCCTGTTGGAGAATTGTGGGGTGGGGGTCATGGGGGTGCTCGCATGCTTACAACATGACCTGTCCTGGGAGATATCGAAGTCCTAGAGAGGAAAACTCCCAGCTCGGTATGCTGCGAGTGTGGCAGGAGCTAGAGCTCAGTTTAGAGCGGGAATGGTCTTGTTTCCACAGAGTCCAGCCCTCTGCCTGGCACACACGAGCCCAGGCAAGTGATAGATGTTTACTGCTGTCAACAATATTGACATAAGTAGCTGTGTGACGGTTTCTGTGGTCAGCTGTGTGTGGGAAATTCTGTGTTAAGAAAAATAAGCCAGACTTCTTGACTGTAAGACAATTTGATGCATCCAGGCCTGAAGCATACTGGATTTCCAAGGGGTTGACTTGGCATATTTGTCCAGTCAGAGAAGTATTTAAAGCTACAGGCCTTGGGCTGCTATGAGCCACTTGAGGAAGTTCTGGCAGAAACAACAAATGCCTTTTAATGGTGACACAGCCAGGAATGCTGTGTGGGGTGCCCTAGGTTCACTAGCACCTCTATTCGTTCCCATAGCAAATTACCAGTAAGTTAGTAGCACACACTGTTCGCTGGCGAGTCTGAAAGCAGGAGCAACAGGCAGCAGGCCCTCTTTTCGGGGGGCTGCGGGAAAGAAGCTGTTTCCTTGTTTTGTTTTTTTTTCCAGCTTTTGGAAAGGTTTGTGTTCACTAGATCCTGTCCCTGGATTCTTCTGTGTCTGTCTCCAGCTCTGGCTCTGGCTCCAACTCTGACCCTTGGTCTCTGTTTGGAATGTCCAGCCATAATTACCATTCTTCAAGCATTCATATTTAAAAATTCTAATGTATTGTGTGTAGAATTGTGTATAAACTGAATTATCTTGCAAGTGTTTTTCCCTGTAAAGCTTTCAGTCTTCGCACAGCGTGTCTTTGGCTTTTCACAAGATACATGAGGAAGAAAGGACTCCATTGGAGACCACAGTGGTTCGAGAGAGGTTTTCTTGAGCACTTTGTTGTTTCTGGGTATCAAACCTCTTTCACTGAATTATATTCAAAAGAGCTTTTTCTCTTATGTTTCTAATTAATGTTATATTAAAGTCATTGATTTTTTGTATTTAGCTTTTCTATGCTATTTATTAATTATAACAATTCCTTGAGTTTTACTAGTAAGTAATGAAATTATAACAAAATAATGATTCTGTTCCTTCTCCAAAGACTATGGCTCTTCATTAAGGGTCATTGCCATGGTGTTAGCTAGAATTTCTACAGCAAGTTGAAAACTTGGATTTTAATCTTATCTTGATTATGATATCAATAGTTTGTTTGCTTGTTAGTTGAGACAGGGTCTCAGTATGTAGTACTAACTAGCCTGGAACTCACTACATGGGCCAGGCAGGCCTTAGTCTCATAGAGATATGCTGTCTCTGCCTTCCCAGTTCAGAGTTTGCTAACATCCCCTGAAACAATTATTGATTTTGTAATGGCTTTTTCTAACATAAAAAAAATGTTACTGCATTCCTACTGTTCTGAGAATTTTGTTAAATAAAATTAGCTTTGAGACATTAGAAAATGCTTTTTTATTGTTTTGGAAGTTTATCATCTATGAGGAGAAGGTATCATGCATTCTAGTTTCACCCCTGTTGCTATGATAAAAACATTCCAACAGCAAAAACCTTAAGGAAGAAAGAGTATATTTGGCTTACAATTCTAGGTTATATGGTCTTCATTCATAAAATGTATCAGGGCAGTCAAGAAAGGAACTTAAAGTACCATATCCATAGTCAAGAACAGAGACAAATGAATGCATAGCTCCTTTCTTTTCAGCTCTCATCTAGCTTTCTCTTCCTTCTGTAGCTCAGAACAGTCTGCCTAGGAAATGATGCTGCTCACGGTGAGGTTTATGTTCCCCATTAATTAGCAATCAGGACAAACTCCCTCGGATACATCCAGAGGTGTAGCATGGTGGGGTATATTCCCTCATTAAGCTCTTCCCAAGTGATTCTAGCTCATGCCAGTTGACAGTTAAAACTAACCTGCACACTAAGGAACCCAGAGTATATTATATCTGTGCAGACAGAGCAAGGCTTCAAATTTGCCACCTTCTCAGAACTGTTTAACATCGAGCCAATTATTTGTCCTCCTCCAATTTAAGTTTTGCACTTAAATTAAATATGAGTATAATCATATCAATGTTTTGTGACTACTCAAAAAGACTTGTCTAGAATGCACTTAAACCCATGATGATACAAGTGTTATGTTGCATCTTAAATTGCTTTGCTTGCTTTCTGTGGTTTATGGAAATAATGCACTAAAAAAAAATCAAATTTTTCAGAATTTATTCATCTTTCCATGCCTGAATACTCAGCCTACACAGATCCACTAACCAACTCTTTCAGTATTTATTTCAGAGACTGAATCTGTGGCTCCGAGGCAGAGCACTTGTCTAGCACACAGGGCATAAAGGTCTGATTACTAATGCTGCAAAAAGACATGGTTCTGATTATTGCATTAGTTTCAACTTCATAGTGATCTTTGTCTTCACTGTGAGCCTTTAAATGTAAAACTAAAAGTTTAGTCACACAATGATTAGAAAGTTTCATATTTTTCTATGCTATATAACCATGAAAATTATATTAAAGGGATCCCCCCAAAAAAACTATTTATGCAAGGATGGCTTTTGAACCAAAAATTGCTTCAAAGTTTATACAGGATTCTGTGGTTTATACAGGATTCTTGTATTAGCTGTTGCTTCCTCCTCCCTCTCCTCTTCTTCCTGCTCTTCCTCCTTTTCTTCTTCCTACTCTTCTTCTTTTTTAGACCAGTTGGTCTATTTGTTGTTTCTGTTTCTATTTGTGTCAATTTTAGATACTTCAAATTATATTTAAAGACTGATCTTTTGGTACTAGTTTAAAATAGCAAACAGAGTAGAACAGAATTCTCTTAGAATTTTTAAGAGTGTTAAGTGTGTGCTCCTTAACACTTAACAAAGTGTGTTCTTGGTTGCAAGTGTGTAATTTGGAGATTCATTTCACAATTGTTGTGAACTTTTCAGAGATTGAGTTTCTATTGTTTGATGTGGTGTTTGTGTGTATGCATGCCAGGATATGCATATGGATGTTAGAGGACAACATGACAACTTAAGGGAGTTGGTTCTTTCCTTCTGGAAAGATTCCTCAGGATCAAACTCTGGTCAGCAGGCTTGAAAGCAAGCCTGAGCCTCAATGGCCCCAGAATTGTTTTCTGCCCCTTGTTTTAGTAGCATAACCTCACTTTGATAGATTATTTGATATTTTTTTTTACGTGACCAGCACTAGACAGTGATGGACTAAAACGTTAAAGGTTAAAAGTAAAAGATTACCATGTAGAGAACAATTGGTACCCCCCCCTTTTTTAAATATTCAACTTTCTGTGTCCAACACTCATCTATTTACATCTCAGTTTACCACCAACTCTAGTGAAACTATTAGGAAGTCACTTAAACAACTCTGATGGTGAGGATATGAGCTGAGGACCGTGACTGTCAAAACAAAGTGGCTGGTCATTGTCATGTTTGAGGATAGCATTACAGCCCTCATAGTATATAATCGTAGTATGTAATCATGTCATGAATGGATAATTTAGATAAATCCAACATAAAAGTATTTTGTCATACTGTTTGTATCAAAGATCACTAAGAAAACTGTTCAACCATTGGATGAACCTATCTATCTGAGAAAAGAACACTACAAAGAAAATCAAACTACCCACAGAGTTCATGTCTTAAATCCTAGTTGTAGAGAAATAGTTCCTCTCATGCTTACCACTTCTACCAGTGTGTCCCCTACCCCCAGAATTCTGAGGTGTCCTTTCTCAAAAGTCAGACTTGCAGTTACTTTTTAGAGGGAGCTATCCCACTGTCGGAGAGGGACTAACATTGACTGATATTGGATCAGGTGTTTCTGTTCAGGGAGGGATCTCTAATGAGACAACCCCTTTTGTTGTTCTCATTATTGGCATATGAAGGACATGCTATCACAATGGCAGCAGGCTTTGCTTTCTCAGTCATCACATAAAGTGTGATGTCAGACATGAGTATGAGTCAAGGGTCTATTAAGTTATTCTGTGTTTGTATTTATCTTGGTCCACTCAGTGATGCCTTCTTCAAGTGGTATGTTTCCTAGAATACTTTCTCTACAACCACAGTGTGTAACCACAGCATTTCTTGTTCCTCCTTTAAGGATGAAGTTCAAATCCTGTATCAGACCACAAATGACTTCTTTAGATTCTTCCCTGCCTTTCCCTCAGCACATCTCAGCCATGTGAAGTCACTGTGGAATTCCCATCTGCTGGTGTGCCCACTCTCAGCTTTGGGTAGTGCCTGGGAATGCAGTGACACAGTGTCCTCTTTGACTATTTTATATTATAATTATTTTACATAAATTCAGAATCAGAAGTTCCTCCTGATGACCTAAACACCCAAATGCTCTGCTCTGCAAAGGATTGCCTCTGAAAGGCAGCCTTGGGAGGAAGCTGATTAGGGGTCCTTAGCTAGCTGCCAGTATAGGAGTATGAACCTTCGGCCCACAATTGCAAAGAGCACCTTGTTACTAGCCCAGAAAGAGAGCTCAGAATCTCAGATGTGTCCATAGCTCAGCTAAACCTTGAGTTTAGCCTGATGAAACTAAACAAGAGATGAGTGTAGCCAATCACAGCACAGAAACTGTGAGATCATAGCTGTGGGTGACTAAGCTTAGTCTGTGGGCATTTGCTGTGCATGAGGAAAAGGGGTGGCTGTGTTTTAGTCTAAAATCATAGTCAATATTTGGCCTTTTCTCTTCCTGGATTATATTTATTTATAATATGATAATTGCTTTCATATTTCCTTTCATATCTTAAAATGAGTATAACTATAAACATTTTATATGTTAATTATTTTGAAATCTTAAAAATTTAGTCAATGAAATAATATAATTTTAAGTGAAAAAAATGACCTCTACTATTTGGATCAGATCTTGAAAATAGCATTAATTAAATTGAGTGGGTACGCTACTGACTCTTGAGAGGGTGATCTTACATGGTACATTATGAGGATCCATTATTAGCTTTATTAAGGTCTTATTTTATATCTATGATTCTAATAGCAATATAGATAGTGTCTGTATCAAAATTATGAGAGACATGAAACATGGATCCAGGGTACATGCTTTAGTAATGAAATTAGATACCGAAGAGATAAGTTCAGGCCAAAATAATAGATCCTTGTTAACTTTTAATTGGGTATAAAAATCTACTGTGTTGTTTCCCTGTATTCACTGTGTTGTGTTCAGGACCTTCTCAGCAAAAACAGATCTTGAACGTATCTCAAAACCTTTATGAAATCCATATAAGTTTGGCTATGACTATATATGTCTTATGTACTTTAAATTATGTCTAAATTACTGACAATACGTAATATAGATAAGATGTAAAGAGTTGTCACTCTGTATTGCTTTATGGGATAATGGAAGGAAAAACTGTATATTCTGCGTAGATATAACTTTTTTCAAATATTTTTGATCCAGGGGTACATAGGGCTGAATCTTCCTAAGTTTTTTTTAAGATAATCTGGAAAGCTAAAAATGGGGCAAGATAGATAGTGTATGCAAAAATATGTAGATGAGTTGCTTACTAGTCAGTATAAATCAGTGAAATAATGAGCTCTGCAGTAGAGTTTATTTGAACCATACACTTGATTTTAGTCTGCATTTATTGAACTCCTGTGTGAGAACAAAAATAAAGTTCCTTCTTTTTCTCATGTGGGTGATACCTCCCTTGAAGGGTTGGGAATTTCTGAGTGCTTCCCTGAAGGCGGTCATGGTTAAATTAAGGTTGAAATGAACAGAGAATCAGGCTGGCAATTGTGCTGTGGTGGAGTGGAGTTCTGTAGCTGCTTAGGCCACAGAAGAGAACATATCTCATAGTCTTGTTCCTGACTTTGCAATCGATTCTCTGAGAACAGAATCGCTTTTTTAAAGAAGTTACTAATGTAATTAATAGCACATAACAGTACTGAGCTGCTTCGTGGTCCTCGACAAGTACAAATAGAAATCTAGGTGAAAGAAACAGACGTGTGCAGGAGATAGTGAATGGCTGAAAGACACCAACACATAGAGAGGCCATAAAGCTTAACAACACGGAAACTCACAGGTGTGGTTCAATAGAGTAGCCAGGAGTAAATAAAGCAAGATCTCAGCCCCATGAGAGGATGTCCAGCCCTGGCATAGGCATGGAAGGCAGCGCCTGTAGAGCAGAGAAGCCAATGGAAGCAGGAGCTATTTATATCTAGAAAGTGCACAGACCCTGACCTTGCTCCTGCTGTGGCATCTGGCCGTAGCTGAGAACAGCCTTGGGCTGATGCTGCTGTAGCACCACCCCGCCCCCTTGGCTGTGTGTGGGAAGGCCTGAGTGCATGCCACCACAGCGCTCTCTTGGGGTCACCTGGGCTTTTCACCCCATATCACTGCTTGCTGGGGATCACCTAGGCTTGCCTTTATCCTGCCCATGCCTGTTTCCCTCACTCCCTCGGGACTTTCCCCAAGAGTCTGACTTGCATAGGACTTGTCACTCAGGCTTTGTTCTTGGAGGTGGCTGCTTGACACATGCCTTTGCTTTTATTGGGGTGGAGGATAGGTTATAATCAGTTCCTTTTTCTGGCAGCAGCTTCTCCTTTCTCTTCTGAAGTGGGTCACCATGCCATCCTTGATGCTGTATGTACTCTGAGATCCTCCTATCAGCAGCATCCCTAGAAAGCTCAGACATTCTTCTTGTTTCATCTGAAGTCCTCTCCACCTGCTTTGGAGAGATGCTTCTTTCCCCACCACAGCATCAGGGATTCCACAGAACTTGTGGGCTCGATTTATCCTTTAAATAGGAGTGTACCTAGGAACATGTGTATGCCCAAACACTCATGCTTGCACAGACACATGCATGAACATGTGTACACACATCTCACATTCTTTTTTTTCCCTTTCTCATGTACATGAAAAGATGAGTGTCGTGCCCCAGCCAGCAGTGTTCCTGGGACTCAACAGAAAAATGTGAAGCTTACTCAGTGTTAACCCACTTGCTTCTAAAAGCTGTGTTTTTGCCTTCTGTGCCTGCTCCTTTGTTTCTCCTTGCAGACATCCTTCACACAGTGGCCACATGGCTGACTCTCAATTGAGCAAGGTAGCAGTGGAAGAGGAGGTGACAAAACAGGGTGATTGAGGTTAGGGCTGGCTCCTGGCTTGGGAATCTGGATTGCTGAGCTTCACTCCTGGCTCTGGAGTTCATCTGGAAGCCCATGACCTTTAATCACTCCACCTGTCTTAATAAGTCTCTTCCCATATGAACTGAGCACAGCCATGCCTGCCCCACCCAGTGACAAGCCCACAAAGATGAGTGAGACAGTGTATCTGAGGGCATCTTGAGAACGGTGTCAGCCCCTGAGAAACAGGAGATGTTAGTCAACTAAGGTATTCGGGTACAACAGTGCCTTCCAGAAGCTTGCAAAATGGAAGCAGGGCTGAGGTGTGAATGCGAAGGAGAACCGCTGACAGTGAGGATGTACAGTTCATCAGGGAGGCACTGGCTTCTCTGAGGGTTTAAGGGAAGGTGTGTTTCCTTCTGGCAGCTTTGTTCTCTGGGAACCAACACATGCTTCGTTTTTCTCTGTCACACTGTCTGCAATGGAGCTTGTTGACATCAGGTTCACAATGAAATCCAGAGACATAACAAAGATCCCCACGACTTTTTATGCTGAAGGTAGAAAAGACCCTGGTCTACATATTCTTGGTTGATGCTGGGACGGAAGAATTCTTTTTAAGCCAGACCTACTACAGTGAAACTTATGGTGGTGCTTTCTAAGAGGGCTTCATCTTGGAAGTCCTGACTGTAGAATGGGAAGTATGAATCTACTTTCAGCATCGTGTAGCTGTTTCTAGGATCTCAATATGAGAAGCTTCGCATAGAGCAAAAACATCCCAGTGAGATTTCTCAGAGCAGATGGAGCAGTCAGAAAAGATGAAGCAGATACTTAGATGAGGGTTAAATCCCAGGCCACGGGATCCAGGAGTCAAGGATGGTCTAAGCATGGAGAAATGTTCATATGGATGTCCAGCCCTCACAGTGAAGCTACAAGCCACACATCACCCCCTTTTCCAGTCACTCACATTGATATGCTTATTTGCACTAAACAATGGGAAACTTGTATGTGTGTTTCCCTACACCTGTGACTTTATATCTATACACCTGTACATAGTCTGTACCTTCCATATGGCTATTGGAAAGAAAGTTGACCTGGGAGTTCTGCCTCTTCCCTATGCCCGGGGTCAAACCTTGTTGTGTTCATTATAGTGCATTTGTAAGCTGCACTGCTTTCCTAAGGACTATGGGGAACACACAAATTCCTCCCACCACTGGGCTTTCCTGTCTGGGACCCCACTTCTTAGCATTCTTCTTTCTTATGTCTGGTCATCTTTACTCATAGAGAAGTGTTGTCCCTCTGTCTCCTTTCATATTTCTTATCACGGGGAAGCACAAAGCCTTGGATCTTACCCTATGGAAGTTTTGGTGTTACTGCAATTATGTTCTCTCCCCTCCTTTTTCCCCCACAACAGTCCTGTTGTTTGGTGATCATCCTGTGGTATGTTGAATCCTTTTCTTAGTACTTAACTCATGGGAACATGAGAACCCCCTCATAAGTCCTTTGTTCCCATTCAATAAATACGCCTATCCTTTGCACATGGTTTACCAAGCCTCTCAGGAGCCCTGTGGTCCATCTAAAGAGAGGAGACATGTTCATTTCCACATAAACATTCTCAGAGTCCTGGGTTTGGGTGTGATTCTTTGTTACCTGCTTCTGGTCTTGACTCTTTGGACCATATTGCTATCCTTGCCTTAGGCAACCCTCTATAACCATCTTTCCCTATTGGATTTTTGTGATATCATCCTGTATTTTTTCTCCCTGTGTCCCCATGAACACCCATTCTTGCTACCACCTTTGTGTACTTTGATGTCAGTGGTTCTGTTCTTTCTGTTTCTGGGTTTCTCTTCACCTCCATCTTCTACTGTTTCTGGTTAAGCATCTACAGTCTTGCCTGGCCTCTCCTCTTTTTCTTTGTTTTGGGCAGTTTGTCCCTATACATGTAATGAGCTGTTGTAATTTGGTTTTCTACTGTTTGGTAGAACAGCATGACCAAAAGCAACTGTGGACAAAACTGTTAGGCTTACTTGTTCTAATCACAGTCCATCAGGGAGAGGCGTTGGCCAGGCACCCTAGAGTCAGGAACTGAATGAAGCAAAAGCCATGGAAAATCACAGCGTACTGGCTTACCCCTATGCCTTGCTCAGCTACCTTTTTATGTTCCTTCTTTCCCACCACCACTTCCAGAACAAACCATTACTGTTCCACATAACTCTACTGATTTTGTCTTCCTTCTAAAACTGCAGTGTGAGCACATACACCCATTAGGCCAGTGGTCTCTGTAATGACCAAGCTCAGTACAGTAAGTTATCCAATGTCCAGCATGGCGGGCATGGCCGGAGGTAGCCAGCTTTTACTTCACCTGTTGCTGTTGTCTAGTCCCACTGCATGACACACACAAAGTCCTTCCTGTCTTAGAGGACATCACCCTGCCTTTGTGCATGACATCTGTCCCCCTCGTTGACTTCTCCTCTGTTCCTTCACGGCCATCATCAAAGTCACTCTTCCTGTGTCAGCTGAATGCGCTCACAGTCTCGTCAGAACACCCTACTCCAGGCTGAGTTAAAATAAGTCAGAATGTGTCCAGCTGCTAGAATACCCTGTAGAGGACAAAGCTCCTTCACAGACTGCTATGGTGACCTGCAAGTGGAAATGCAGGGCAGGCTGTGTTCAATGGCGTTTTGCTGTCTGTTCTTTTTTTTAAACAGGGACTGTCTCTGACATGATGTCCGTTCTTTTTGGTCAGGTTTGATTCCTTGTGCTCAGTTATCTCCACCTTTAGCAGCAAGGAATATGTGTCAGAGGTCCTGCGGCATGGAGGGAGAAGAGCTAGCGGAACACTTGGTGAGGGTGTCAGCAGCCCTGTTGCATGAAAACTGGAGAGTTGAGGGAGGTGAATGTTCTTAGAGCTGGCAGCTTTTGCCTAGAACTTCCTGTGGAAAATACTGAATAGCCTGTTTTTAAGCATACACTTAAACGAAAAATCCCAAATCCTCCTCTCATCTTCCCTTTTGAGAATAAAATTATGATCATCGAATTACTCAGTATTCATCATAATGATAACCAAGTGACACTAGAGAGTTCTGAGCTGGCTACAGGTTGAAGCATGAGAAAGGGCCAGAGGTAGATTCGGGGTATAATTCAGATACCTAAGGAAGCATATGATCTTTGAATCTTAGGGCTGCTACCCATCTGGCGTTTATTTAGAGCTAAGGATTGCAGCTCAGGGGTGGTGGGGCCACCCTCAGGACTCCACATCAGGGGCAGTGAACGCCTGACTCCTGTCCAGTCTATCCCAGTGTTGGTCTGCTCGGTGGCCTGAATGGTGTACAGTTAAGATGAACTTCTCGTGGGGTGAATGAGGTAAATCCCGGCATTGTAGAAACGAAGAGCTTATCTTGTTTGATCTTCATACAAGCCCCTGAGGTGGTCACTTCCAGTTGCTGCTATCACATAGTACCATACACTCAGTGGCTCTAAACAGATGCTTTGTAATCTCATGATTCAGAAGTCTCATGGTCAGAAGTCAGAAAGGAGTATCACAGGACTAAAGTGAAAGTGTCTGTAGATGTCATTTCTTCCTGAGAGTCCATGGAGTGTCTGTTTCATTGTCAGCTCTGGACTGATAGACTGTTCCAAAGGAGGCTTTATAAAGGTCAAATGGGAAAGGCCAGTACAAGGTTCTAAGTGTCTCTACCTGATAGAGGTGATTGATTTACCCGGTTTATGAAATCACGGCTGTCTCCATCAAACGGCCTGTCCTGCCTGTCACTCTTCTATGTTGTGCTTAGAGGGGACCTTTATCGTGATGCTGAGTGGGCCATATGATCCAGGCCAGCTTCAGAAAAAGCACTTTCACCTGATGCCTTGGTGAAGGTGACCTAACCACAGAGGATGGGCTTAGGACATGGATACAGGGGGTGTTGTCTGCACACATAGCTACTGTTGTAATCCCCACTTTATAGCTGAGAAAAGAGAAAAATGTAAACTTCCTCCCTAGCAGGAATGGGGCTGTGCTAAAGGCACACATATGCTGCCCCCTTTGGCTGTCAGGCTAGTGGAACAATGGAAGAATGCTAAAGCCCAGCTAGCCAACAAAGAACGCTTCCAGAAAGATACTTCACACGGTGTTGACAGATGACTGTCAGAGCACCTTGCAGTAGGGACTGGAGTCTAAACAGGCATGGGTAGACCACACCTTGACTGGGACTGTGTAGCTATGCATACCTGTGACCCTCTACCTAAACCTAGACCACATGTTGAGACCCTGAAGATGAATTTTGGGGTTATTGGATCTTTTGTCTCTCTCTTCCCAGTGTACCTCCATTGTATAAGCCTCCCTTTTCTGCTTTCTTCTATGGCTTGTTAGTGGACTTCTTACTGAAGATGGGGGCTGAGCCTGGAGCTGCCAGAGTTCAGGTACTGATCCTATTAACTCTGGTAACAAAAGCGAGAGAGGTTAGATCTGTTAAGTCTGTACTGGGGAGCAGAATCATTCATGTTTTACCACTCTCAATGGAACAGAGAAGATATGAGAATTAATTGATATGACTGAACTCAAGTATTATATAGTGTTGTAATATTTTTCAAAGATTAAGATATATGAAGCCTATGTGACTCTTTATGAGGAGAATGGCGGTTATACATTTTTAGAAACATACCAGTTTTTCACAGTTCTAACAAATTCCAGGAAGATAATAAGCCACCATCCTGTGTTAGTCATCCAGATGTCATCTGTGAACTGATACTTTAGTTTTCTTTTTTTTTTTGTATTTTATTTTTTTCTTATCAGTTACATTTTATTAACTCTGTACCCCAGCCATGTCCCAATCCCTCATTCCCTCCCAGTCCCTCCCTCCCTCCCTCATCTCCACCATGCCCCTTGCCAAGTTTTCAAAGCTAAAGTCAGCCTAAATAGATTTCTATCCATTAGCAGTGGGTGGCCTGCATATGAGGAGAGACATAAATTTCTTAAAGCTTCATGGCATTTCTTTTAAATTCTTGAAGTTGGTTATCACATTTCTCCAAACCTCCCAGCTGAGGATTTCAGACTCACAGTCGTGTTTCCAGCCTCCCAGCATCTGCGCTCACTTCCAGGGGAACTCCTCTCGGTTTTCAGAGGCTCGTTGTAGGACGTGATCCCAGGAACTAAACATTGCATGGCATTCCAAGCAGTGCTGAATATGGAAGGAGGCTCCACATTCTTTATTGGATGGTATACCTCTATATCCATACCCTCTTTTATGGAATCACAGGAAAACTGGACAAACAAGGCACTTGTCATAAATAACTCATTTAAGCTGTGAGAACTCACTTAGGTACAGACATTTCCCGTCACCTTGCTTTGTTGATCAAGGTCAGCATACAGACTCTGATTCACAAGACCTGCCATCTTTGGTCTCTCTCTCTCTCTCTCTCTCTTCCCTTCCTCCCTTTAACTCATTTTACTTCTGAATACACTTTACATGTTAATAGCATGTATGCTGGCCATGGTGCTCAACAGGAAGTGAACAGGCACTTGACGAAGATGGCACCATCATTGGGAAGTTGCGTGTGTCCCTCCTTGATCCTCTCCTGGAATTTTGAGTTCAGTGCTTTGAATTTTTCTAGTTTCTATGTATTTCTCTGAGTTATGTGGTCTCCGTGAATATTTTCTAACGTGGCTTGTCTCTGAACTTTACAGTATTAGAAACATTCTAAAATGCTCTTCTGCAAACTCCATTTTTATTCATATTTAAGTTTCTAAGTTGCATATAACCAGCATTGAAAGCATGTGTCTACTAGCCATGTCTATACAGGGTTCTTTTGTGAAGACAAAACATGAAAGCACCTGTCTATACTAGCCATGACTATACTGTGTTCTGTAGTGAAGACAGAATATGAAAGCATGTGTCCACTGACCATGTCTATACTGGGTTCTGTTGTGAAGACAGACCAGTTTGTCCTTCTGTGTATGGACTTTGGTTAGTTCTTACTTCCAGATTCATTTCCATTGATTCCCTGTTGCCGAACGGTGACAGAGGTTGAATACGTTCTTCGTTAGGTAATTCACATTCAAAGTGGTTAAGCTACTTGATACTCTAGCAGATTACTAAAACTCTACCATTTAGAGTCCTTGCTAACTTTGGGGGCTATTGTATCCATCAAGGGTGTGTCTTAGCTGTTGCCTTGCTTGATATGGGCTGACATATTTCCTGTTTTTAACTGGTGCTTCCCATGTTGTGAATTATTGTCTATCTCCTCACACATTTCTTCTCATCCATAGTAGTGGTAGGAGTGTATAGAGGGAAACAGAAAGGGAAGGAAGGAGATAGACAAACTAATGTGTCTGTTTCAAGTGTTGCAAATGCCTTCTATTTTTGTGGCTTACCAATTTTTAATGATTTAAAGTTATTTTATTTAAACAACACATGTTATTTTATTTTGTTTGAGGCAATTTTATCACTTTGACAACTAGTGGTGAGATATAATCTATAATTCTTTATAAAATTTTAAGGAGGTGGAGCTAGAGATGGCTTAGCAGTTAAGAGTGCTTACTGTTCTTGTAGAGGTTTCAGATTTGGTTTTCAGCACTCACATGAGGAGGCTTGCAAATGTCTGTAACTCTACTTCGGGGAGTTCCAACACCCTATTATCTTCATAAGCATCTGCAGTCATGAGGCCATAGTCTTTAAAAAATTTAGGAGGTATGGCCAAGCTAGATGGTGAATAACACTTGTTTAATGAACCTTCATTTTTCCTATGATTTCTGGACAACAGTATAGGCATTTTTTTATTCCTTTGGCCTAGACATCTTGTTGAGACAGGAATGGCCTCATGCATCTGGAGCCCCATTGCAAAGTAAGTTTTGGAAGTTTGAATGCCTAAAAGGTATGTGTCATGATGTCTACGCTGTGGATGCCCTTATGAATGTGCATGTTGTAATCTTGGGTAACCACCTCCCTGGCTGCGAGGCAGTTGTTAGCAGCTTTCCTTGTGGCATCCTGTCTACTCAGATTTATTGTAATGTAGTAAATCTTATCAACTTTTTTCATAGCTCTAATTTGGAAATTTTGCTTAGGAAATTTATGCTCAATTTTTTTCTACAGGTTTATATGTTTTGTTACTTTTAAAAATTTTTGTTGTTGTTGAAGAAGAGCTTTGAAACAGGCACAGGGCCTATTTTTTTCTTTTTAATTTTATTTTTTATATTAATTACAGTTTATTTACTTTGTATCCCAGCTGTAACCCCCTCCCCTACCTCCTCCCAATCCCACCCTCCCTCCCTCTTCTTCTCCTGTGCCCCTCCCCCAGTCGAATGATAGGGGAGGTCCTCCTCCTCTTCCATCTAACCCTACTCTATTAGGTCTCATCAGGACTGGATTCACTGTCTTCCTCTGTGGCCTGGTAAGGCTGCTGCCCTCTCAGGTGGCAGTGATCAAAGGGCCAGCCACTGAGTTCATGTCAGAGACAGTTCCTGTGCCTATTATTAGGGAATCCTCTTGGACACTAAGCTGCCATGGGCTACTGTGCAGGGGTTCTAAGTTATCTCCATGTATGGTCCTTGTTTGGAATGCCAGTCTCAGAAAAGAGCCCTGGGCTCAGATTTCTTGGTTCTGTTATTCTCCTTGTAGATCTTGTATTCCCCCCAGGTCTTTCTATCTCCCCCTTCTTTCATAAGATTCCCTGCACTCTGCCCAAAGTTTGGCTATGAGTCTCAGGATATGTTTTGATACACTGCTGGGTAGAGTCTTTCAGAGGCCCTCTGTTACAGACTTCTGACCTGCTCCCTGTTTTCTCCCTCTTGCAATGTCCATCTCTTGCCTTTCTGAATGAAGATTGAGCATCTTTTCCAGGCTCCTCCTTCTTGATTAGCTTCCTTAGTTGTACAGATTTTAGTATGTTTATCCTATATGTCTAATATCCACTTATAAGTGAGTAGATACCATGTATGTCTTTCTGTTTTGGGGATACCTCACTCAGGATGATCGTTTCTAGGTACTACCAATTGCCTACAAATTTCATGATTTCCTTGTTTTTAATTGCTGAGTAGTATTCCATTGTGTAAATGTACCACAATTTCTGTATCCATTTTTCAGCTGAGGGACATCTGGGTGTTTCCAGACTCTGGCTATTACAAATAAAGGTGCTATGAACATGGTTGAGCAAATGTCCTTGTTGTATACTTAAGCATCTTTTGGATATATTCCTAGGAGTGGTATAGCTGGGTCTTGAGGAAGCACTATTCCTAATTGTCTGAGAAAGCGCCAGATGGATTTCCAAAGTGGTTGTACAAGCTTACATTCCCACCAGCAATGGAGGAGGGTTCCTTTTTCTCCACATCCTCTCCAGCATGTGTTCTCACTTGAGTTTTTTATCTTAGCCATTCTGATCGGTATAATGTGGAATCTCAGGAACATTTTGATTTGCATTGTCTCATTTTTTATTAATTTTTATTTTTTTATATTAATCACAGGTCATTTACTTTGTATTCCAGGCATAGCCCCCTCCCTCATTCACTCCTTATCCCACCCTCCCTCCCTTATCTCCTCCCTGCCCCTTTCCAAGTCCACTGATAGGGGAGTTCCTCCTCCCCTTCCAAATGACCCTAGCTTATCAGGTATCTTCAGGACTGGCTGCCAAGACCTCCTCTGTGACCTAATAGGGCTGTTCCTCCCTCAGGGGTCGGGGTAAAGGAGCCAGTCATTGAGTTCATGTCAGGAAAGTTCCTGTTCCCCTTACTAGGGAAACCCACTTGGATACTGAGCTACCATGGGCGATATCTGAGCAGGGGTCCTAGGTTATATCCATACATGGTCCTTGGTTGGAGAAACAGTTTCATAGAGGACCCCCTAATATATTTTGTCCTTGTGAAGCTCCTGGCATTATCTTATTTTAAATGGAAATGATTTGGGGGTCATATGTCATGAGGTTGGGATCTGATGTTGTGACTCACATGTGGGAAATGATGATACTAGCCTAATGTGCTGTGTGGCTAAGGCTTTCACAAGTGCACAGAGATTGCCTTTGGCCTTATATTATATTTCATTAAAATATCTGTCTCCCTCTGGGTCAGGACCTCATGCTTTCCTGTTCTTGTCTTTTTTTTTCCCAATCCTCACAGCATTTCTGTTTCACTCCATGGTCTCTTTGGTCCCAAGCCTGAGAATTCCTTAGTGCCCTGGAGACTAGTGGAGTAGTAATAAACAGACAGGTGCATCTCTTGTTTATCATACTTTCCTCCCAGCTCGTGCAACACAGTAAAAAGACCCCTCAACACCAGATGATAGTCATGGAATAACAGAGACAAAGAGTGTGCCCATTTCTCTTTCAGAATTTTTTTATATTTTCTCATTTTTCATTTAACTAAAAATTATCATTGAAACCACTGTCACCTCGGTGTCCCACAGACCCACTCCCTGCACTTCCTGATTATATTTTTAATGAGAATATAGTATTTTATATCTAAATCTTATTGAATTATTTTTGCCCACCTGTTCAGATAGTCTGGAAACATTAACTATATCAGCTCCCCACAACCATTGTATAATCTTCTCCATCTCCACCTGTCAATAGCATTAAGAGAAGAGAGGGCTAGGTGACATTCTTCTGTATGTCATCTGATTATTAGCCTTGACTAGTTAATTAACAGTTGTTCAGTGTATTAATCATTCTTTGTCATTCAGGCCATATTCTATCCTCTAACCTCAAAGATACATAGCAGGACAACAGCAGTTGATAAAACAGTCATGTATCGTTGCTCTACTGCATCAGTCAGACTTATGTGCATTTAGCTCTGACCAGAAGCTCTGAGAGACCAGTTAAAGGGTGGGATGACTCAGAAGGTTGTCCTGGCTAGCTCCATAGTTCCTGTGCACTTAGTGAGGCTGGCAGAGATCATACAGCAGGTCTACATGGAGGAAGGGTCTGTTCACTACAGAAAGGAAGGGGCCAGGGACCCCATATAAACTTCAAAGCACACTTGCTGGGACTGACTTCTTTCAGCTAGGCCATGCCTCCTAAAGCACCCACAGTTTCATAATCACAGCACCACATGGACCTACGAGGGACATTGCACAGTCAAACTGTAAGATAAGCTACAGTAAGCAAACTGATAGGAAATCCCACATGTATGTTTTATCTTTTGTTAAATATCACATCTCGTATGTGCATGTTTATTTAAATCTCCTCCCAGCTCCGACTGACTCTATCACTTTCTTTTCATAGTACTGGTAACTTATGATAATGCGATTTCATTGTGGTTTCTATGGGAATAACACTGCTTTCTATATCTGCATTTATCACTTACTGTGCCAGATCCTTCTTTTTATTGTCAGAGTAAAATATGCTTTTCTCTATACAAAAAGAGTTTTCTTGTTTGCCTCTCTCCATCAGTTCTGGAGATCTCATGCACATGGCCTAGAGACATGAATTTTTAGGTGCTCTCTTCTAATCTGCTCCTTGCAAAGATTTATCTGTCTCTGCAGCTTGAAGCAAGGAGAAGAAGCCATGTTCGTTCCTCTTTGTCATGTGCTAGTGTCTGACTGAGAGCATTTGTCTATCCTGCCCTTCCTGTTCTCTTTGCCCTGCATGGAACCAAAACTTCATTTTGGTATGCTCAGCATTTTCATGGAAATCTTTAGCTCATCGTCTTCTGCAGCTTTATTGATGTTATCCTGCCATTTAATCATTGTGATGACAACCAAATTGGGTTGGGAAAGTTCAAAAGGCTTGTCAAGACCTGGTGAAGAGACTGGAACAAACACCAGCACTGCTGATGACAACGCTGGCAAGTGGTCCTCTTCCAAAGAAAGTGGGGCAGCAGAGTAGGTCTGGTATTCGTAATACCAGTGGACTCTGTACAGTGCCATTGTTATGGGCAGACTCGTTAGCATCTCCTACATGGCTCTGGAGCACAGTTAAGGCCTCAGGCCAGCAGCCCTGTCTGTTGTGTTGCTCTTTACTGTCCGTACAAACCAAGCATACAGCAGGCACTCAGTAAAGGCTTATTTATTGGCAGATTGGAGAACAAAAGCAAGAATGAGAGAAAAAGGGCTTAATTCACTTCATCCGTGAGTGAGGACAGCGGAACATATGGATTTAGATTTTCGTATTTCCTTTGGCTCCATTTGGCATTTTTTTGCTTTACAATTATGACCACTGGGATCCATGGGGAACTATTAGTGGTGAAAATATGGCATATTCTTTTATTCTTCTTGAGAATGCTGTGCTTGCACTGGTGGGGGACAAATGGGCTAGAGGGAAAATGTGACCCTTCTTTGTTTGAACTGAAAGGAAAGAAAGGAAATAGTGTAATTTTTCAAATTTAAACTAGTTCTTGGTATTTGGGGGAGGGAAACTTCAAGAATGAAGAGGCCCAGCTAAGTCTTCATGGCTAGAGAGACCTTAATATTCAGTTGTAATTCAAGTTCAGATATCCCCCCCAAAGATTTATCAGCTGTTCTTCTGAATATTAGTTCTTTAAACCATCCTAATGCTTTGTTAGTTTGTTGCAAGATTAAAATGCGATGTAAAAATTGTTTAACAACTCTCTTTTTTAAAGACACTTTTTAAATTTTGAGATTAAAATACAATTGCATCATTTCTACTTTTTGTCACTCTTCTAAGTCCTTGCATATACCCCTACTGCTCTTTCGTATTCATAGTCTCTTTTTTTCATTAATTATTGTTCCATGCATATATGTATATTCTTAAATATAACCTTCTCACTGTGTATCATCTTACTTGTCTGTATATGTCTTTAAGGATGGCCATTTGGTATTGGATAGCCACTTGGTGAGCTCTTCCCTGGGGAAGATGATTTCTCCCACTCCCAGATTCCTTGGTTGGCTGTAGCTCTTTGTGTAGGGCCGAGGCTTTCTGGACTCTCCTTTGCCTACTTTGGCTTCTCTGCTGTTGTCCTTGTTCAGCTCATGTTTAGGTCTCCATGTTGGTGAAACTTTATGCTTAAACAACTCTATTTTAAGATTGTTCAGCAATCTCTAAATTCCCTGTCCTTTTGGAAGTAGGCATGGCAAAATGATACATTAACCATCAGTTTGCACCTTATTGTTTTTGTATGAATGTCTCACTATTCAGACTTGCTAAGCACCCATTCTAGCTGAGGCCTTTTTTGGTTATAAAAGTCATATAATGGTGTGAACTGTGTTAACTGGTTACTAACTGAAAGGGAGGGGTTTTCCTCAGTCACAGATTCAACTTCAATGCAGGGATTACTATTTTTAATCAGAGAATTGAGGAGCGTAATTCAGTTAAAATGGAAGGAAGTTGTCAGGAGAGGGTTGCTGAAAGTTCATGCTAAATTTGCTTAGAACCAGATTGTGTTCATTAATATTTATACGTCTGCGGTTGGGAAGGGGCAATTATGCTTCTTTAAAAACACTGGGTATTCATTTTCCACGGGCCACTCAGCCTTCTGGTTAGGGAAGGTGGGCTGCATCGTGTGGTAGTGGAGGTGCAGATGGGAACCAGCTGGCGCCTCGCCCTCCTTTGTCGGAAGGCTTGTCCCATCTCTCAGATGTCGGCGCTGAATGGGAAAATTCCAAAGTCCAGCTGAAAATGCATTCTGAAGCCCTCAGCTAGCCAAGGGAGTGTTGGCAAGCATCGATGGGCTTACTATTTTAAAGAAGCAGCCAATCATTTTATTCTGTTGGTCGAGCCCTGTTCGAGACAGCATTTTTGGTGTGTATTTGATTGGGCACTGGCTTTGTTATTGTTCATAAGAGTATGCCATATGGTATATTTTATCTTACATAGCATTTGTTGTAGGAGCAAAAGTTTTATTCGATGAAATGATTCAAATGCCATGAAATTATTTTAATCATCTTCTGCGTTAATCATGATTCATATTACGTTCAGGCCACAAATTTCCCTGCTCATCAGTGTAGAGCATGCGTCAGAGAATACAAAATTTAGTTAAGCCTGATGTAGACAATGACTTTTAAAAAATCATGTCATTGTTGTGTTTTGTAAAACTTCTCACACCTGTCTGGGCACTGTAGGCACCAGAAGTTTATGCTTTGCCCTCAGAAGGTAAGCCGGGGTAGCATAGCAGTGGACTCCCTTCCTAGCTCTGCCTTTCCTGTGCCCCACGCCACAGAGCACGCTAATGGAACCCTTCCTCGGAAATCTATTTCCAGAGGACATCTTGGAGTTGGGACTGACTCTGGCAGTCTGTATAGCTTCAGACAGTAGTGACTTGTGTATTTTAAAGCCACAGCCCAACTCTGGCATCTGTACCTTTAAGAGAGTACTCTACATCCAAGCTTTTCAGACACAATGATTACAGTGCTGGAGCCCAGAGCCTGGCGCTGGCCAGGTAGCAAGGTAGGGAGCTAGAGATGCTTGTATACCCTCCCTCCTTTTCCTCAGAGCCACTCTACTCTCATTTCACAGATAAGAAAACTAAGGACCATAGGGTCTAAGACTTGCTCAAGTCATACAGCTAACTAATAAGTAGTGGAGTGGGAATTCAAATCCAAATGGACAGTGTACTCTTAGCTGTCTTACTCCCTGCTTGGCGTGGTGACCTTAGGAGGTAGCACTTACTCTTGTTATTTTTATTTTACGGATGAAGAAGCCAAACTCTGAGACATGAATTTCTGTCTTGGTTTAGATATCTTTCTAACTGGTGTCTGAGGAGTGAAGGGAATGCAGGATTTCCCCGCACTCTGTATGTCTCTCTGTCTCTCTGTCTCTCTCTCTCTCTCTCTGTGTGTGTGTGTGTGTGTGTGTGTGTGTGTGTGTGTGTGTGCGTGTGCGTGCATGCCAGGAGAGGAGTAGTTGTTGGCTCATTGTGCCCCACCTGAACTTGAACTTCTCCTGACTGTATATGGAGTGCCAAGACTGCAGCCATGTACCACCAGGCCTAACTTAGAATTTAGACGTCCTATACTCTGTTCTCATCTCATAGTTCAGGCAGCAGGATTATGTGGATACAGTACAGAATACCCACCACTGAAGGACTAAGTGTTCTTTACACAGTAAAGTCCCAGAAAAGGAAAATATACTAATTTTTTTGCAGCTTTTCCAATAGTTTTTTTTTTTTTAGCTAAATTGCTTAGAGTTAATTTCTGTTAAGAAGAAAACAAAGTTAACTCATTCTCTTATCAATTATTTTGTATGTTTCTTGCTTCAAATATTTGTGGAAATAATTTTTTTTATATAGAGAGCTTTTATAATTCAATAGGGAGTAAAAGCAAATATTCAGAATTTTAAAAAGCAGCCAGAGAATGAGCCTAAAGGAAGAAGGCTCATAGTCTGTGAACAAAACTACAATGACAAAAATGTAGCCTCGTAGAAAAGCAACCGGAACCCACCTGGTTCTAAAGTGGTGAAAATTCAACGGCTGAGTGGGTGATTAGTTATGGCTAGAAATCAAGGATGCACTCATCTGCAGCTGATGTGCTGATGGTTAAAAGTGTCATGTCAGTGAGCCTCAGCTACCCTAGCATAGGCTATAACTTTGATCCAGCAATAACACATCCACACACCAGCCTCAGAACAGCAGCATGAATGTAAAAATATGCAAATAACTAGTAAGAGAGTATTCATATGAGAAAAATTTAAAAATATACCACTACAGCCTTCCCTGAGTCAATTATGAAATAATCACAAGATAGACCTTAAGGCAACTTTGAAAGGACATTAAAAACCTTTCATAAAGTAGTTAGATGTAAGAGATATAGTAGGAGCTGGGTGCGGTGGCACACCTGTAATCCCAGCACTCTGGGAGTCAGACACAGGCAGATCTCTGTGAGTTCAAGGCCAGCCTGGTCTACAAAGAAAGTTCAGGGCAGCCAGAGCTATACTCAGAAAAACCCATCTCTAAAAACAGACAAAACAAACAAACAAAGATAAACTGTATCCTGGGGGAAACTGTAGGTTTGAAAAGCTCTGAAACAATATAGTTCTTTTGTAAAACAAATGCTATCAGAATGTTAATATTACTATAAAATATGACTTATTACTTAGTGAAGTTGGTTTTGTTTTTATTTTTTGTACTTCGTATCAAAACACAACTAATGATGTATAGACTTGTGAATAAATGGTGTGTATTCTTTTCTGAAAATTTGCCACTATGTTTTCACCACCCTGTAAAAACTATTTTTAAAAGTAGGTGAAGAAGAGCTTTAGGTAATAGGAACCGTATGTGGCTTCTGAAAGGCTCTGTTGATGCCATCTTAATTTTTTAATTAATGGCCCTGAATCTTGAACCAGTAGCCATGAATCTCCTTTTCTTGTGGATTTCACAAATGGGTTACTAGCCCTGGGCAACAATCAGGGCACCCTGAAAGCAAAAAGAGAAGAAAAGGGAACCAACATTTGCTGAGCATTTACTATGAAGCAGGCATGTATTCATGCCGTTTGTATGATTTATGATTGCTCAGAACAATTCTGTGATCCAAATAAAGTTGCACAATTGGAAAGATGTGAAGTGGGGACCTTGAGTTCTTTGATCCCCTCTGGTCTGTTCCATGGTTAAGATAATAAATACTGGCTTCTCGTGAAGGTTATTACTTTGAAGTGATTTTTCTATGTCTTCTGATGTATACTAATCTGTATTTAACGATATGTACTTAATAAGAAAGAAAAGTTTGCTCTCTGCCAAGTGAGCACTGGGTGAGGCTGATCTCATACAAGATAAGCCAATTGTGTCAAGGTTCTTAGTTTTGTGACTAGCAATAATTTCAAATTCTGCACATGTGACTCCTGATTTTGACTTGAGGCTTGGTATAACTTTTGGCTTCTTGAGTTTCGGTTACAAACTGAGAGACAAATACCAGACATCTGCAGCCAAAAGATAGTACCATAATTGGAGTCCCAGCCAGACTGTTTCCGTCCCGCAGGAAAAAGCCTCAGCTGGCTTTACAGTAAATATTTGCTCTAATCTGTATTTTCACTTTATGTGTATGGGTGTGTGTCTGTCTGTACAGCACATGCATGCAGTGGCTGTGGAGGCCAAAAGAAGGCACTGGATTCCCTGGCACTGGAGTTATAGAACGTTGTGTGCTGCCATATGGGTGCTGGGAACCAAACCCAGATCCTCTGGAAGAACAGTGTTCCTTACCACTGAGCGATCTCTCTAGCCACAGGCTTTACCTTTAGAAAAGGGCTTTTGAGCAAGGGAGAGGAGAGACGCAGAGGTTCTGGAGGGCCTTCATTGCACACGTGTCCATGGGTGTTAGTATCTGCCCCCAGAAGCCAGAGTGGCTGGGCTGGGCTCCTGAGAGCTGTTCCCAAGCTGGAGAAGAGTCACAGGTAAGGGAGGAAACTGTAACTCACTCCATTGTCTCAGTATTTCTCAATCATCGTTTAACTCTTCTGTTCCCACCTCAGTACCCTGTGAGTGAGCACTGATGTTTGTGTCCTAGCCATTGCTCTGAGATTGATTGGAAATACTTTTACAGTCTTGGCTATGTTGATGAGAATGTCACATTTGATAAATGATGCCTGTCTTGGGCAGTGCAAGTTGTGGAGGTGTTGACAGATGTGGCTCCTATATAGATGTCCCACCTATTTGTCCCTAACATTGCCAATAAATAGTTCCTTGATGACTGTGTGCCATTATTGTGAGCATTGAACTTGTTGTGCCTGTGAGAGGGAGAGAATTATAGTTCCAGAAATTTGCTAAACCTGCTAAGTTTGCTAAGGATGAGGCAGAGCTTTGCAGAACACCAGTTTCCTACATTCAAACCATGGCCCTGAGTTGGATCTCTAGTGCTGAAAATAATAGGAAAAGGAAAAAATAAAAGAAACAGAAAACGTCCTGGATAACTTAGAGCATCGTCCTACTTGAGGGGAAAAGTAGATCTTTCTCTTGATTTCTCAGTATGCACCTCACAGAATTTTTCCAGTGGAATCACCTAGTAGCCATTTTCCAATGCAGGTTCTTCCCTGGTCCTGTCCTAACTCGGTTAAAACATTTCTGGAGGCAAAAGCCCAATAATCTACATTTTCAAGAATAATTGGTGTGTGTGTGTGTGTGTGTGCGCGCGTGCACGTGTTTTGTGTAGGGGTGTCTCTCTGTGTGGTGTGCGTGTTTGTGTGGTGTGTGTGTATGGTGTGTATTTGTGTGTGGTGTGTGTGAATATATACATGTGTGTGTTTATGGTGTGTAGGTGTGTTTGTATATGGTGTATACTTGTGTGGTGTGTGAGTGTATGCATGTGTGTGTTTGTGTATGTACAGTGTGTGTTTCTGTGGTGTGTGTGTGCTGTGTGTTTGTGTGTGAGTCCGTGTGTATATGGTGTATACATGTGTGCATGCATGCACCTGTGTGTGTGTGCATGTATGATTTGAAGTGGGAGAACTATTGCTTCGAATGTTTAATGTGAAATCCACATCTTCAAATTGGCCATGTTTTCACTGAGCTTTCCATTTCAAGAGTGAGTTTTATTTTTCAGTGGTACCAAAATTCAGTAGAAAAATCTTAAGATATGAAAAACTTGAGTTAATCAATTCTTCTGTGCTAAGAATGGAGGGTAAATACAACACAAGGGCAAAATAAAAATATGTTTTAGAGCATGTCACAGGCGAAGTTTACTCAATAACCAGAAACACTAGGCAGGTCATGGAAAGATGACATTTCCATCCTTAAACCCTTATTCTGTGAGTGTGTGTACACAGCAACTGTACAAACTCTAAACACAGATCTGAGTTGCAGAAGCCTTCATAGCTAAAGAACAGCTTCTGTTTTATCAATGGCTGGCTCTGGTGCTAATTAAACAGCACTAAGCAGCTGCAGACAGGAACAAGGAAGGAAAGGGAGAAGATGGTCAGCACTTAGAAGGCCGTGCAGAAGGGTCCAAGTTAGCCACGAAAGAGCAGGATAATATTCTGAAGTGCATGGGCTTTGGGCCGCGTGTGACACTCAGTGAGTGGATTACTTAACTCTACAGCCCTTTAAATCATTCACAAAACTGGGTGGTGGTAAGTGAACACACACACACACATATATATGTGTATATATATATATATATATATATATATACATACATACATATATATATGTATGTATGTATGTATGAAGTTCCAGCATTGAGCGAAAGGCAAAACTAGAAAGGCTTTCTCTTTTAAGTATACCTAATCAATATTGTTATTCTCTGTGGATTTGTGTCCTGTTGAAGCCTGCATGGAGTCTGCCCTGCTCACTCAGTCATAGGGAAAGCCTTGTTAGAACAGGAGGGTCAACAGCTTTTAGGATTGACTTGGGTGCCAGAGATCTTGCCAAACAAGGGGCCATTTTACTGGTCTCCATAATGTCAGACAACCCCAAAGTGTGGTTTCATCAGTTAATTTATGTAACAGAATTTTTTTGTGCTTGAGTCTACCTCTTATGTGTCAGCCTATGTCCTTACCCTTTAGGATTTGTGAGCAGTGAACCAAAGGCCTTGGTAACTGAAGGAAATGGCCATCTCAGCTGCGTCTCCAGAAATAGGGTAAGGGAGTTTTATTGAAGAAAAGAAAATGTTTGATTTTTTTTTTTTAAGAATGACTGAGAGGTTTTTATAGGAATGTAAACACAGTGTGGGGGAGAGTGAGGAGAAGAGGGAGAAGGGACAGCATCTAGGAAGCCATGTCAGCCAAAGGGAAAACCATGCTACTTGGGTAGATGCCACACACCCAAAGTTAATATAGGGACTGGAGCTTCTTCTCTGGAGTGCATCCTTATAGACACATTCTGGGCAGTTTGCTCTGGTGAACAGGCCAGCCTGGACTTGAGGGTTTTAACTGAATCACCTGTGGAGGCGGGAACAGCTTTGCTTCAGAGGCGGGAGGGCTGAATGCAGTATGGACCAACGGACTGTCTTCCTGGTCTGCCTAAGGAGACAGACTTAAACATTGTCTCCAGGAGTTTCAGGTGAAAGGCCCATGAGGAACAATACACTGGCTGTTGGTATTCCATCGCTCCTGTTTGCTTGAGGTCATTAGTCTGTTTGCTCAAGCATGCTTGCCTGAATGCATGCTGATATGTGTTTAATGAATTCACTCCTCAGCAGCCATTGAATATGCTTTATCACAGGCCACAGCAGTATGGGTGCATCTGACTAGAGACTAGATAAATCAGTTACTACAGTGGGTGTTAGGGTTAAAAACTGTAGTGATTCTGGGGAGGGAAATATGCATAATGTTTGTCTTTTGACCTTGGGAAATTTCTTTTCTTTTCTAATACAAATGAGTTCTGTTTCTTGATTAAACAGGTTTATTGATGAATTGAGTCCATATTGAAAAATGCCAAATTCTAGAGACAAGTTGTTTCCTATAGGCCTTTTATAACAGAAATCTACTCTACCTAGGCCACTGAATTTCCTAATTTTGGCCCATTTTTGCAGTTTAAATGGGGATCTCTTCAGAATGCAGATTTTTGGGCTTTCATAGAAATACATTCTGTGTGTGGCGAGCAGGGCCTCCTTTTAATAAGGTCAGGAGGCTCTGGTCCCCATGTCTAAGCATCAGATTTTGAGAAACTCCATTCTGCTCTTTTTGTCTAAGGTGGTTTGCTCAGGGTTTGGTGAGCTAACCAGACAGCTGATGGGTCTAGAGCTAAAGGGGTAGTGCTATCTGCAGGGAGGGCCCCTTGTGAAGCTTGTGAAACCACTGAGTGTTTTATGCACAGGACAGGCTTCATGTCATATAGCTACAAGAGCTGAGACCTGTGTTCTTACTTTAATTTTCAAAGTGCTCGCCAATGTTTCATGTTACTAAGAAACTACCACTGAAATTTGGGAGGCACTTGGAAGCCCTGAGGCACCTTCATGTTCTTAGCAGGCCAAGTGATATTTACTCTGAGGAAGAGCTCTGCTGGCACTACTCTGTAATCTACCGCATTGTGAGCCCTGGCCTTTCAGTTCACGTACCATGTCTTCTAAACCTGTATTGCTGCCTATTTAGTGGTTTGCATGCCTTGTAGAGCCTTTATTCCATAAAAAAGGACACATAGGGGAAATAAGCCCTAACTACGTCTACAGAAGATGCTGTCTTTCATAAAGGTATTTTTAAAAATATGCCTCAAGGAAGTTGACCTGGAATTTTGCAATCAAGCTCTTAAATATTCCACGTAATTACATTATGTAACAACTTCTCCCAAACAGTGTAGATTTCAAATATTTCATGCCGGGAGGGCTCTAAGTATGTGTGCATACTTGTTGGAACAGGACTCCAGGCAATTGGCTCAGAAATTAGAGTGATTATGTGTCAAGTGGGTCTATGGTGTAAAACCCCACACAGTTTTCTCACTTATTATTTAGCAAGAATTGTGTTTTTAACAGAAAAAAAAACAAAACAAAACAAAAAAACAACAACAACAACAAAAAACTTTCTTACCCATTAGCATTGCCACAGCAGAAAGCTGGGGGATCCTTGGAAGTGTTTGAACTTTACAGCTTTGCTCTCAATGTGGGCCTCTAGAATCCCTTAATTTGAAATTTTTCTTTTATGGTTCTAATGAGAATGGATGTTTCCAAATATCTTGGAGTTTGGATAGTTAGTTTTCTCTCAGCAGTGCCTATCGTTGAGTTCCTTACAGCATATTCCCATCAGTACTAAAACCGCTTCTACCATCTTAAAAACCAGGCCATCCCGGTGTGAACGTTAGGATTACCATAACGTTAGGTAAACATTGACTACAGAGCCCTAAGCTGACCAGAGTCTGTCCTTCAGGATCCAGAGCACGCAGGTCCTTTGTGTGACTGAAGCCAAACAAGACCCTGGAAGGCTGAGTTGTTTTACCCCGCTCACAAGCTGACCACTTAGCTCACTGCTGTTCCAGAAATGAAGACATCAAACATGATATCTGTGTCAGACACAACAGAGAGTGCATTACTCACAGAATTGGGAAAAGTTGGAGAATCAACACTTTCCCCATGCCTACACTGAGCCCCAGACCCCAGTGAACAGTGCAGAAAGGTCCAAGAGACACCTGTGTGCGATGTGACTCATGCTGTCCAAAGAAATCCTGAGGGTTTGGAACTAATATTTTATACTGGGCCACCAGAAAATCTTGCTTTTAATGAAGGAAGAAATTCTCTGTCCTCTGTGTCTATTCACCATATAGATGTCGTGTAAAAAGAAGAACAGTCAGTTCCTTTGCTGACTGTATAGAGTACACCCAAGACCCATAGAGGCGCCTTCCCAGAAATGACACCAGAGACAGTGCACACCTGAATGCATTTTTCTGAGGCCTTTTAGAGGTGGGTTTCAGCAGATAGTATCTCATTTTAGGAATGTTTATTGGCTAACACAGCTCTCTAGGAAACAGGTTTTTTAAGCAAGATGGGTGCTGTTTAGAAAGTGCACTAGTAATACAAAACTCACAGAAACCTTTGTTTTACTGAATTTACTCTAACCAATTGCATCTGCACCTAAAATATACCTAAAGAGTTATTATTTTTGTGCCTTATATAAAAACAGTGAAGCTGTTCCAGGCTTTAATTCTCTGAATGTCACACTCGAAACTGAATTAATCGCCAGTGCTGAAGCAGAGCCTGACATGCTGGTTTTAAAAGTTCCTGTGTTTGCTTTTGTCTCTCTTCTTTTTACAGTCTTGTAACTTGACTTTGGTTGACCAAGGGAAAAGTTCCATTTAACATTTTTTGTGAGTTACAAGTATGTAGATAGGAGGTTGGGGGAGGCACCTCACTATTAGCTATGAGTTCCTTAGTCAGCCAGCTTGCTGTACTTCTCAGCAGGAAGGATTGCTCAGCGCGGAATCAGTGTCAGGGATGGCAGCCCGCTTCTGTTCCTGTAGACACCACCTTCCCCTGTATAAACGGGCCTTTTCGCAGCTGTGTTCTGCTGTGTTTGTGCAGAATCGATTCTGATTCCCTTTGCACCAATGCTGTTCTCAGGGCAGGTTGGTGAGTTTTATTTATCTGTCTATGCAAGTCCATTGCCACAAATTTGTTGCCAGAGAAGCAGCTGAATTGTAGACACGCTGTGGGGCTCACACCCATGCCGTTGTCACCTTTCTCGTTCTGCAGCACCAGCAGCTCCATGTTTTAATTCAGGCTTGAATATTAACATTGTCTGGGATGTACACTTGGACTGATTTACTTACAAAGAGTAATGGCAAATGCTACTGACAACACTTAAAGTGTATTTATTCTTTAATCCTCAAAGAACTTGCCATGTAGAGTTCCTTAGACAAGGATTAGAATGTGCCCCTATCTCTGAGAAACCACACTGTACCTACTGTAAGCAACATTTCACCTCACATAGAATTGCAAGGATGTTCTCCTTGTGTTCAATGCTTTGTGAAGTGTTTTCACGATGTCATGGTACTTGTCAGTACTATTCCTCTGCATCATAATTATCCCATCAACTATTGTTGAACATGGAAGTGATTCGGAAAAAATTCTCTACTTAAACAATACCAGAGTGGACACCTTGCATATAAAGGTAGTTTTGGGGAGTGAGTACATCAGTCTGGAAAGTTGTAACACCTTTTATATATTATTATATAGAATTACATATTCTATATGGTACTTATTATATATAAGTACTTACAGTAAACCTATAGTATATAATATATATATATACTATGTATAATTAAAATAAAGTATATTATAGTACACCTTATATCATAGGAATATAAGAAAACATTTTTTTACTTTCCTTTTTTTATTTTTAATTACACTTTATTTAGTTTGTATCCCCCCTCTAGTTCCCTCCCTCCTCCCCTCCCAAACCCTTTCTTCCTCCCGCTTTTCCACACACTCCCCTCCCCAAGTCCACTGGTAGGGGAGGGTAAGAAAACATTTTTTTACGGCCTGGAGAGATGGCTCAGTGGTTAAAAACTCAAACTGATATTGCTCTTCCAGAGGGCCTGAGCTCAGTTTCAAGCCCCCTCCCCAAGGAGGCTCACACTGCCTGTAACACTAGCTCTGGGAGGCAGCTGCTGAATCAGGCTGCTGTGGTCACTGGTACTATTATGTACACAGGCATACGTAGCTCTCACTCTGTCTGAACTGATGTAGGTATCTAGGGCCTTGTGCATGCTGAATGTTCTTCCATAGAGCTGTGGCTTCAGCTTTCCTTTGCATTAAAAAAAAATAAAAGCATTATCTAATGTATAATGCCAAAGGACACATGATAATCAATGGGAATATTACAAATGAAATATATGTAAAAACAGTTCATTTCACTGTGTTCAAAGAAATGCAAAGAAATGAACACAATGAAATAAGATGTTTTCATATGTATTTTATTTATAACATTTCCATTGATTATCATGGATCCTTTGGAGTTATCCATTAGATAGTACTTTTATTTTTTTAAAGGTGTTGTATGAAGTCTGTAAGTCTATCTCATTAAAACAGTGACATTTTAAAGTTTTGACACGAGTGTTCTTTTGCCTATGGTCCGGTCTTCTGACAAGAAGCATGTACTTGGCTGAGGTCACCTCCATTTTTCTCCCTGACATTGTAGCAGAATTTGAGAAAATAATTATTATACATCTAGATCCAGCTGGTTTTCCATGTTTTTCTTGGTAAAATTTAAATTATGCATTTAAAATCCCTACTTCAGTTCTGTTCATCAATGAGTCAGTTATCTCAAAATCATTGACCATAGGCTTCATACTGTTTCATTTTTGCTGTGATCTGTTTGGAGGACATGTATTCTGCTGTATTAATTTATTTTTGGTTAGTACTAGAAATTGAAACTTTATATGTCCTAATATATAGGCAAATCTGATCATGACATTGTTTGCCTCTAATTCAAAGAAGCGTTTTGCTTAAACAGTGCAGTCGTCCTGTGTTCTGAAAGCAAGCTCTCTAGCACATCCAATAATTCCTATCAGCCTTGATTGCTATAAATTGGCACTAAGTGTCTTTTGAATGACTCACTGTGATGGACCACCTTACATATATAGCATTTCAAACAACCTTTCTTCTGCTCCCATTTTGTTTCCTAACTCACCAGCAAGGGATATTCTGAATCTAAAAATACTCTGGACACTTTATACTGTCAAAACCCTTCCAGCTGCTCTCTGCTCAGCCGCAGCAATGGGCTGACTCTACACACCTGATCAGATCCTGCGTTGATTTAGTTATTTAAAACAGGGTTACTTGGTCTCTGCCCTGTAGATGCCTTGAGCTAAATAGTTCTGTGCTGTTGTCCTGTCCTGTGTCTAGTGTTCAGCAGTATTCATTCCCTTTCTCCTCCCTCTGAGTTGTAACAATCTGAAAATGTTTCCAGGTTATTGCCAGACATCTCCTGGGAAACAAAATCCTTCCCACTAAGAATCACTGATTTCTATCAAAGTAGTCCGCCAGCATGCAGCATAATACATTTATTTAACTTCAATTTATTATTATTATGTGATCTTAGTAATAAATCAGGTTAAATCTAGAGCAATCCAATTAATTGCATAATGGTCCACTCTTACTGGGTTTGGAAAAACCAACCCAGCCTGTTCTCCCTGGCTATGTGATAGAAACACGCCTGTAATGAGAGGCACGGTGCCAGGACTACACAGCACGCCATCTCTGGGCTCTCATTCTACCACTCAGCCTACTCTGATAGTGGATTTGAAAAACTGTTAATTTGATAACCATATGACACATATAAATTCATTATCCTCCAAGTCTGAATGTTACATTTCTGAGATTTCAGAAATATCCCAAATTCTGACTCCATAGTTCTTGGAATCATTTTGCCTTTGATTTTAGCCTAAAACCATGGCTGTCAGAGCCAGTTAGCTCAGAAGGGTTTTACAAGGGGATAATGAGGCCAACGTTGCAGTTTCAATTAGCTTCACAGAAGAGAGACCCAGCTTCCCCACAGCAAACTAAACTGCTAACGCTGGCCACTACCCTCAGTCAGTGGCCAAAAGACAGATGAGAACAGAGGGTGCTGCCAGCTCAGTGCTCCCAGGACCATTTAGCAGCGAGCAGCAGAAGCCCTGTGTCTTTGATGAGCCATCATGGTTCTATTCCCCCTAGCTCACTGCAGAAATACCACACATGGGGTGGTGGCCTTTCTGTCCAGTGAGGACCACTGAGCGTGGGACCTGACTTATCAGGCTGTAAAAATGCACGGGTAGGACAGGTGTAGGTGCGTAAGGTACTGCACAAGCTTTTCATTTTTGTCTTAAAACTTGTGGTCCTAACCATGTATCTTAAGAAGGTGCATTTCGTCCGTGTGGGAGGTTATTTTGTAATAGTTTGAGAAGTGCTCTCAAATCATAAACTGGACAGATATATAAATGTATTGGCCTCACCAAGAAGCATATTTATTATAATGGGAAGATTCTTTTAAAATATCTTTATTAATTGATATTCTATGTGCTTGGGTGAGCACATACATGTCACTGTGCTTGTGTGGAGATCAGAGGGTAACTTCTTGGAGCCAGTTCTTTCCTTCCACCCTGCGGGTCTAGGGAATTGAACTCAGGTTGTCAGGCTCAGTGGTAAATGCTTTTACCCACTGAGCTGTTGCTCTGGCTCTAGAACGGGAAGATTCTTACATACAGTGATTGACTTTTTCTTCTGCTTCATATTTGTTCTGCATTTTCAAAGGCTGCATTATTAAGAAAGAGCCGAGGGCTATTCCTTAGTATTAACTTGTGGGCAGTGAGACATCTAACCACTGTGGCAGCCTGGCCATGAGCATCGCAGTCCTACGTGCAGTTCAGTGTTTGGAGTACAGTATGAATCAGTGTATAGTCAGCTCCGGCATCAAGAAATAATTGCTTTTTCCGTTTTCTTCTGCTCTTTAAGTTTTGCTGCTTCTCATGCAGTGCCACGCCTCCCAGTTAGGACCTTGTGGGGCTCTGATGTCATTCATTTCACTCTTTCTTTCTCATTGTTTCCTAAATTTACCCCCTGACTTGTCAAGAACTCTGCAGAATTTTTCTGACAAGGCTAGGAATGTACGTTGGTGCTGGACAGAGCTCAGGCTCTGTCATTCCAAATGTGGCCATCACATGCAGTTGGCTTTAGTAGCCCATGAAGAAAACAGTCCTCAGAGATCGGTGTTGCCGGCGTGGAGAGATGGCTCGGCAGGTAAGAGGGCCTGCCGCTCTTCCAGAGGACTGGAGTTCAGTTCCGAGCAGCAGCTCACACAGCCAGTGAGTCCAGCTGCAGGGACTCAGGGGCTCCACACCTTCTTCTGGGCTCCTCCGGCACTGCACTCACCCACACAACTCCACCCACCCGCAAACAAGTATACGTACTCTTAAAAAGAAGTTAAATCTTTAAGAAAAAGAAATTAATATGGACCTCACCTCATGAAAGGTTTCCTAAACACACAGATGAACAACAGTGGGCAGGCTGGACCCAGACACAAGAGCGTCCATACAGCCAGTGGACACACAAGCATGTGGACTCTTTGGGCTTTTTAAATTTCAGTTGCTCCTGTAGTTGGTGCTGCATGGCTGCCACTTTTCCTCTGCTGTCTCTGACGATGTGCACAGACTCTAACTTCAGGGCAGGGTTCTGATATTCCTGGCAGGCCTTGGAGGCTAAGTGCTTTGCAGGGAGTGCTTCACCAATGTCTCACAATAGCTCTGTGCAGCACACTGCTTATCCCTGTGTTACTGTACACACTGGAGATAAGAAGGATGAGGGAAAGGCTTGTTAGCGCTTCAGAACACTGCAGACCACCACCAAGCTCAGGCAGAGTCAGCCCTTGAATCAGGTCTGTGTGAATCCAGAGCCCATGGCTGCCCTTGCTTTGCCACCTTGGATCTGAGGAGTTGGAATCACCAAGGCTTGAAATAGTTTTTGTATTCCAAGTATTATATTGATTTCTGTATCATACTTGGTTTAAAAACAAATAAATAAAATGATACCCAAATACTGCTCATTTCATCTAAAGTTGGATTCCTAGAGGGTAGCCCACTTGCTTTAATTTAAGCAAGAGCTGAGCTTTATCTCCAGCTTTCTTGGATCTTAAGTCTGTAACTCGAGGCTCATTCCTGTTTCGAGTCATCATATTCCACTCCTTGTGACATTCGGGGTACTTAAAACATGTTCAATAATGTTTTAAAGAATGCAATTTGTACCACTTCCTTTAGAAGACTATAAATATGAAATGATAGAGAGTGTCAAGCCATAATTACACTGAGGGTTTTAGTAACCTCATAAACCACAAGAATAAAATACCAGGGGAAAAAAGCTCAGCTTCCACAGTCGCAGCCCCATTTGCTTTTTTCATCTTCGCAGCAGGCTGATGGAAGTAACCCAGTTAGGCTGACGTTTTCATAGAGGGTGGTTTAGTGCTCAAATAAGCCCCGTGTTATTTCACTGTTTTTATTTTTTATGGGGAAGTATTTTTTCCATCTTTTTGATGATTTGAACTGTATTACAAAGTAAATGAAAACGTGTCTTGTCGACTAAATGATGGCTCTAGAAAAGACACATCTGAGTTGAGAAAAGCCCTTTGCTGTAACCGAGGGTGATGTTTACAAACACGTGCCCCTGTTAATTTTTAATACTGCATCTAATCACAGAGAAATGTGTCAGCAAGGAAGGGAAGCTTGGTCTCGGGCATATGCTTGGCTTTCTGTCAGCAGGAAATCAGCATAAAAATGTGGTCCCAGACAGGCCCTTTCACATTCTTCCACACGAGCACACACATGCCCATGGTGGTTTCTAGCGTGAACCCCGTGACACAGTGGCTAAGCATATGTCAGAATTTGGTGTGATCACAACAGCATGATACAGTATTGTTTCATTCATCCTGACAAGAGGAAGGGAAGCCAAATGACAGCCAACTGTGAAACACGTGTCACCACCAGAAGTATGAAATCTGAGCTACTGAGAGAGAAACAAAACAGGTTCATTTCAGTGCTACTCTCTTGTCTCTGGTAAATTCATGGATGCGCTTTTGTTCACCTAAAGGAGAAAGGAGGCTGACAGAATGCTATAACTGCCAGGTAAAAGTATTAATATTTGACTGTTTCTGTCCCGTAGGTCAAAACACATCATTCATTAAGAATTGCATCAAAAAAGCATAGAGTTAAATTTAAAAGAAAAAATAATATTTATTTTATTCATTTTGATCCCCCTCAAGTTTCTGCTTTTGTAAAGATTGTTGTATCTTTCATCATGTAAAACAATGTAACTTTCAGGGTGGAATCTAGCTGGCAGAAATAACGGCTTATTAATCTAATATTTTTATTGTATTAATATCCATGAGTTCTATGCAAATGGTGGGAACTAGAAAAGATCATCCTGAGTGAGGTATCCCAGAAGCAGAAAGACACTCATGGTATATACTCACTTATAAGCGGATATTAGACATATAATATAGGATAATCATAGTAAAATCTGTACACCTAAAGAAGCTAAACAAGAAGGAGGATCCTGGGTAATAGGAACAATCCTGACTCAGAAAGGCAAATGGGATGGATATCGGAAAAGGGAGAAAACAGAGAACAGGACAGGAGCCTACCACAGAGGGCCTCTGAAAGACTCTACTCAGCAGGGTATCAAAGCAGAGGCTGAGACTCATAGCCAAACTTTGGGCAGAGTGCAGGGATCCTTATGAAAGAAGAAGTGATAGAAAAACCTGGAGGGGACAGGAGCTCTACAAGGAGATTTAAAAAAAAATCTGGGTTGTTTTCTGAGACTGATACTCCAACCAAGGACCATGCATGGAGATAACCTAGAACCCCTGCACAGATGTAGCCCATGGCAGCTTAGTGTCCAAGTGGGTTTCCTAGTAAGGGGAACAGGGACTGGCTCTGACATGAACTCAGTGGCTGGCTCTTTGATCACCTCCCACTGAGGGGGGAGCCTTACCAGGCCACAGAGGAAGACAATGCAGAGTCCTGATGAGATCTTATAGGCTAGGAGCAGAGTTCTGTGCTGAGAATGAAGGATAAAACAATTATTCATCACAAGCAAATTTCACCAAAAATGGGAAGAAAAGATTTTTCTGCATCCATCAATGTCTTTTACCTGTAGACAGAAGCCAATCCTTGGGGGGGGGGGAGGTAATTAGATAAAGACATTCTCCGTGTTAAAAACAGAGTATCAGCTAATCAGAGAGTGGGTCCAGACCATGGGTGGTGACTAAGCGTATTGAGGGCGATTTGGTTTTTAGTGTACTAAACACTAAAGTTAGCTCTTTGATTCCTGCACAAACTGGAGTGTATTTGAAATTGTCCTTCTAACAATGTCACATTAAATAAATGTCATTTCAAATCATGAAGAAAACTGTGGGGTTTCATCTGGCTTTACATGCTTGGGCCTTGGAGGTATGCATGTGAGTGACTCTTGAGTGAAAATAAAGAGGAGATGTAAACAGAGGTGACTGTCATAACCTTTCCTGGGAAGGTAAGAGTATTGAGAGCACATCAGGAAATCAGCAGAGTTCACAGAGCCACTGACAGCCACAGTCTTGAAGGACATGCCTGTTGGTCATGGTGAATGCCATGGAGATGCCTGTGTTCCCACCAGAGGACACAGCTCTCCTAAGTGGGTGCTTATAGCTATTGGACTCTGCTTCCTTCCTGTGGGCAGTGCCTGGTACTCCCTGCCAAAGTTTGTTTTCTTTGAGCTCAGTTTATCTGAGGTGGCCATGCTCCAGGGGCTGACCTTTTCTCCTTGGATGTGTTAATATCATGGATTAAGCTCAGTAGTTGGTCTCAGTCCAGGGGCGAGGCCAGCAGACTTAGGAATGTTAACACCATTAGATCAATGCCTTCGAGAGCGTCTAATAGCTCTCACATTGCATTTAGGACTGGGGTCACCTTTCTGCTGCCCCCATGTACTGAGAGATTAAAACCTTGATGGGACCACAGTTGTTCTTACCTGCACGATCATGGCTCTCTGTGCTCTTTAATGGGATAATTCACAGTCTTCTTTATCCTAATAATCTTAACTGGATCTCTTTGTTCCTTATAGTTGTTTAAGTGTGTGATCTGAACAATGTAAACTCTTCTAGGGGCAGAAAAAGCTGTGGGGGCCTGGGAAGATGGCTCAGTGGAACCAGCATTAGCCAGTCCAGCATGAAGGCCTGGTTGTGGTCCCTAGAACCCACATGTATTTGCTCTGTGGTACAAACCTGTAATCAGATCTGACCAGAGACAGGAGGACCCCTGGAGCTTATTGGCTAATCTAGACAAATTGGAAGACTCCGCATTCAGTGAGAGGCCCTGTCTCTTTCTCTCTCTCTCTCTCTCTCTCTCTCTCTCTCTCTCTCTCTCTCTCT